>NC_069501.1:180435846-180795113 GCF_027579735.1 Bombina bombina | reverse complement strand
AGAGGATTTTCGACAAACGTCTTCCCTGTTTGTCGTGTACTCTGGTCAGAGGAGAGGTCATAAGGCTTCGGCTACCTCTCTCTCCTTCTGGCTTCGTAGCATAATTCGTTTAGCCTATGAGACTGCTGGACAGCAGCCTCCTGAAAGAATTACAGCTCATTCTACTAGAGCTGTGGCTTCCACTTGGGCCTTTAAGAATGAGGCCTCTGTTGAACAGATTTGCAAGGCTGCAACTTGGTCTTCGCTTCATACTTTTTCCAAATTTTACAAATTTGACACTTTTGCTTCTTCGGAGGCTATTTTTGGGAGAAAGGTTCTTCAGGCAGTGGTTCCTTCTGTATAATGAGCCTGCCTATCCCTCCCGTCATCCGTGTACTTTTGCTTTGGTATTGGTATCCCAGAAGTAATGATGACCCGTGGACTGATCACACATAACAGAAGAAAACATAATTTATGCTTACCTGATAAATTCCTTTCTTCTGTTGTGTGATCAGTCCACGGCCCGCCCTGTTTTAAGGCAGGTAAATATCTTTTAAATTATGCTCCAGTCACCACTTCACCCTTGGTTTCTCCTTTCTCGTTGATTCTTGGTCGAATGACTGGGAGTGACGTGGAGGGGAGGAGCTATATGCAGCTCTGCTGGGTGAATCCTCTTGCATTTCCTGTTGGGGAGGAGTTATATCCCAGAAGTAATGATGACCCGTGGACTGATCACACAACAGAAGAAAGGAATTTATCAGGTAAGCATAAATTATGTTTTATGAGACAGCAGCTGTCTCCCTGAGCAGTGTGTTGGGCGGTCCCTCTTTCACTCGCACTACAACAAGTATGATTAAAAAATAGAGTAAATACATTTTGGTTTTAAAAATGATAATTAATTATTAGCTTACAGATGAGGCAAGTTCAAAAGATATTATTTAGGGAAAAACACTTTATCAGCAGTAGTTTTAGTTATGCTGTGCGCAGAGTGTGCTGTCAAGTGTCTACAACTCTACATACGTGCGCGCTCACAGCAAAGCAGAGACTTCCGGGTTTGTCTACATAACTTTCTGCCATGTCTGCACGGAGCGGACAGAAAGTGAAGTAAATTTAAAAAATGAAAAAAAAAAGTAAACATATAATAAAAATAAATAGCGAATTGCATTTAAAAAAACAAAAGAAACATTATGAATTAAAAAACAAAACAACATAAATACAAGTGTTTAAAGTCCCTTTAAATGAACTGCCCAATACAAAAAACAAAACATCAACAGCCGATACAGCCGATACATACACTCATTAAAATGCAGCACTGAAAAATACCACATTCTTGCTAAACACTACAAATTATTAAATTCCCATAACAACTATGGTTTTGTAAATTTTACCCTGCAAAATACTATGAGATCATGCTAATAATGCAATCACTTTAGAAAAACAATAAACTCTAGTTGCACGTTTACAAATAAAATCCCTAACCATGAATAGACAAAGAAAACACCTAAATACTATATTTTGGGAAAGGTCAGATAATAATGGCACTGTCACATACAATTTTATATTCAACATTTTTTCAGCTCTCTGACTAAATATAACAATTTTATACAACAAAAAGTTAATTTCTGAAAATAATAATAATAATTCACACTAATAGATTAAAAGGACAATTTACCAAAATGTCCTCCCCTTTAAACTGTTCCCAATGATCTATTTTACTTGATGGAATGTATGCAATTGTAACAAGTAACTCCTTTACCCCTACCCTGGCATTTGAAATAATTTAGCCTGTAGCTTACCCACTTATAGTAAAAGTTTGTATACTGAAGTCCATTGAATTGCCTTTAGCAAACACAGCCAGCATAAGAAACCACACTCTCAGTGGGGTGCAGGATAGTTAAAGGGACAGTTTACTCAAAAATGTTCTCCCCTTTAATTTGTTCCCAATGATCCACTTTACCTGCTGGAGTGTATTAAATTGTTTACAAGTAGCTCCTTTACCCTTATATTGGCATTTGAAATTGTTAATTTAGCATGTGGTATCCCCACCTATTCTGAAAGTTTGTGGCCGCGCGTACCAGCTATAGATAAGCTTTGTAAACACAGCCAGCAGAAGAAATTACACTCCCAGTGTGATAAAGCAGAGATAAGGTAATAAAATGTTGATTTTCCATTGTTCTCTCAAAGTATTGGTGATTGTTTTAAGGGCAGATATAAGATAAAGTAGCAGGATTATGTGCACAATGTGATACAGTAATGAGATCTGATTATACCTACAAGCTCAACCCATTTTATTAGGTTGTGGCTTCAAAACACAAAATCAGAGCTTTAATATACACAAATAAGCCTTAAAAAGCTAATTTTCATACATTTTTTACTCTGCAGTTGGTAAAAAAAGCAATTGTAAACACATTAAGGGAAAAACTATTTTACATTATACTGTCCCTTTAAGTAATACAATGACAATTCTCCATTGCTCTGTCCAAGCACTGAGCTCCGATTTTCCAGATAAATATAAGATAAGGAACACAATGAGATATGCTATTACCTGAAACTCAACCCGTTGCAATAGGCTGTGGTTTAAAAGCACAAAACCAGCTACTTCATATATACAAATAAACCTGTAAATGCAATTTCTCCTACTTTATACTATGCAACTGGTGTATCAAGTCAATGAAAATACATTAATCTAAAAACAATTAGTGTACTGTCCCTTTAAGGGCTGATCATTTATAATATGCATATGACATATATAACTTAGCCATGATTAGGAAACTTGTATAATTTACCATTAAAATTCTACTTCTTTACTGTATCATAACCTGCATATATTTAAATGAGACCCATTACAGCATAAATAATATTACACAGTAATATGTTCCAGTTTATATTAAAATTTTAAACAACTCTAAAAATGTTTTAGATACATTTAATAACATACAGCTAATAACCTTTTTTTTTCTCTTTTCCATAAACTCTTGCACATCCCCACATAATAACATACTTAAATCAACCTATTAGGCACATGTTAGAAAAATAATTTTTAAATTTACCACACACATCTTCCTACTTACAATTTCATTAGTTCACTTGCAAAAGCAACAATATATTTTATATCTCTCAGACAAGTGAAAACTCACTAAATCACTCAGCAGTCCTTACATGTATGAAACATATATAATTTAAAACTAAAAATGCTATTAAAAATCAAGTTACAGCAATAACACTTCAAGCTAATCATTACAGCGTCAGATTTCTTAGCTAAGAAACACTGGATACATGCACAAGTTAACAGCTTTAGCCTGATTAATTACCAGTCAGAAAACACAGATAAAAACAAGAAGGAAATACACAGACTGCATATCTTAAATCTTTCACTGAAGGTTCTCATGGCAATGTATTTTGAAGCCATTTCAACATACATTAAACTTTTAAAGACACAGGAAACACATTTTATAAATGCTCTATCTCTGTAATGAAAACATATATTAGTGACAGAATAACAAGATAAAACTCTTTACTAAGTATAAAATATATTTTAAGAATTGTCTGAAATTATTCAGAATGGACATTTCCAAACAATTTAAGATGTCTAACAAATAATTAGACAAAATAATAAATCCTTAGAACTTCAGTAGAGAGTTTTACAAGTGACAAAAACACAGTGAAACACTTCTAACACATAAATAACACAGAAAGGGTTTTCACATACAACTCTATTTTTCAAGATACATCCTTACATATCACATTACAACATTATGTACAGGGAGTCAGGAATTATTATTTTTTTTTTCATGAGAGTTAAGTTAACAAATCAGTCATAAATTATTCTGTCAGCAATCTAAGGTCTGTGAGTCAGTTTCTGCACAGCGTCTCATGAAACTATTGCCAAGAGCTCTTGAAAAAAAATACATCTCTCTCTTATCACATTCCTTCACATTCAAGCAACAACAGACCAAGCATTTTACCTTGAGCAAATCCCATATTCACTTCATACTTGTATACACAGGACAGCACAATACAATACAATACAATACGCACAAATAAACATCAATTAGTGAGCACTCAGCTCCAGTGATATCCATATCTATCTATCTATCTATCTATCTATCTATCTCTCTCTCTCTCTCTCTATATATATATATATATATATATCTATATATAGTGCAAGACTCTAACTTGTAGAAGGACTTTTAACTCTTTAAATACCATGCAAGACTCTAACTTGCAGAGGAACTATTACAATGCAAGAGTCTAAATTGCAGAGCAACTATTAACCCTTTCAATACAGTGCAAGACTCAAACTTTCCTGTGGTGAGACTCAAACTCCCGTTTTATACATTAATAATACAGTACAAGACTCAAACTTGCCGATGGTGAGAATTAAACTCACATCTTATACATTATTAAACCAGCCAGACCTTGGGTCCAAATTCACATAGGGAAGCAAGAGATTTAAACACTTCTTCTTACTTACCCAGTGTGAATTCCATCTTCTGACTCCAGAACTGTTACGACGTCTCTATGTGCTGGGGTACCACTTCATAATCTTCATAATACCAATTAGTATTCTACACTTATCACTGGAATTGAGTATTTCACATTTAAGGCCTTGGAGAGCAACTCAGACATACACACGACATGGTTTCAAGCTGCTCTGGTTTATTCTTAGCAGTACCGGGTTATTTATTACAAATCACATACATGTAATGACACAGAGGGTCTATATACACGCCCCCTATTACAAGTTAGTTAATACAACTTAACAGACAGAAAATCCTTTGTATAAAAGTGGAGACATTCATCCTAGAGTAAGAAGATAACAAAGAACGTAAAAATGCTCTTAGTTGCATGGTTACCTTAGTAACGAGATAAGGACGTTACTCCCCAAAGAACAGATGTCATATAACAAAATGCAGAAAAAACGTAACAGTTCAATATCAGTACAACAGTTCATTTTTAGCTCATAATGGCTTTTTAGATACAAAATGGCAGCACTATGGTTATATATCCTTACAGGGAGAATACATTAAATGAAATACAATAATATTTTAGATCTGCAAAGATCTAAACTGAGGATTAATAGTTAGACTTTTTCATTAAATAGGAAAAATGAGGGCACAGATGTTTCTATTATCTTGCATTTGCCATGAAATCTGTATTTTTAATGTGTACTTATCAGAGTAAACCCTGCTTTGTGCATTATTATTCAATATCTTAACATTTTAGTTATTTATATATTTTTAATATCTTATTATGCTTTTTACCCAATAACAGCGCAATGTAAATACCACACAGTATGTGTCTGAAAGTTATAATATTCATTTCAAAATGTAATGCATAAACCTAGCTCATCATTTCACCATAGTGTGCTGCATTGAGAGAGTTAATAGGGGATTTATTAAAGAGACATAAAACCCCAAAATTTTCTTTCATGATTTAGGTAGAACATACAATTTTAAACAACTTTCCAGTTTACTTTTATTATCAAATTAGTTTCATTCGCTTGGTATCATTTTTTGAAGGAGCAGCAATGCACTACTGATTTCCAACTGAGCCAATGACTATCAGTATATTTATATATGCTGCCACCAATCAGCAGCTAGAGCCCAGGATAGCAAAGGATAACAAGCGAAGGAAGCACATTAAATAATATAAGTAAATTGGAAAGTTGTTTTAAATCACATGGTCATTTTGAATCATGAAAGAAAAAAATTGGGTTTCATGTCCCTTTAAATATACTGCTTTCGTAATGTGTTAGTGGAGGGATATGTGTTGCCTTTTTGCAATATACTGTGCGCACTGCTCTTATTAGCAAGTAATCTGAGCACATTCTGCAGTCCAGCATGTTGCTCCTGCACTCAGTGAAGTCCCCAGCAACTACTCCTCCTATTGGCTAACTCTAATCAGCATCCAGATTTAGCAGTACTGCAGTGTCATTCATATACACAAACACTGCAGAAACTCTGCTGTATAGTCACTCATGTCACTGACAGACAAAGGCAATTTCACATTTCTAATATATTTATTGTTGTTTGTCCTAAATAAAAACATTTTCCCCAACAATTTTCACTCTTTTTTTTTTTGGTGGGGGGGTGAGTTTCATATTTCTGTGTCTACAGGCACCTGATATGTAAATCTGGCCCTGTACCTACGGGTTTAATGATGTTGGTCTAATGCATGTCGGGTTAGCGCGCGAGTGATAAGTGTTTGTTTTTTAACAGCACACTGCATTGAAGCCTATGGGGAGAAAAAGTTAACGTGGTCCCATCGGGTTTCACTGGCACTTAAACTTTTTTACTTTCAACTTGTAATACGTGCGATAACCTTCCCTGCATTAAAAGCTTACTTATAGCAAAATTTGCATGCAAATGGGGAAACCATTAGCGCACAGTTTGTAATTTGGCTCAGTCACAACAAGTATGATGAGCTACATGAGAATGTAGACTATTATTCATGCTTAAAGGGACAGTCATGTCCAAAATAAACTTTCATGAATCAAATTGGGCATGTCATTTTAAACAACTTTCTAATTTACTTTTATCACCAATTTTGCTTTGTTCTCTTAGTATTCTTAGTTGAAAGCTAAAACTAGGTAGGCTCATATGCTAATTTCTTAGACCTTGAAGGCCGCCTCTTATGTGAATGCATTTTGACAGTTTTTCACCACTAGAGGGCGTTAGTTCATGTGTGCATATAGATTACATTGAGCTCACGCACGTGAAGTTACCTAGGAGTAAGCACTGATTGGCTAAAACGCAGGTCTGTCAAAAGAACTGAAATAAGGGGCAGTTTGCAGAGGATTAGATACAAGGTCATCACAGAGGTAAAAAGTGTATTATTATAACTATTGGCTAGATTGCAAGTTTTGCATTATGAGGGGTGCGGTGCTAACTTGCACGTTATTGTCACCGCTCACTTCCCTACAGCGCTGGTGTTACAGGTTTTCATAAACCCAGCGTTATTAGGCAAGAAGTTAGCGTAGAGCAAAATTGTGCTCCATACCACACTCCAATACCAGCGCAGCTTAAGTCAATGGTGAGCTGGTTTTACGTGCTCGTGCATGATTTCCCATAGACATCAATGGGGAGAGCCGGCTGAAAAAAAGCCTAACACCTGCAATAAAGCAGCGTAAAGCTTAGAGACGTAGCCCCATTGATTCCTATGGGGAAACAAAATTTATGTTTACGCCTAACACCCTAACATGAACCCTGAGTCTAAACACCCCTAATCTTACACTTATTAACCCCTAATCTGCCGCCCCCGACATCGCCGACACCTACATTATATTTATTAACCCATAATTTGCCGCTCCGGACATTGCTGTCACTATAATAAACATATTAACCCTTAAACCGCCGCACTCCCACATCGCAAACACTAGTTAAATATTATTAACCCCTAATCTGCCGCCCCTAACATCGCCGCCACCTACCTACATTTATTAACCCATAATCTGCCGCCCCCAATGTCACCACCACTATACTAAATTTATTAACCCCTAAACCTAAGTCTAACCCTAACACCCCCTAACTTAAATATAATTAAAAAGATCTAAATAATTTTTCTATCATTACCTAAATTATTCCTATTTAAAACTAAATACTTACCTATAAAATAAACCCTAAGCTAGCTACAATATAACTAATAGTTACATTGTATCTAGCTTAGGGTTTATTTTTATTTTACAGGTAAGTTTGTATTTATTTTAACTAGGTAGAATAGTTACTAAATAGTTATTAACTATTTACTAACTACCTAGCTAAAATAAATACAAATTTACCTGTAAAATAAAACCTAACCTGTCTTACAATAAACCTAACTTTACACTACAATTAAATAAATTAAATTAATTAAATACAATTACCTAAATTACAAAAACAAACAAACGCTAAATTACACAAAATAAAAAAATAAATTATCAGATATTACACTAATTACACCTAACTAATTACACCTAATCTAATAGCCCTATCAAAATAACCCCCCCCCCCCCAAAAATAAAAAAAACACCTAGCCTAAACTAAACTACCAATAGCCCTTAAAAGGGCCTTTTGCGGGGCATTGCCCAAAGAAATCAGCTCTTTTACCTGTAAAATAAATACAAACAACCCCCAACAGTAAAACCCACCACCCACACAACCAACCCCCCAAATAAAATCCTAACTAAAACAACCTAAGCTCCCCATTGCCCTGAAAAGGACATTTGGATGGGCATTGCCCTTAAAAGGGCATTTAGCTCTTTTTCTATTGCCCAAACCCTAATCTAAAACTAAAACCCACCCAATAAACCCTTAAAAAACCTAACACTAACCCCTGAAGATCCACTTACAGTTTTGAAGACCGGAAATCCATCCTCAACGAAGCTGGGAGAAGTCCTCAGCGAAGCGGCAAGAAGTCCTCAACAAAGCCGGGAGAAGTCTTCATCCAATCCGGCAGAAGTGGTCATCCAGACGTCATCTTCTATCTTCATCCATCCGGCGTGGAGCAGGTCCATCTTCAAGACATCCGGTGCGGAGCATCCTCTTCAAACAAAGTCTTCTTCCTGAATGAATGTTCCTTTAAGTGACATCATACAAGATGGCATCCCTTGAATTCTGATTGGCTGATAGAATTGCATCAGCCAATCGGAATTAAAAGTGAAAAAATCCTATTGGAACAGTCAATAAAATGCTAGCTCAATCCTATTGGCTGATTGGATCAGCCAATAGGATTGAAGCTCAATCCTATTGGCTAATTGCATCAGCCAATACGATTTTTTTCATCTTTAATTCCAATTGGCTGATAGAATTCTATCAGCCAATCAGAATTCAAGGGACGCCATCTTGGATGATTTCACTTAAAGGAACATTTATTCTGGAAGAAGACTTTGTTTGAAGAGGATGCTCCACGCTGGATGGATGAAGATAGAAGATGACGTCTGGATGAAGACTTCTGCCGGTCTGGAGGACCACTTCTGCCGGCTTGGATGAAGACTTCTCCCGGCTTCGTTGAGGACTTCTTGCCGCTTCGCTGAGGACTTCTCCCGGCTTCGTTGAGGATGGATGTACGGTCTTCAAAACTGTAAGTGGATCTTCGGGGGTTTATTGGGTGGGTTTTAGTTTTAGATTAGGGTTTGGGCAATAGAAAAAGAGCTAAATGCCCTTTTAAGGGCAATGCCCATCCAAATGCCCTTTTCAGGGCAATGGGGAGCTTAGGTTTTTTTAGTTAGGATTTTATTTGGGGGTTTGGTTGTGTGGGTGGTGGGTTTTACTGTTGGGAGGTTGTTTGTATTTTTTCTCCAACATAGGTGTGTCCGGTCCACGGCGTCATCCTTACTTGTGGGATATTCTCCTCCCCAACAGGAAATGGCAAAGAGCCCAGCAAAGCTGGTCACATGATCCCTCCTAGGCTCCGCCTACCCCAGTCATTCTCTTTGCCGTTGTACAGGCAACATCTCCACGGAGATGGCTTAGACTCTCTCTCTTCGCTCAGGCTTGGGCAAGAGATGTTCTGGATCCTTGGGCGCTAGAAATAGTCTCCCAAGGTTATCTTCTGGAATTCAAGGGACTTCCCCCAAGGGGGAGGTTCCACAGGTCTCAGTTGTCTTCAGACCACATAAAAAGACAGGCATTCTTACATTGTGTAGAAGACCTGTTAAAAATGGGAGTGATTCATCCTGTTCCATTAAGAGAACAAGGGATGGGGTTCTACTCCAATCTGTTCATAGTTCCCAAAAAAGAGGGAACGTTCAGACCAATCTTAGATCTCAAGATCTTAAACAAGTTTCTCAAGGTTCCATCGTTCAAGATGGAAACCATTCGAACTATTCTTCCTTCCATCCAGGAAGGTCAATTCATGACCACGGTGGATTTAAAGGATGCGTATCTACATATTCCTATCCACAAGGAACATCATCGGTTCCTAAGGTTCGCATTCCTGGACAAGCATTACCAGTTCGTGGCGCTTCCTTTCGGATTAGCCACTGCTCCAAGGATTTTCTCAAAGGTACTAGGGTCCCTTCTAGCTGTGCTAAGACCAAGGGGCATTGCTGTAGTACCTTACTTGGACGACATTCTGATTCAAGCGTCGTCCCTTCCTCAAGCAAAGGCTCACACGGACATCGTCCTGGCCTTTCTCAGATCTCACGGATGGAAAGTGAACGAGGAAAAGAGTTCTCTATCTCCGTCAACAAGGGTTCCCTTCTTGGGAACAATAATAGACTCCTTAGAAATGAGGATATTTCTGACAGAGGCCAGAAAAACAAAGCTTCTAGACTCTTGTCGGATACTTCATTCCGTTCCTCTTCCTTCCATAGCTCAGTGCATGGAAGTGATCGGGTTGATGGTAGCGGCTATGGACATAGTTCCTTTTGCGCGCATTCATCTAAGACCATTACAACTGTGCATGCTCAGTCAGTGGAATGGGGATTATACAGACTTGTCTCCGAAGATACAAGTAAATCAGAGGACCAGAGACTCACTCCGTTGGTGGCTGTCCCTGGACAACCTGTCACAAGGGATGACATTCCGCAGACCAGAGTGGGTCATTGTCACGACCGACGCCAGTCTGATGGGCTGGGGCGCGGTCTGGGGATCCCTGAAAGCTCAGGGTCTTTGGTCTCGGGAAGAATCTCTTCTACCGATAAATATTCTGGAACTGAGAGCGATATTCAATGCTCTCAAGGCTTGGCCTCAGCTAGCGAGGGCCAAGTTCATACGGTTTCAATCAGACAACATGACAACTGTTGCGTACATCAACCATCAGGGGGGAACAAGGAGTTCCCTAGCGATGGAAGAAGTGACCAAAATCATTCTATGGGCGGAGTCTCACTCCTGCCACCTGTCCGCTATCCACATCCCAGGAGTGGAAAATTGGGAAGCGGATTTTCTGAGTCGTCAGACATTGCATCCGGGGGAGTGGGAACTCCATCCGGAAATCTTTGCCCAAGTCACTCAGCTGTGGGGCATTCCAGACATGGATCTGATGGCCTCTCGTCAGAACTTCAAAGTTCCTTGCTACGGGTCCAGATCCAGGGATCCCAAGGCGGCTCTAGTGGATGCACTAGTAGCACCTTGGACCTTCAAACTAGCTTATGTGTTCCCGCCGTTCCCTCTCATCCCCAGGCTGGTAGCCAGGATCAATCAGGAGAGGGCGTCGGTGATCTTGATAGCTCCTGCGTGGCCACGCAGGACTTGGTATGCAGATCTGGTGAATATGTCATCGGCTCCACCTTGGAAGCTACCTTTGAGACGAGACCTTCTTGTTCAGGGTCCGTTCGAACATCCGAACCTGGTTTCACTCCAGCTGACTGCTTGGAGATTGAACGCTTGATCTTATCGAAGCGAGGGTTCTCAGATTCTGTTATCGATACTCTTGTTCAGGCCAGAAAGCCTGTAACTAGAAAGATTTACCACAAAATTTGGAAAAAATATATCTGTTGGTGTGAATCTAAAGGATTCCCTTGGGACAAGGTTAAGATTCCTAAGATTCTATCCTTCCTTCAAGAAGGATTGGAAAAAGGATTATCTGCAAGTTCCCTGAAGGGACAGATTTCTGCCTTGTCTGTGTTACTTCACAAAAAGCTGGCAGCTGTGCCAGATGTTCAAGCCTTTGTTCAGGCTCTGGTTAGAATTAAGCCTGTTTACAAACCTTTGACTCCTCCTTGGAGTCTCAATTTAGTTCTTTCAGTTCTTCAGGGGGTTCCGTTTGAACCCTTACATTCCGTTGATATTAAGTTATTATCTTGGAAAGTTTTGTTTTTAGTTGCAATCTCTTCTGCTAGAAGAGTTTCAGAATTATCTGCTCTGCAGTGTTCTCCTCCTTATCTGGTGTTCCATGCAGATAAGGTGGTTTTACGTACTAAACCTGGTTTTCTTCCAAAAGTTGTTTCTAACAAAAACATTAACCAGGAGATTATCGTACCTTCTCTGTGTCCGAAACCAGTTTCAAAGAAGGAACGTTTGTTGCACAATTTGGATGTTGTTCGCGCTCTAAAATTCTATTTAGATGCTACAAAGGATTTTAGACAAACATCTTCCTTGTTTGTTGTTTATTCTGGTAAAAGGAGAGGTCAAAAAGCAACTTCTACCTCTCTCTCTTTTTGGATTAAAAGCATCATCAGATTGGCTTACGAGACTGCCGGACGGCAGCCTCCCGAAAGAATCACAGCTCATTCCACTAGGGCTGTGGCTTCCACATGGGCCTTCAAGAACGAGGCTTCTGTTGATCAGATATGTAGGGCAGCGACTTGGTCTTCACTGCACACTTTTACCAAATTTTACAAGTTTGATACTTTTGCTTCTTCTGAGGCTATTTTTGGGAGAAAGGTTTTGCAAGCCGTGGTGCCTTCCATTTAGGTGACCTGATTTGCTCCCTCCCTTCATCCGTGTCCTAAAGCTTTGGTATTGGTTCCCACAAGTAAGGATGACGCCGTGGACCGGACACACCTATGTTGGAGAAAACAGAATTTATGTTTACCTGATAAATTACTTTCTCCAACGGTGTGTCCGGTCCACGGCCCGCCCTGGTTTTTTTAATCAGGTCTGATAATTTATTTTCTTTAACTACAGTCACCACGGTACCATATGGTTTCTCCTATGCAAATATTCCTCCTTAACGTCGGTCGAATGACTGGGGTAGGCGGAGCCTAGGAGGGATCATGTGACCAGCTTTGCTGGGCTCTTTGCCATTTCCTGTTGGGGAGGAGAATATCCCACAAGTAAGGATGACGCCGTGGACCGGACACACCGTTGGAGAAAGTAATTTATCAGGTAAACATAAATTCTGTTTTTTTACAGGTAAAAGAGTTTGGGGCAATGCCCTGCAAAAGGCCCTTTTAAGGGCTATTGGTAGTTTAGGCTAGGTTTTTTTTTGTTTTTTTTATTTGAATATCTGATAATTTATTTTTTTATTTTGTGTAATTTACTGTTTTGTTTTTTTTGTAATTTAGGTAATTGTATTTAATTAATTTAATTAATTTAATTGTAGTGTAAGGTTAGGTTTTATTGTAAGACAAGTTAGGTTTTATTTTACAGGTAAATTTGTATTTATTTTAGCTAGGTAGTTAGTAAATAGTTAATAACTATTTAGTAACTATTCCACCTAGTTAAAATAAATACAAACTTGCCTGTAAAATAAAAATAAACCCTAAGATAGATACAATGTAACTATTAGTTATATTGTAGCTAGCTTAGGGTTTATTTACAGGTAAGTATTTAGTTTTAAATATGAATAATTTAGGTAATGATTGGAATTTTTATTTAGATTTATTTTAATTATATTTAAGTTAGGGGGTGTTAGGGTTAGACAGGTTTAGGGGTTAATAAATTTAGTATAGTGGCAGCGGCGGTTTAGGGGTTAATATGTTTATTATAGCGGTGGCGATGTCAGGAGCGGCAGATTAGGGGTTGATAATTTAATTTTAGTGTTTGTGATGTGGGAGGGCCTCGGTTTAGGGGTTAATAGGTAGTTTATGGGTGTTAGTGTACTTTTTAACACTTTAGTTATATGTTTTATGCTACAGCTTTGTTGTGTAAAACTCATAACTACTGACTTAGATTGTGTTACGAATCTTGCGGGATAGGCTCTACCGCTCACTTTTTGGCCTCCCAGAAAAAGCTTGTAATACCGGGGCTATGGAAGTCCCATTGAAAAAAGACTTTACGCAAATTGCGTAACTTAATTTGCCGTATGGCCAAAAAAGTGTGCGGTGCCCCTAAATCTGCAAGACTCGTAATACCAGCGGTAGTGAAAAAGCAGCGTTATTAGCCTTAATGCTGCTTTTTTACTCATACCGCAAAACTTGCAATCTAGCCGTATGTTAGTTATGCAAAACTGGGGAATGGGTAATAAGGGATTATCTATCTTTTTAAACAATAAAAAATCTGGTGTTGACTGTCGCTTTAAACTAAACATAAATTAAGTTTATTTACACATAACTGAAAGTATGGAAAGCTCAGTGTATAGTCTAATCTCCTTAAGTTCTCCTTAAGTATACCTTGCTAAGAGAACTTCCCTAAAAAATATCAGACAGATCCTATAAAAATAGTAATAAAAACTCTATCAATCAATGACCAGTTCACAATGTATACTACAACAAGCAGAGTTGACAATTCAGGCACTTATAAAAGTTATTAAAGGGATAGCAAATTTTTAATCAGGGACCACAATGTAACTCTTTACTTGGAGAGGCAAGGAATTTCTGTCATTATCTTACTAAAAAACAAAAGCATAATTTTATTTAACCCCTTCGTGGCAGTACAATAGTGTTCACATTGTAACAAAGTTCTGATGTAAAAACTATTAGTAATAATTAAATCATGTAACTGTTGATGTGATCACATGATTTCAAGGCTGGGATCGGATCATGGAGGACTTTCTACACTACTAGGCACGCCCCCAAGACTGATCCTTACTTTCGTCAAAGGGGGAAGTTACAGGATGCCATCTATGGTAGGACATTCCGTGCCGTCCTAATGGTCTTAAAGCCTAACGGCATGGAACGTCCTAACGTGGTGATGGGGATAATATTAAGGAAGTAGTTTTTTTTAAAAAACAAACAAGAAGGATACATTTACCTATACACTTACAGAGAGATTCTGGATCCACAAAGAAAACACAAATGAAGAGAGAGAGATAATTTCAGGGTTTTTTTATACTATAATGTAAGTTTAATAGGACTATTTAAAAAAAAAAAAATCCATATGCTTCCATATGTTGAATACCAGTCTTTTGCTATTTTGCTACATTTTAGTACTGACAAAATCCTAATCTTTTGACTGCATGCAGAGATTTTTTTTCTCAGTAAAGACATCATTTCTGAATGTGACAGTTTGGCCAGAATCCCAGAATATATTTGTTTTATCCAGCAGCTACAGAATGGCATCTGAAAGTATAATGTTTGTGTTTCTTTCTTTATCCAAAAGTGACCAAATTGAAATACTACATAATATTTATTAAAGTAAAAATGTTACAGATATGTTTTGCTAAGCGGAGTATTTTGCTAATGCAGTTACACTGAATTATTCTAGAATCCATGTTGAATTGTTTGAATTTTGTATAATAATTTATTTTAACCATTTAGAAACTACGGCGGAAATTTACTTAAATCAAATTAGATTTACAATAATAAAAAAATATAATAATAATTAAATGGTGAAATTATTACAATCAGGACAAACACAGCATAAATTGATAATACATTTAAAAAAACTTTGTTGTTTTTTAAAGCTACAACAACACTAAATAGTGTGATATCTAGACCTACAATATTCACTAAATATAAAAAAAAGCTCTATACGCAACCATCTAAAAATGTAATTTGCCGCTAGTTCAAAACTGATATTGACATTTCAAGAACACATGGGATAGTTACAAAAGTACATGCAATCTGTTAAGGTACAAAAAAAATGCACCAGGGGCACTAAAATATAAAGGAAAGAGAATTTAAAAAAATAGTGTAATATTGTAACTACAAAAGAGAAGATTAGTAACTTACTTAGGCACTCACATTATATAGACTAAAACTATAATGAAAATCACAAGTGGTTTAAAGAATAGTAAAATTAAAAATAAACTTAATTATTCAGACAATATTATTATTATTTTTTATTTGTAAAGCGCCAACAGATTCCCATGGGTACAGTTGACTTTAGTTATCCAGTTGACTTTAATTATCAAATGTGTATTTTCTTTCTCTTGGTATCCTATGCTGAAGGGTAAACCAAGGTGGGTTTATTAGCTCAGAAGTGTGTTTATATCTTTATTACTCTATGGCCACAGTGTTTAACATTGCTAAAAACATTGTTGCAAATTATGCCTCTATAGAGTAATAAAGACACATGGACAATCCTGAGCTTCTATGAGCCTACCTAGGTTTACTCTTCAGCAAAAGATATCAAGAGAATGCCGCAAATTTGATAACATAAGTAAATTGGATTTTTTTTATTGCATGTTCTATATAAATTTTAAAATAAAATAATGATAAAACAATAAACAAAGCAGTAGTTCCGTAATTTAAAAAAATTTAAATACTCAATACATACAGTAAATGGAATTATGACAATTCTTTATCACACGCCGATAAACGGGCAAATTCACCAATTTATGGACGCACGATAAATAACCAGCCATTACAAGTGGCTGGTTCTACCGCAAGCTTGTGGTAGCGATTAGCGTGCCGAAAATTAACCAGAAATCAGATCTCTGGTTAATTTAAAAAAATGTGCCCCATCTGCCCCATAAATTAAGTATAGTGTGTTTTTTACAGAAAAAAATATTAGCATTTTTTTTAAATGCACTAAGCAGTTTTAAGGACTTTAATTGAGCAAGTGTGTGAAAAAAACACCACTGAAAGTGCCTTTACATGGTGGTCTATGGGGACTATGTGTTCTCTATAAATATTTATATATATGCTTATATACATATATATTTATGTGTTAATATATGCATATATAGATATTAACACATATATTCATATACATATATATTTATGTGTTAATATGTGCATATAAACATATTAACAAATATATTCATACACATATATATTTAATATTTGCTGCCCATCACTGCGCGACTTACCCTGTGCTAGGTTCTCATCCGTGTCTGACGGCATTAGAAGAATACTCTCATTGGAGTCTATGGAGGCACGCTCTCGTGAGTGTATAGCTTTCCTGTAATGCAAACGCAAGGTCATATTCGCATTGCGCTCAACTTGTAATACCAGTGAACATTTGTGTGCCCTGGTATTACTGAGTGGAGTGCAAATATCGCGCTCAATTAAGTGATATTTTGCACTCCAGTCGTAATCTGGCCCATTGTGTTTTCTCAAAACAATTACTCCATCAAAATCAAAGAAAGGACATTTTTACACAACATGGCTGTACTGTCTCTTGAAATCTGCTTCTAGATATGCATGTAAAAAATGTAGAAAAACATAATTTATGTAAGAACTTAACTGATAAATTCATTTCTTTCATATTGGCAAGAGTCCATGAGCTAGTGACGTATGGGATAGCAATACCCAAGATGTGGAACTCCACAGAAGAGTCACTAGAGAGGGAAGGATAAAAATAAAAACAGCCATTTTCAGCTGAAAAAATTAAATTCACACCCAAAAGAAAAAGTTTTTCTCATCATTGCAAAGAAAAAAATTAAAACATAAGCAGAGGAATCAAACTGAAACAGCTGCCTGAAGAACTTTTCTACCAAAAACTGCTTCCGAAGAGGCAAATACATCAAAGCTGTAGAATTTAGTAAATGTATGCAAAGAAGACCAAGTTGCTGCTTTGCAAATCTGATCAACTGAAGCTTCATTCTTAAAAGCCCATGAAGTGGAGACTGATATAGTAGAATGAGCTGTGATTCTCTGAGGCGGGGCATGACCCAAATCCAAATAAGCCTAAAGAATCAAAATCTTTAACCAAGATGCCAAGGAAATGGCAGAAGCATTCTGACCTTTCCTAGAACCTGAAAAGACAACAAATTGACTAGAAGACTTCCTGAAATCTTTAGTAGCTTCCACATAATATTTCAGAGCTCTTACAACATCCAGAGAATATAAGGATCTCTCCAAAGAATTCTTAGGATTAGGACACAAAGAGGGGACAACAATTTCCCTATTAATTTTGTTAGAATTCACAACCTTAGGTAGAAATTTAAATGAAGTCCGAAAAATTGCCTTATCCTGATGGAAAATCAGAAAAGGAGACTCACAAGAAGGAGCAGATAATTCGGAAACTCTTCTAGCAAAAGAGATAGCCAAAGAAAGTAGTTTAATATCCAAGGAATGCAAAGGCTCAAAATGAGGAGCCTGTAAAGCCTTCAAAACCAAATTAAGACTCCAAGGAGGAGAAATTGATTTAATGACAGGCTTGATACGGACCAAAGCCTGTGCAAAACAGTGAATATCAGGAAGCTTAGCAATCTTTCTTTGAAACAAAACAGAAAGAGCAGAGATTTGTCCCTTCAAGGAACTTGTAATGTAGACAAACCTTTATCCAAACCATCCTGAAGAAGCTGTAAAATTCTAGTAATTCTAAAAGAATGCCAGGAGAAGAACACCCAGAAATATGTCTTCCACACTCGATAATAAATCTTCCTAAAGACAGATTTACGAGCCTGCAACATAGTATCAATCACTGAGTCAGAGACACCTCTATAACTAAGCATTATAAAGTTAATGATTTGAGATCCTGATGGAAAAATGGCCATTGAGACAGAAAGTCTGGCCTTAAAGAAAGTGGCCAAGGTTGGCAACTGGACATCCGGACAAGATCCGCATACCAGAACCTGTGAGGCAATGCTGGTGCTACCAGAAACACAAACAATCGTTCCATGATGATCTTGGAGATCACTTTTGGAAGAAGAACTAGAGGTGGGAAGATATAAGCAGGTTCGTAAAACCAAGGAACTGCTAATGCATCCACCGACTCCGCCTGAAGATCCCTGGACCTGGACAGGTACCTGGGAAGTTTCTTGTTTAGATGTGAAGCCATCAGATCTATTTCTGGAAGACCCCACATCTGAACAATCTGAAAAAACACATCTGGATGAAGTGACCACTCCCCCGAATGTAAAGTCTGATGGCTGAGATAATCTGCTTCCCAATTGTCTACACCTGGGATATGTACCGCAGAAATTAGACACAAGCTGGATTCCGCCCAAGAAAGTATCCAAGATACTTCTTTCATAGCTAGGGGACTGTGAGTTCCACCCTGATGATTGACATATGCCACAGTTGTGATATTGTCTGTCTGAAAAAAAATGAACGGTTCTCTCTTCAACACAGGCCAAACCTGAAGAGCCCTAAAAATAGCACGGAGTTCTAAAATATTGATTGGTAACCTCACCTCTTGAGATTTCCAAACCCCTTGTGCTGTCAGAGATCCCCAGACAGCTCCCCAACCTGAAAGACTTGCATCTGTTGTGATCACAGTCCAGATTGGACGAACAAAAGTGGCCCCTTGAACTTGTTATGTATCTTGCTTCTCCTTTAAGGTAACCATCTTGGTTGTTTTAGACTCCACCTCTTTCATTTTTACCCTATTTAACATAACCATTTGCACTGATTCCTTGCTTGATTATTTGCTCATTGCCTAAGGGTAATATTTACTCCTTTCAAGCCTGTATGAAGAACGTATCTTATACTCTGATATTTGACACTCATAGGAACTCTATTTTCAAGTTTATTTTTACTTACCTGAACTCTGCTCTAGTACATCATTCTCAGCTGTCTAGCTACTCCTCCTCCTCACACATCTAGCCAGTTTCTGCCTGCTACTCCTGGAACTCAATTCAGCATCAAATAACTGTTAGCTCTTCCTGGAATCACACACAGACTAACTGCTTCAGGAACCGGTACCGGTAAGACTTTAAATGTGTACACGAATACCTATATCCATATTCTTATTTTTAAAACAGTATACATGAAGAATTTTCTTATTTTTTGTCAATTTCCATTTTTCATGAAAAATTTTGTCTTGAGTTTGATTTAGCATTTTCAAAAGGTACCTTTTAGTTTTTCTGCTCAGTTTTATATGCATAATACCTGTCTGTTTAAATATAATCTAGAAGTTAAATTTAGCTGCCATTCCAACTGAACTCCAGTTAAAGATTATACTTAGACATTTTTAATCAATGCTTTAGATTTGTATCAAAATGTTACAAATTTAAAGCAACATCAAAGCTTTGTTTAGTACAATATTAATTCTCTATCGCCTAGATTTAGAGTTTTGTTGGTAACGACCCGCGTAGCTAACGCTGGCTTTTTTCTGGCCGCACCTTTTAAATACCTCTGGTATTGAGAGTTCACAGAATGGCTACGTTAGGCTCCAAAAAGGGAGCGTACAGGCATATTTACCGCCACTGCAACTCTCGATACCAGAGTTGCTTACGGACGCGGCCAGCTTAAAAAACGTGCTCGTGCACGATTCCCCCATAGAAAGCAATGGGGCTGTTTGAGCTGAAAAAAAACCTAACACCTGCAAAAAAGCCGCGTTCTGCTCCTAACGCAGCCCCATTGTTTCCTATGGGGAAACACTTCCTACGTCTGCACCTAACACTCTAACATGTACCCCGAGTCTAAACACCCCTAACCTTACACTTATTAACCCCTAATCTGCTGCTCCTGCTATCGCTGACCCCTGCATATTATTTTTAGCCCCTAATCTGCCGCTCCGTATACCCCCGCCACCTACATTATCCCTATGTACCCCTAATCTGCTGCCCTAACATCGCCGACCCCTATATTATATTTATTAACCCCTAATCTGCCCCCCACAACGTCGCCTCCACCTGCCTACACTTATTAACCCCTAATCTGCCGACCGGACCGCACCGCTATTATAATAAAGTTATTAACCCCTAATCCGCCTCACTAACCCTATAATAAATAGTATTAACCCCTAATCTGCCCTCCCTAACATCGCCGACACCTAACTTCAAACATTAACCCCTAATCTGCCGACTGGAGCTCACCGCTATTCTAATAAATGTATTAACCCCTAAAGCTAAGTCTAACCCTAACACTAACTCCCCCCTAAGTTAAATATAATTTAAATCTATTGAAATGAATTAACTCTTATTAAATACATTATTCCTATTTAAAGCTAAATACTTACCTGTAAAATAAATCCTAATATAGCTACAATATAAATTATATTTATATTATAGCTATTTTAGGATTTATATTTATTTTACAGGTAACTTTGTATTTATTTTAACCAGGTACAATAGCTATTAAATAGTTAAGAACTATTTAATAGCTAAAATATTTAAAATAATTACAAAATTACCTGTAAAATAAATCCTAACCTAAGTTACAATTAAACCTAACACTACACTATCAATAAATGAATTAAATAAAATACCTAGAATTACCTACAATTAAACCTAACACTACACTATCAATACATTAATTAAATACAATATCTACAAATAAATACAATTAAATAAACTAACTAAAGTACAAAAAATAAAACAGAACTAAGTTACAAAAAATAAAAAAATATTTACAAACATCAGAAAAATATTACAACTATTTTAAACTAATTACACCTACTCTAAGCCCCCTAATAAAATAACAAAGACCCCCAAAATAAAAAAATGCCCTACCCTATTCTAAATTACTAAAGTTCTAAGCTCTTTTACCTTACCAGCCCTGAACAGGGCCCTTTGCGGGGCATGCCCCAAAGAATTCAGCTCTTTTGCCTGTAAAAAAAACACACAATACCCCCCCAACATTACAACCCACCACCCACATACCCCTAATCTAACCCAAACCCCCCTTAAATAAACCTAACACTAAGCCCCTGAAGATCTTCCTACCTTATCTTCACCATACCAGGTTCACCGATCAATCCAGAAGAGCTCCTCCGATGTCTTGAGCCAAGCCCAAGTGGGGGGCTGAAGATGTCCATGATCCGGCTGAAGTCTTCACCCAAGCGGGAGCTGAAGAGGTCCATGATCCGGCTGAAGTCTTTGATCAACAGCATCTTCAATCTTCTTTCTTCCGGATCCATGTTCATCCCGCCGACGTGGAACATCCATCTTCACCGACGACTTCCCGACGAATGACGGTTCCTTTAAGGGACGTCATCCAAGATGGCGTCCCTCGAATTCCGATTGGCTGATAGGATTCTATCAGCCAATCAGAATTAAGGTAGGAAAATTCTGATTGGCTGATGGAATCAGCCAATCAGAATCAAGTTCAATCCGATTGGCTGATCCAATCAGCCAATCAGATTGAGCTCGCATTCTATTGGCTGATCGGAACCAGCAGGATGTTCCGCGTCGGAGGTCGGGCCAGCAGGATGTTCCGCGTCGGAGGTCTGCAAGATGAACATGGATCCGGAAGAAAGAAGATTGAAGATGCCGTTGATAGAAGACTTCAGCCGGATCATGGACCTCTTCAGCTCCCGCTTGGATGAAGACTTCAGCCGGATCATGGACCTCTTCAGCTCCCGCTTGGATGAAGACTTCAGCTGGATCATGGACATCTTCAGCCCCCCGCTTGGGCTTGGATCAAGACATCGGAGGAGCTCTTCTGGATCGATCTGTGAACCTGGTATGGTGAAGATAAGGTAGGAAGATCTTCAGGGGCTTAGTGTTAGGTTTATTTAAGGGGGGTTTGGGTTAGATTAGGGGTATGTGGGTGGTGGGTTGTAATGTTGGGGGGGTATTGTATGTGTTTTTTTTACAGGCAAAAGAGCTGAAATCTTTGGGGCATGCCCCGTAAAGGGCCCTGTTCAGGGCTGGTAAGGTAAAAGAGCTTTGAACTTTTGTAATTTAGAATAGGGTAGGGCATTTTTTTATTTTGGGAGTCTTTGTTATTTTATTAGGGGGCTTAGAGTAGGTGTAATTAGTTTAAAATTGTTGCAATATTTTTCTGATGTTTGTAAATATTTTTTTATTTTTTGTAACTTAGTTCTTTTTTATTTTTTGTACTTTAGTTAGTTTATTTCATTGTATTTATTTGTAGATATTGTATTTAATTAATGTATTGATAGTGTAGTGTTAGGTTTAATTGTAGGTAATTGTAGGTATTTTATTTAATTAATTTATTGATAGTGTAGTGTTAGGTTTAATTGTAACTTAGGTTAGGATTTATTTTACAGGTAATTTTGTAATTATTTTAACTATTTTAGCTATTAAATAGTTCTTAACTATTTAATAGCTATTGTACCTGGTTAAAATAAATACAAAGTTACCTGTAAAATAAATATAAATCCTAAAATAGCTATAATATAAATATAATTTATATTGTAGCTATATTAGGATTTATTTTACAGGTAAGTATTTAGCTTTAAATAGGAATAATTTATTTAATAAGAGTTAATTAATTTCAATAGATTTAAATTATATTTAACTTAGGGGGGTGTTAGTGTTAGACTTAGCTTTAGGGGTTAATACATTTATTAGAATAGCGGTGAGCTCCAGTCAGCAGATTAGGGGTTAATGTTTGAAGTTAGGTGTCGGCGATGTTAGGGAGGACAGATTAGGGGTTAATACTATTTATTATAGGGTTAGTGAGGCGGATTAGGGGTTAATAACTTTATTATAATAGCGGTGCGGTCCGCTCGGCAGATTAGGGGTTAATAAGTGTAGGCAGGTGGAGGCGACGTTGTGGGGGGCAGATTTGGGGTTAATAAATATAATATAGGGGTCGGCGGTGTTAGGGGCAGCAGATTAGGGGTACATAAGGATAACGTAGGTGGCAGTCGGCAGATTAGGGGTTAAAAAAATTTAATCGAGTGGCGGCGATGTGGGGGGACCTCGGTTTAGTGGTACATAGGTAGTTTATGGGTGTTAGTGTACTTTAGAGCACAGTAGTTCAGAGCTTTATAAACAGGCGTTAGCCCAGAAAGCTCTTAACATCTGACTTTTTTCTGCGGCTGGAGTTTTGTCGTTAGAATTCTAACGCTCACTTCAGCCACGACTCTAAATACCGGCGTTAGAAAGATCCCATTGAAAAGATAGGATACGCAATTGACGTAAGGGGATCTGCGGTATGGAAAAGTCGCAGCTGGTTCCTAACTGACTCCAAATACCGGCGGTAGCCTAAAACCAGCGTTAGGAGCCTCTAACGCTGGTTTTGACGGCTACTGCCAAACTCTAAATCTAGGCCTATATTTCTGTTGTCCAACACTCAGCCACAAAACTTTAATATAGGGCAATAAGTTAGTCTGTCTAGCTGAATATTGCAGAACTATACGATTGTGATCTAACCACCAAGTCAGAGAGAGTTGAACATTGGGATTTAAAGATATTAATTGTGATATCTTTGTATAATCCCTGCACCATTGATTCAGCATACAAAGCTAGAGAGGTCTCATATGAAAACGAGCAAAGGGGATCACATCCGATGCTGCAGTCATGAGACCTAAAACTTCCATGCACAAAGCTACTGAAGGGAATAATTGAGACTGAAGGTTCCGACAAGCTGAAACCAATTTTATTCGTCTCTTGTCTGTTAGAGACATAGTCATGGACATTGAATCTAACTGGAAACCTAAAAAAATTACCCTTGTCTGAGGAATCAAGGAACTCTTTGGTAAATTGATCCTCCAACCATGTCTTTGAAGAAAAAACACTAGTTGATTCGTGTGAGATTCGGTAGAATGTAAAGACTGAGCAAGTACCAAGATATTGTCCAAATTAGGAAACACCGCAATACCCTGTTCTCTGATTACAGAGAGTAGGGCACAGAGAACCTTTGAAAAAATCCTTGGAGCTGTCGCTAGGTCAAATGGAAGAGCGACGGATTGGTAATGCTTGTCTAGAAAAGAAAATCTCAGAAACTGATAGTGGTCTGGATGTATCGGAATATGAAGATATGCATCCTGTAAGTCTATCGTGGACATATAATGACCTTGCTTTAAAAAAGTCAGAATAGTCCTTATAGTCAAGATTTTGAAAGTTGGCACTCTTACAAAACAATTCAAAATTTTCAGATCCAGAACTGGCCTGAATTAATTTTCTTTCTTTGGGACAATGAACAGATTTGAATAAAACCCCAGACCCTGTTCCTGGAACGGAACTGATATGATTACCCCTGAAAACTCTAGATCTGAAACACATTTCAGAAAAGCCTGTGCCTTCAATGGATTTATTGGAACGCATGAGAGAAGAAATCTTCTCACAGTAGGTCTTACTCTGAATCCTATTCAATACTCTTGAGAGACAATACTCTGAATCCAATGATTTTGGACAGAATTTGCCCAAATGTTTTGGAAAAAAATTAATCTGCCCCCCACAAGCTGAGCTGGAATGAGGGCCGCACCTTCATGCAGACTTGGGGGCTGGCTTTGGTTTCTTAAATGGCTTGGATTTATTCCAAATTGAAGAAGGTTTCCAATTGGAACCAGATTCTTTGGGGGAAGGATTGGCTTTCTGTTCCTTATTCTGTCAAAAAGAATGAAAACAATTAGAAGCTTTAGATTTACCCTTAGATATCTTATCCTGAGGTAAAAAAATTCCCTTCCCCCCAGTGACAGTTAAAATAATCGAATACAACTGAGAACCAAACAAATTGTTACCTTGGAAAGAAAGAGATAGTAATCTAGACTTAAAACCATGTCAGCATTCCAATATTTGAGCCACAAAGCTCTTCTAGCTAAAATAGCTAAAGACATAGATCTAACATCAATTTTGATGATATCAAAAATGGCATCACAAATAAAATGATTAGCATGTTGAAGCAAGCAAACAATGCTAGACAAATCAGGGTCTGTTTCCTGTTGCGCTAAGCTTTCCAACCAAAAAGTTGAAATATATTTCCCAATTTTGAAACTGATAGTCTGCAAAAGGAAATATACATAAACCTGACTCATGGCAAATAACAGAATTTATGCTTACCTGATAAATTACTTTCTCCAACGGTGTGTCCGGTCCACAGCGTCATCCTTACTTGTGGGATATTCTCTTCCCCAACAGGAAATGGCAAAGAGTCCCAGCAAAGCTGGTCACATGATCCCTCCTAGGCTCCGCCCACCCCAGTCATTCGACCGACGGACAGGAGGAAATATATATAGGAGAAACCATATGATACCGTGGTGACTGTAGTTAGAGAAAATAATTCATCAGACCTGATTAAAAAACCAGGGCGGGCCGTGGACCGGACACACCGTTGGAGAAAGTAATTTATCAGGTAAGCATAAATTCTGTTTTCTCCAACATTGGTGTGTCCGGTCCACGGCGTCATCCTTACTTGTGGGAACCAATACCAAAGCTTTAGGACACGGATGAAGGGAGGGAGCAAATCAGGTCACCTAAATGGAAGGCACCACGGCTTGCAAAACCTTTCTCCCAAAAATAGCCTCCGAAGAAGCAAAAGTATCAAATTTGTAAAATTTAGCAAAAGTGTGCAGTGAAGACCAAGTCGCTGCCTTACATATCTGGTCAACAGAAGCCTCATTCTTGAAGGCCCATGTGGAAGCCACAGCCCTAGTGGAGTGAGCTGTGATTCTTTCAGGAGGCTGCCGTCCGGCAGTCTCATAAGCCAATCGGATAATGCTTTTAAGCCAAAAGGAAAGAGAGGTAGAAGTCGCTTTTTGACCTCTCCTTTTACCAGAATAAACAACAAACAAGGAAGATGTTTGTCTGAAATCTTTAGTAGCCTCTAAATAGAATTTTAGAGCATGGACTACGTCCAAATTGTGTAACAAACGTTCCTTCTTTGAAACTGGATTCGGACACAAAGAAGGTACAACTATCTCCTGGTTAATATTTTTGTTGGAAACAACTTTCGGAAGAAAACCAGGCTTAGTACGCAAAACCACCTTATCTGCATGGAACACCAGATAGGGCGGAGAACACTGCAGAGCAGATAACTCTGAAATTGCAACCAAAAACAAAACTTTCCAAGATAATAACTTAACCCCTTAAGGACCAGCGACGTACCCTGTATGTCGCTGGCCTTTTTTTGGGACTTGATTGTTTTATAGCACGGTCTTGCCACCAGCGTTGAGACTGCTCTATTCCACAAGGCCTGCTGGAGGGAGGGCATTAATAGCGTGTTCTTGCTAGACTTGTGCTATTATGTCCTGAAAAAACCCTTAACGACCAGTGACATACAGGGTACATTGTGGTCATTAAGGGGTTAATATCTACGGAATGTAAGGGTTCAAACGGAACCCCTTGAAGAACTGAAAGAACTAGATTTAGACTCCAGGGAGGAGTCAAAGGTCTGTAAACATACTTGATCCTAACCAGAGCCTGAACAAATGCTTGAACATCTGGCACAGCTGCCAGTCTTTTGTGAAGTAAAACAGATAAAGCAGAGATCTGTCCCTTCAGAGAACTTGCAGATAATCCTTTCTCCAAACCTTCTTGTAGAAAGGATAGAATCTTAGGAATTTTTATCTTGTTCCATGGGAATCCTTTAGATTCACACCAACAGATATATTTTTTCCATATTTTATGGTAATTTTTTCTAGTTACAGGCTTTCTAGCCTGAATCAGAGTATCTATTACAGAATCTGAAAACCCACGCTTTGATAAAATCAAGCGTTCAATCTCCAAGCCGTCAGTTGGAGGGAAACTAGATTCGGATGTTCGAATGGACCCTGAACAAGAAGGTCCTGTCTCAAAGGTAGCTTCCATGGTGGAGCCGATGACATATTCACCAGGTCTGCATACCAAGTCCTGCGTGGCCACGCAGGAGCTATCAAGATCACCGAGGCCCTCTCCTGATTGATCCTGGCTACCAGCCTGGGGATGAGAGGAAACGGTGGGAATACATAAGCTAGGTTGAAGGTCAAAGGTGCTACTAGTGCATCTACTAGAGTCGCCTTGGGATCCCTGGATCTGGACCCGTAGCAAGGAACCTTGAAGTTCTGACGAGACGCCATCAGATCCATGTCTGGAATGCCCCATAATTGAGTTATTTGGGCAAAGATTTCCGGATGGAGTTCCCACTCCCCCGGATGGAATGTCTGACGACTCAGAAAATTCGCTTCCCAATTTTCCACTCCTGGGATGTGGATCGCAGACAAGTGGCAGGAGTGATCCTCCGCCCATTGAATTATCTTGGTCACTTCTTTCATCGCCAGGGAACTCCTTGTTCCCCCCTGATGATTGATATATGCAACGGTCGTCATGTTGTCTGACTGAAACCTTATGAATTTGGCCTTTGCTAGTTGAGGCCAAGCTCTGAGAGCATTGAATATCGCTCTCAGTTCCAGAATGTTTATCGGGAGAAGAGACTCTTCCCGAGACCATAGACCCTGAGCTTTCAGGGATTCCCAGACCACGCCCCAGCCCACTAGGCTGGCGTCGGTCATGACAATGACCCACTCTGGTCTGTGGAAGCTCATTCCCTGTGACAGATTGTCCAGGGTAAGCCACCAACGGAGTGAATCTCTGGTCTTTTGATCTACTTGAATCGTCGAAGACAAGTCTGTATAATCCCCATTCCACTGTCTGAGCATGCACAGTTGTAATGGTCTTAGATGAATTCGTGCAAAAGGAACTATGTCCATTGTTGCAACCATCAATCATATTACTTCCATGCACTGCGCTATGGAAGGACGAGGAACAGAATGAAGTACTTGACAAGAGCTTAGAAGTTTTGATTTTCTGACCTCTGTCAGAAAAATCCTCATTTCTAAGGAATCTATTATTGTTCCCAAGAAGGGAACTCTTGTTGACGGGGACAGAGAACTTTTTTCTTTGTTCACCTTCCATCCGTGAGATCTGAGAAAGGCTAGGACGATGTCCGTATGAGCCTTTGCTTTTGACAGGGACGACGCTTGAATCAGGATGTCGTCCAAGTAAGGTACTACTGCAATGCCCCTTGGTCTTAGAACCGCTAGAAGGGACCCTAGTACCTTTGTGAAAATCCTTGGAGCAGTGGCTAATCCGAATGGAAGTGCCACAAACTGGTAATGCTTGTCCAGAAAAGCGAACCTTAGGAACTGATGATGTTCCTTGTGGATAGGAATATGTAGGTACGCATCCTTTAAATCCACGGTAGTCATAAATTGATTTTCCTGGATAGTAGGTAGGATCGTTCGAATAGTTTCCATTTTGAACGATGGTACCCTGAGAAATTTGTTTAGGATCTTTAGATCCAAAATTGGTCTGAATGTTCCCTCTTTTTTGGGAACTATGAACAGATTGGAATAAAATCCCATTCCTTGTTCTCTTATTGGAACTGGATGTATCACTCCCATCTTTAACAGGTCTTCTACACAATGTAAGAATGCCTGTCTCTTTATTTGGTTTGAAGATAATTGAGACCTGTGGAACCTTCCCCTTGGGGGTAGTTCCTTGAATTCCAGGAGATAACCTTGAGAAACTATTTCTAGCGCCCAAGGATCCTGAACATCTCTTGCCCAAGCCTGAGCAAAGAGAGAAAGTCTGCCCCCCACTAGATCCGGTCCCGGATCGGGGGCTATCCCTTCATGCTGTTTTGGTAGCAGTGGTAGGCTTCTTGGCCTGCTTACCCCTGTTCCAGCCTTGCATTGGTTTCCAGGCTGGTTTGGGTTGTGAAGTATTACCCTCTTGCTTAGAGGATACAGAAATAGAGACTGGTCCGTTTCTGCGAAAGGGACAAAAATTAGGCTTATTTTTAGCCTTAAAAGACCTATCCTGTGGGAGGGCGTGGCCCTTTCCCAAAGTGATGTCTGAAATAATCTCTTTCAAATCAGGTCCAAATAATGTTTTACCTTTGAAAGGAATGTTAAGCAATTTTGTCTTGGAAGACACATCCGCTGACCAAGACTTTAGCCAAAGCGCTCTGCGCGCCACGATAGCAAACCCTGAATTTTTCGCCGCTAATCTAGCTAATTGCAAAGCGGCATCTAAAAGAGTTAGCCAATTTAAGTGCTTGAACTCTGTCCATAACCTCCTCATATGAAGATTCTTTACTGAGCGATTTTTCTAGTTCCTCGAACCAGAAACACGCTGCCGTAGTGACAGGAACAATGCATGAAATTGGTTGTAGAAGGTAACCTTGCTGTACAAAAATCTTTTTAAGCAAACCCTCTAATTTCTTATCCATAGGATCTTTGAAAGCACAACTATCTTCGATAGGAATAGTAGTGCGTTTGTTTAGAGTAGAAACCGCCCCTTCGACCTTGGGGACTGTCTGCCATAAGTCCTTTCTGGGGTCGACTATAGGAAATAATTTCATAAATATAGGGGGGGGAACAAAAGGTATGCCGGGCCTTTCCCACTCTTTATTTACTATGTCCGCCACCCGCTTGGGTATAGGAAAAGCGTCGGGGGGCACCGGAACCTCTAGGAACTTGTCCATCTTACATAATTTCTCTGGAATGACCAAATTGTCACAATCATCCAGAGTAGATAACACCTCCTTAAGCAGTGCGCGGAGATGTTCTAATTTAAATTTAAATGTCACAACATCAGGTTCAGCTTGATGAGAAATTTTTCCTGAATCTGAAATGTCTCCATCAGTCAAAACCTCCCTCATGGCCCCTTGAGATTGGTGTGAGGGTATGTCAGAACAGTTATCATCAGCGTCCTCTTGCTCTTCAGTGTTTAAAACAGAGCAATCGCGCTTTCTCTGATAAGTAGGCATTTTGGATAAAAGATTTGCTATGGAGTTATCCATTACAGCCGTTAATTGTTGCATGGTAATAAGTATTGGCGCACTAGATGTACTAGGGGCCTCCTGTGTGGGCATAACTGGTGTAGACACAGTAGGGGATGATGTAGTATCATGTTTACTCCCCTCATTTGAGGAATCATCTTGGGCAATATCATTATCTGTGGCATTACTGTCCTTACTTTGTTTGGACACTATGGCACAATTATCACATAAATTTAAATGGGGAGACACATTGGCTTTCATACATATAGAACATAGCTTATCTGATGGTACAGACATGTTAAACAGGCTTAAACTTGTCAACAAAGCACAAAAAACATTTTAAAATAAAACCGTTACTGTCACTTTAAATTTCAAACTGAAAACACTTTATTACTGAATATGTGAAAAAGTATGAAGGAATTGTTCAAAATTCACCAAAATTTCACCACAGTGTCTTAAAGCATTAAAAGTATGGCACACCAAATTTCAGAGCTTTAACCCTTAAATTAACGGAACCGGAGCCGTTTTTACATTTAACCCCTATACAGTCCCAGCTATATGCTTTGCTGAGACTCAACCAAGCCCAGAGGGGAATACGATACCAAATGACGCCTTCTATAAGCTTTTTCAGTGATTCTTAGCTCCTGACACATGCATCTGCATGCCTTGCTCTCCAAAAACAACTGCGCATTAATGGCGCGAAAATGAGGCTCTGTCTATAACTAGAAAGGCCCCCATCTGAAAAAGGTGCCCAACACAGTGCCTGCCGTTTTTCTAAACGTTCCCCAAGATTATAATACCAATAATTAGTTAGAATCTGCATAATATGCCTAGTAAATCAATCGTTTTAGCCCAGAAAAATGTCTACCAGTTTTTAAGCCCTTTTTGAAGCCCTTTATTCTTTTATGTTTAACTAAGAAAATGGCTTACCGGTCCCCATGAGGGGAAATGACAGCCTTCCAGCATTACATGGTCTTGTTAGAAATATGGCTAGTCATACCTTAAGCAGAAAAGTCTGCTAACTGTTTCCCCCAACTGAAGTTACTTCATTTCAACAGTCCTGTGTGGAAACAGCAATCGATTTTAGTTACTGTCTGCTAAAATCATCTTCCTCTTACAAACAGAAATCTTCATCCTTTTCTGTTTCAGAGTAAATAGTACATACCAGCACTATTTTAAAATAACAAACACTTGATAGAAGAATAAAACTACATTTAAACACCAAAAAACTCTTAACCATCTCCGTGGAGATGTTGCCTGTGCAACGGCAAAGAGAATGACTGGGGTGGGCAGAGCCTAGGAGGGATCATGTGACCAGCTTTGCTGGGACTCTTTGCCATTTCCTGTTGGGGAAGAGAATATCCCACAAGTAAGGATGACGCCGTGGACCGGACACACCAATGTTGGAGAAATAAGTACAATGCATATATTTAGAACTTTATATTAATGCATAAAGGGCCAAACCATAGCTGAGAGTGTCTTAAGTAATGAAAACATACTTACCGAAAGATAGCCAAACCAGTGATGAAACAGTTATCAGTAGAGTATATCATCGATCTGAAAAGGGAGATAGGAGATGAATCTCTACAACCAATAACAGAGAACCCAAGAGGAAAACCATAGAATTCAATAGGTGATACTCCCTTCATATCCCTCTGACATTCACTGTACTCTGAGAGGAATCGGGCTTCAAAATGCTGAGAAGCGCATATCACAGAAGAAAATCAAGCACAAATTTACTTCACCACCTCCATAGGGAGGCAAAGTTTGTAAAACTGAATTGTGGGTGTGGTGAGGGGTGTATTTATAGGCATTTTGAGGTTTGGGAAACTTTGCCCCTCCTGGATGGATTGTATATCCCATACGTCACTAGCTCATGGACTCTTGCCAATTACATGAAAGAAAGGAACAGATAGAGACAAATTGTCGTAATTAAAAAAAAATCTCAAAAGGTAAAATGGTTAGTTGGTGAATTGTGACAATGTTACTTATGTAGTTAACATAAAAGCAAATGGGGGTAATGCATTTTATTTTCCAGACCTCCAATATTGTTTTCCAAAATCAAAGAACTTTTTACCCAACATATGTTTAATTTTTTTTTTTTTTATTGAGATATTCAAAAATAACATACAATAATAAGAGTCCAGTTACAAGTAAGAAAAGTAACAAAAACAATATGAACATAGCATATGGTGAACTTTCAGGTTTAAGTAGGTATTGAGAAGGCTGCCTAAGTTATACTATAGTAAGGCTCCTATGTACATCCTGAGTGACTAGCTAACGGATCACTTTCGTGAAAATAGTATGTATGAGTATAGGATTGTACCTTCATGTAGCTATGTTAATCTCATGATATGTAACGATCCAGCGTAATTATGGCTAAAAAGGCAGCACACTACAACACACCTAAGTAGGTCTGAGACAAGTTCACTTTTCTAGCAGCAATCTATCTATGTAAAGCAGAAATAATAGTGCAACCGGACATATTATGATATCTCTTTTCGTTATATATAATAATAATGATAATGTGGTAACTACTGAGCTGGTCACTTTTGGACCTACTGGATCACAAGTCTCATAACAAATGGTAGTTACAGATGGACCACTCTTGGGCCTCATGAAGTGATTTGTACATTGAGCATATGATAATATTTATGTTGAGAGTTTAGGAAAGTGTAAGGGTAAATCAGCAGAACAAGAGCTGCTCTAAAATTGGAAAGGGGGAGGGTGGGGGGGGTGTGCCTGAGACAAACAGAGATACAGTAGTGTCACAGTTATGCAGTTCGCCATGGGACAAATATAATTTTATATGGGAGAGCAGTGACTCAGCAGGGGTTTCAGGCAACATATTGGGTACAGATCTAGTTACTCAAAGAATGGAATAATAATAGCTTAGTAGTTCGCCCCAATTTTAGCCTTTGTGCTAGGTATTTGATAAGTCATTAGTAAATTAATGTAGTTAGTGGTCTGTAAATATGTATGGCACTTGTCTTATAGAAAGCTCTACCATAATAACCGAAAGTTAATGTCATAATAATAGTAGAGCCCCTGTATGAAGAACATTTCTGGTACAAGGTGAAAGGACCATATAATGACGGCCAACTATGAGATACTCAGCAAGTGAGCCCATGTAGTGAGAGTGTGTCTACAGGCCAGTGAGCATAGCGATACAAATGCGGAAATACTAGATAACAAGAGATATCAAACATTTCAGATACATCCATTTTCTGTGATTGGCTGTACTATCATAGCACTACACCACATAGGCAATCAAGTTAACATACAAATGTACAGTGTGACTGGGTTGCAATTATCATTTGTATGAGTAGTTAAACATAAACTTATGGTATGCTGCATTAAGAGTTGTGTGCTTGAGAACAAAAACCCTGGTATCTGAGACTATACTAAGCAATATAAGCAATGAACTAAGTAATGTGGTATCAATTTATGAACACATGCATAATGTCAAGACTATAACACTATATATATAGCATGCCTCTTTACTTCAGTATCTTAAGATAAGCAACAGGGTAATGCTTATAATAAAACATTCACTTCCAAGTGAGAAAGAGCTTGCTACTCCCCATTTATATACTCCTGGGAATCAATGTAAGTATAATGAGAGCATGTAATCATCCCCCCTGTTGTCAATGTGAAACAGAGAAAAAGAGTATTAGCAATTAACAGCTCAAGGTCCTCCAGACATCAGACTTGGTGCTGTCATTAGTGGAATTTGAAACCTATATCGCGAGAGATATTAGATAGGGTAATAAACTTAAGTGGGTGAGGTGAAGGGAGTGGTATTAATAAATTTCAAAAACAGCGTAGCGCTAAATGCTGACAGATCACAGTACCGTTCATGTTACTAGTGCTTGTGTGCTATGTCTTTTAGCTTACTCCAACTTTCGCACTGATAACGGGATAAGCATATTCCCCTGAGTACAGAACAAGATCATTAAGTGTCTTGAGAGTATCAGAAAACATCTTCATGTGGATAGACACTTCTAAGGAGAACTTACTGCATACTGTGATATCAGTCATGGCGTGAGATCAGTACATACATGGCATATTTGTCAAGGAAAGTCCTGGATAATATGAACCATAGACCGCCTAACCAATCCCAGTCTGTATGAGACCCACTTCAGGATATCTCCAGTCCAGGGAGTATTCCAGCTTGCAGGCCAGAAAGATGCCAAAGTACTTGATTGCATGATCATACCTTCTATTGTCTGCACTGAGTATTGATGATGCTGGGTATGTGTTATGAAGGCCATTGCATTGTGATTTATCCACTATCCATTCTGATGTCTTATAGATACGGAAAGGGTCTACTCTCAGTGAGAACCATGATGTCGGCTGGAGGGAAGGGCGGGTGGGTGTCACTGATCGTATTCAATAAATTAGGTATGCTCAACTGAACGGTTCCGGGAGAGATGTAAGACCTGGTATCCAGATGCTCAGAACCGCCCATCTGGGAGAGCGAGTTATTGTCTTGCAACTTCTGGCTCAATGGTAAATAATTAGTCACCACGGGTGAAACACAGCTAGGTGCAAACAGTGCCTCCACTTCTTCAGCTAGGATCCTGAGATGGTCCTTGATGTCAAGATATATATCGGTGGTTATATGTTCATTTAGGTCCCCATGCTGGTGTCATGGGTTTTGTCGCTCTGCTGAGAGTCGTTTGTTGCTATGTCGAATCGGCTGCTGAGCTAGTGTAGTCTAATTCTAAGACTATCATTTTAGATGCAGGCAAGCTACTATTCATTCACAGCTCGTCATTCTTGTTATGCAGCCGGAACGGCGTGAAGGTCCAAGACTCATGTGGTAAGAAGCTGCCATACCAGCATTGCCACGTATGTCTAGCATAAAAGCTCACTGCCTCCTCATAGTTAGTGGTTTATAGTTGCTAGGGAGTGCTGTTAACGACCACTCTCTCCTGCGTGAGTCCCTTTGTGAAGCTAAAAGATGGCTGCCATCATGGGCCCTGGGAAACAACACATCAAGATCTCATCGAGTAGTTTTACATTGATATGTCCCACAATCTTCAGGCTGCTCTAGCAAGAGCTATGGGCTATCAGGCACTCTGTAATGATCGATTCCACTGAGCTGAACGGTCAAATATATAATTTTTAGCAATAGATAGCCGTAGCTATGTATCGTGCGACCGTTCAGGCTCAGAGCTGGCTCTGCCCCCCCCGTTTAAAACAATTTTTACCATTATCATTTACCTTGACTGCACCATCATATTCCACAAAACTTTACCCTGTTTGACATGAATATAATACACAAAAACAGCTAAAATGTACAAATAGACAGAGTGTACAAAGTTTGAGGTGGTTACTCAAAATGTGGGCTTCATGGTTCTTCAAGAATGGTGACTGCCCTGGCTTCCCCAAACCTGTCCACCCTGCCCACCTGCCATTTGAAATTATTTTTATTCATTTTTTCAATATTTTATGTTTAATATTTCAATAACATACATCAAAGATAGCAATTCTTCATGTGAGTTAACCCGACCATATTAGTCCTAAATTTTTTGGCAATCACTTTTTTAATAAGAGGGTTACGTTGCCTTCATTTGCAAATAATAGGGCCTACATTCCTCATCAGAAACATCTTCAAATTAGCTACTACACTATAAAATGGTGCAGGGAGTGACACAATAAATAAAGTGCCACCCATATTTTCTGGAAGATATTTATCCCTGCAGCCTCAGACCTCAAACTCAGGCACATTTACAATATCTAATTTATATTATATTTATAATTATATTATTATATTGGTTTACCCTTGTTTATATCACTATTTAACATGTAAAATGTTTTTTTCTGATACCTTAAATTATTAAAACAACGTTTAAATAGATGCAGTCTTGTTAACTAATTGTGTGCCGTAATATATATGTTGCGTTGGGATTTCTCTGTTGATAATGATCCCCATCTACAGTCCTTGTATCTAAATACTTTTCTGGGGCCATAGGAAAAATGTCCCTCCTTCAATCTACTGTATTTTGCTGCAGACTACTCAGATACTGATCTCAGGGCTGTGATATAATTATAACACTCTAAATCTCTTGGATCCACTTTTCAGAAGTGCAACTAGCATCATTGCATGTTGCACAAACCATCTATGGGCACAGCAGCTCCTAGAAGTGGATTTTATTTCGAATCAGACAGGCCAAACAATTATTATTATTATTATTATTATTTATAAAATATTTTACCAGGAAGGATACATTGAGATTTCTCTCGTTTTCAAGTATGTCCTGGGTCAACAAAACATTGCATTGATACAATAGGGTACAATAAAATTCAAAAACAATAATAATACACAATATATGCAAAAATTTAACATAGAACAGGTAGGAAATATATAATCAACCATGACAGGTGCAATCCGTTTTGAGATATGTAGAGAGGGATCTCTTAAAGGATATTAGGCTTGGGGAAGTTTTGAGAGTGTGCGGGAGGTCATTCCATAACTGTCCTGTGGTGCTCTGTAGGAAAAGGAGGATCGAGCTGCTTTCTTTTTGTATTGAGGCAAGCTAAATAATGTGCTGGTACTGGATCAGAGGTTATAGGAGGTGGGAATAGCCGGGGAGAGCATTTTGCTCAGGTAGGGTGGGAGCTTCCCAGAAAGGCTCTTAAACACAAGGTAGGAAAGATGGAGGGTGCGTCTGCATTCCAGCGTCAGCCAGTTTAGTTCTTTTAGCATGTCACAATGGTGGGTCCTGTAATTACATTGTAACACAAAGCGGCAGAATGAGTTATACAATGTATTAAGTTTATTAAGGTGAGTTTGCGGTGCAGGTGCGTATACTACGTCCCCGTAATCCATGATAGGCATTAGCATTTGCTGTAAATCTTTTCCTTTACTGTAGGGCTGAGGCAAGATTTGTTTCTGTACAGGGCACCTAGTTTTGGATAATGTTTAGATGCAAGTTTTTCTATGTGGAGGCCAAAAGATAGATTAGGGTCTAACAACCTACCCAAGTATTTGAAAGAGTGGACTGCGGACAGTATGCAATTGGATTTTGTTTTGATGCGTAGATGGTAATTTTGTAATTTGTGTAATTTAGGTCCCATTCCAAAGATCATTGTGACAGTTTTGTCAGTGTTTAGGAAGAGTTTGTTTTTTGAGATCCAATTTTCTACCTCTGTGAACTGGTCTTGGAGCACTGCCTCAAGCTGCGGCAGATCAGAATTGTTTGCATAGATTACCGTGTCATCTGCATACATGTGTACAGTTGAGGATTTGCAGCCATTAGGCAGATCATTTATAAATAATGTATATAGTAGGGGGCTGAGAATGGAACCTTGGGGAACACCAACACGTGACTGGGAGAGGGAGGGAGTCACTGTCAGAAATGGAGACATATTGTGATCGATCCGATACATATGATCGAAACTAGGTTAACGGATGATCAGCAATACCAGAGTTTTTTAGTTTGAGCAGTAGTATGTCATGGTCTACTGTGTCAAAGGCCTTTGCAAAATCAAGGAAAATAAGCTCCAGTTAGGTCTCCTTGTTCCATGCCAGTTTGAATGTCGTTGCAAACTTTTAGGAGGGCAGTTGTAGTGGAGTGATTCGGGTGAAAACCTGATTGATCAGGGGTCAGATAGTTAGAAAGTTGGTAATACTCGCATAATTGCGTATGGACGCATTTTTCTAAGATTTTTGACAATACTGGGAGCAATGATATAGGGCGATAGTTAGAAAACAAGGTTAACTCCCGACTTTTATGAATAGGCACTACTCTTGCAGTTTTCCAGAGTTTAGGTATGTATCCAGACATCAAGAATTCATTAATTAGGGTTGCGACAGGCATAGCAATTGCTGGTGCACTGAGCTTCAACAGCATTGCTGGGATTTGATCAGGTCCAGACTGTTTTTTCATTTTTAGATTATTAAGGTGTTTTTAATGACATTGATGGGTACAGGTCTAAAATTGAACTTCTCTATATTGGGTCTTTGCTGTTTTAGTGGGGCCTGATCCACATTTGTAGTTTCAGGATGCGTGCCATTTATTAGTTTGTCAATCAGGGTAGTGGAGCATCCGACAAAATAATTGTTAAAGGCATTTGCTACTTCTAAGGGGAGTTGCAGGGTTTGGTTGGGAGTGGATTGGTGGATTTTGTAAGTTATTTATGAGTTTCCAAAACTTTCTAGGGTTAGATATGTTATTGTTCAGATTTTCACAGAAATATTGGGCCTTGGCCAATTTTGTTTGTTTAGTGCATATATTTCGCCATTGTCTATATACACAGTGATCGTTCATAGAGCCAGTATGCTTGAACTTTGACCACAATGAATCCCGAAACTGGTACATTTGAATGAGGTTAGCTGTGATCCAATTCAAGTGTGCTCCTTTTACTCTCACCTTATGCAGTGGGGCATGTAAATTCCAAACTTGTAGGAGTTCAGACTGAAAGAGTTCAACTGCAGAGTCTAGATCTGGGATTAGGTTTAATTTGTGCCAGGAGAGGTTCTTGATGTCATTTAGAAATGATTGAAGATTACATTTTTTGAAGGACCTGGTGATTTTAACCTTGGGAGAGGATTTAGTTGCCTTTATTTTGCGTATGCAGTACACTAAGCAGTGGTCACTGAAATTGTTAGGGAGAACAACTGCCTCCTGGATTTGGTCAGGAGAAGTGGAGAGAATCCAGTCAAGCAGGGTATGATTATGGCTTTTGATGTTTATGTGAGTTGGGGAGGAGATTAATTGCGTTAGCTGCAAAGATTTAAACAGCGAGCAACAACTATTATTTTTTGGATTCAGCCAATCCATATTAAAATCTCCAAAAACCAAAATTTCACTTTTTGAGTTTTGAGCTATGGATTCACTAAGGAGATGTGCTATGTCAGAAATGGAATGCACAGGGGAGTTAGGTGGACGGTAGATTCCTGCAACAATGATTGATTTACTGCACGGGATCTCAATTGTACCAGAAAGGAAATCAAAGGTGGCAGGAGAGCTAGATTTTTGTAAGGGGGTGAACTTTGTGGAATTGTCAACATAAATTACAATGCTGCCACCTCTCTTTGCTCTGTCAATTCTATGGCATGAATACCAAGTAATTCAATTGCAGAGTCAGGTATTTTTGCAGTTAGCCACGATTCAGAGATCACAATGATTTTGGGCTTGTATTGTAAACACCAAGCTTGCAGTGCATCGATTTTTGGTAGTAAGCTGTGGATATTACAGTGCACAAAGGAGAGGCCCTTTTTAGCTGGAAGGCTAGGAATGGAATTTGTTGGGGGACCAGGGTTAGACTCTACATCATTTGCAAGGGCAAGTAACATAAGGAATAGGAATTTGACAAAGATTTTGTTTGGCCATATAGTGAATGGGATACTATATAATTTTATGAGGTGGGGGTAGGAACCAAATCAGCTTCTATGAATTAAGTGAACTTTTTAACATACTTAGGCCTAGATTTGGAGTTCGGCGGTAAAAGGGCTGTTAACGCTCCGCGGGCTTTTTTCTGGCCGCACCATAAAATTAACTCTGGTATCGAGAGTTCAAACAAATGCTGCGTTAGGCTCCAAAAAAGGAGCGTAGAGCATTTTTACCGCAAATGCAACTCTCGATACCAGAGTTGCTTACGGACGCGGCCGGCCTCAAAAACGTGCTCATGCACGATTCTCCCATAGGAAACAATGGGGCTGTTTGAGCTGAAAAAAAACCTAACACCTGCAAAAAAGCAGCGTTCAGCTCCTAACGCAGCCCCATTGTTTTCTATGGGGAAACACTTCCTACGTCTGCACCTAACACTCTAACATGAACCCCGAGTCTAAACACCCCTAACCTTACACTTATTAACCCCTAATCTGCCGCCCCCGCTATCGCTGACCCCTGCATATTTTTTTTAACCCCTAATCTGCCGCTCCGTAAACCGCCGCAACCTACGTTATCCCTATGTACCCCTAATCTGCTGCCCTAACATCGCCGACCCCTATATTATATTTATTAACCCCTAATCTGCCCCCCTCAACGTCGTCGACACCTGCCTACACTTATTAACCCCTAATCTGCCGAGCGGACCTGAGCGCTACTATAATAAAGTTATTAACCCCTAATCCGCCTCACTAACCCTATCATAAATAGTATTAACCCCTAATCTGCCCTCCCTAACATCGCCGACAGCTACCTTCAATTATTAACCCCTAATCTGCCGAGCGGACCTCACCGCTATTCTAATAAATGTATTAACCCCTAAAGCTAAGTCTAACCCTAACACTAACACCCCCCTAAGTTAAATATAATTTACATCTAACGAAATAAATTAACTCTTATTAAAGAAATTATTCCTATTTAAAGCTAAATACTTACCTGTAAAATAAACCCTAATATAGCTACAATATAAATTATAATTATATTGTAGCTATTTTAGGATTAAGATTTATTTTACAGGCAACTTTGTAATTATTTTAACCAGGTACAATAGCTATTAAATAGTTAAGAACTATTTAATAGTTACCTAGTTAAAATAATAACAAATTTACCTGTAAAATAAATCCTAACCTAAGATATAATTAAACCTAACACTACCCTATCAATAAATTAATTAAATAAACTACCTACAATTACCTACAATTAACCTAACACTACACTATCAATAAATAAATTAAACACAATTGCTACAAATAAATACAATTAAATAAACTATCTAAAGTACAAAAAATAAAAAAGAACTAAGTTACAAAAAATAAAAAAATATTTACAAACATAAGAAAAATATTACAACAATTTTAAACTAATTACACCTACTCTAAGCCCCCTAATAAAATAACAAAGCCCCCCAAAATAAAAAATTCCCTACCCTATTCTAAATTAAAAAAGTTACAAGCTCTTTTACCTTACCAGCCCTGAACAGGGCCCTTTACGGGGCATGCCCCAAGAATTTCAGCTCTTTTGCCTGTAAAAAAAAACATACAATACCCCCCCCCCAACATTACAACCCACCACCCACATACCCCTAATCTAACCCAAACCCCCCTTAAATAAACCTAACACTAAGCCCCTGAAGATCATCCTACCTTGTCTTCACCATACCAGGTTCACCGATCCGTCCTGGCTCCAACATCTTCATCCAACCCAAGCGGGGGTTGGCGATCCATAATCCGGTGCTCCAAAGTCTTCCTCCTATCCGGCAAGAAGAGGACATCCGGACCGGCAAACATCTTCTCCAAGCGGCATCTTCGATCTTCTTCCATCCGGAGCGAAGCGGCAGGATCCTGAAGACATCCAGCGCGGAACATCCATCCGGACCGACGACTGAACGACGAATGACTGTTCCTTTAAGGGACGTCATCCAAGATGGCGTCCCTCGAATTCCGATTGGCTGATAGGATTCTATCAGCCAATCGGAATTAAGGTAGGAATTTTCTGATTGGCTGATGGAATCAGCCAATCAGAATCAAGTTCAATCCGATTGGCTGATCCAATCAGCCAATCAGATTGAGCTCGCATTCTATTGGCTGTTCCGATCAGCCAATAGAATGCAAGCTCAATCTGATTGGCTGATTGGATCGGCCAATCGGATTGAACTAGATTCTGATTGGCTGATTCCATCAGCCAATCAGAAAATTCCTACCTTAATTCCGATTGGCTGATAGAATCCTATCAGCCAATTGGAATTCGAGGGACGCCATCTTGGATGACGTCCCTTAAAGGAACAGTCATTCGTCGTTCAGTCGTCGGTCCGGATGGATGTTCCGCGCTGGATGTCTTCAGGATCCTGCCGCTTCGCTCCGGATGGAAGAAGATCGAAGATGCCGCTTGGAGAAGATGTTTGCCGGTCCGGATGTCCTCTTCTTGCCGGATAGGAGGAAGACTTTGGAGCACCGGATTATGGATCGCCAACCCCCGCTTGGGTTGGATGAAGATCTTGGAGCCAGGACGGATCGGTGATACCTGGATGGTGAAGACAAGGTAGGAAGATCTTCAGGGGCTTAGTGTTAGGTTTATTTAAGGGGGGTTTGGGTTAGATTAGGGGTATGTGGGTGGTGGGTTGTAATGTTGGGGGGGGGGGTATTGTATTTATTCTTTTACAGGCAAAAGAGCTGAAATTCTTGGGGCATGCCCCGCAAAGGGCCCTGTTCAGGGCTGGTAAGGTAAAAGAGCTTGTAACTTTTTTAATTTAGACTAGGGTAGGGAATTTTTTATTTTGGGGGGCTTTGTTATTTTATTAGGGGGCTTAGAGTAGGTGTAATTAGTTTAAAATTGTTGTAATATTTTTCTTATGTTTGTAAATATTTTTTTATTTTTTGTAACTTAGTTCTTTTTTATTTTTTGTACTTTAGCTAGTTTATTTAATTGTATTTATTTGTAGCAATTGTGTTTAATTTATTTATTGATAGTGTAGTGTTAGGTTAATTGTAGGTAATTGTAGGTAGTTTATTTAATTATTTTATTGATAGGGTAGTGTTAGGTTTAATTATATCTTAGGTTAGGATTTATTTTACAGGTAAATTTGTTATTATTTTAACTAGGTAACTATTAAATAGTTCTTAACTATTTAATAGCTATTGTACCTGTTTAAAATAATTACAAAGTTGCCTGTAAAATAAATATTAATCCTAAAATAGCTATAATATAATTATAATTTATATTGTAGCTATATTAGGATTTATTTTACAGGTAAGTATTTAGCTTTAAATAGGAATAATTTCTTTAATAAGAGTTAATTTATTTCGTTAGATGTAAATTATATTTAACTTAGGGGGGTGTTAGTGTTAGGGTTAGACTTAGCTTTAGGGGTTAATACATTTATTAGAATAGCGGTGAGGTCCGCTCGGCAGATTAGGGGTTAATAATTGAAGTTAGGTGTCGGCGATGTTAGGGAGGGCAGATTAGGGGTTAATACTATTTATGATAGGGTTAGTGATGCGGATTAGGGGTTAATAACTTTATTATAGTAGCGCTCAGGTCCGCTCGGCAGATTAGGGGTTAATAAGTGTAGGCAGGTGTCGGCGACGTTGAGGGGGGCAGATTAGGGGTTAATAAATATAATATAGGGGTCGGCGGTGTTAGGGGTAGCAGATTAGGGGTACATAGGGATAACGTAGGTGGCGGCGCTTTGCGGTCGGAAGATTAGGGGTTAATTATTTTAAGTAGCTGGCGGCGACGTTGTGGGGGGCAGGTTAGGGGTTAATAAATGTAATACAGGGGTCGGCGGGGTTAGGGGCAGCAGATTAGGGGTACATAAGTATAACGTAGGTGGCGGTCGGCAGATTAGGGGTTAAAAATTTTAATCGAGTGGCGGCGATGTGGGGGGAGCTCGGTTTAGGGGTACATAGGTAGTTGATGGGTGTTAGTGTACTTTAGGGTACAGTAGTTAAGAGCTTTATGAACCGGCGTTAGCCAGAAAGCTCTTAACTCCTGCTATTTTCAGGCGGCTGGAATCTTGTCGTTAGAGCTCTAACGCTCACTTCAGAAACGACTCTAAATACCAGCGTTAGAAAGATCCCATTGAAAAGATAGGCTACGCAAATGGCGTAGGGGGATCTGCGGTATGGAAAAGTCGCGGCTGAAAAGTGAGCGTTAGACCCTTTAATCACTGACTCCAAATACCAGCGGGCGCCCAAAACCAGCGTTAGGAGCCTCTAACGCTGGTTTTGACGGCTACCGCCGAACTCCAAATCTAGGCCTTAGAAAAAAAGACAATGGTGAAGCACAATCTAGTTCTATAGAGTTAAAGAAAAAAATGAATCAACTTGCATACTACAGAATGTATGGCTTCTTTCTATTGGTTAAGAGCACTCTCATTCCTGCTTCTACCCAGGTTCCTACAAATTGGCCTCAGCTGTTACCAACATAGGGTCAGATTACAAGTGGAGTGCAAAATGTCACTTTAGCTAATTAAAGCGATATTGCCGACAGAGACGGCATCAGAACCTAGCACAGCAAAGAGGTAAGTAGTACAGGGATGAGCAGCAGTTAGAAAATATATATGTATATGCTGATATACATATATATTTACTGGGGACACACAGTTCCCATAGACCCCAATGTAAAGGCTCTTTTAAGTGCCTTTTTTTTTTCTAATACCCCACTCCCACCAACCTTAACCCCAAAATACTGCTTAGTGGAGTTTTTATTAATTAAAAAAAAAAAAGTTAAATAGTTTTAAAATAAAAAACTATAATGCCCCCTATTTTTAGGGAATTTTGGGTCAATTTTAGAATATCAACCAGAGATCGGAAAGGGACACTGAGCCCAATTTTTTTCTTTCATGATTCAGAAGAGCATGCAATTTTAAGCAAATTTCTAATTTACTCCTATTATCAATTTTTCTTCATTATCTTGCAATCTTTATTTGAAAAGCAAGAATGTAAGTTTAGTATCCCGGCCCATTTTTGGTTCACAACCTGGGTTGTGCTTGCTGATTGATGGCTAAATGCACTCACCAATAAACAAGTGCTGTCCAGGGTAATAAACCAAAAATTGGCTGGCTCCTTAGCTTAGTTGCCTTTTTTTTTTAAATAAAGATAGCAAGAGAACGAAGAAAAATTTATAATAGAAGTAAATTATAAAGTTGCTTATGCTCTATCTGAATCATGAAAGAAAAAAATTGGATTTAGTATCTCTTTTATGTGCACTAATTGCTACTGATAGCTCCGCGGGAGCAATAACCAGCCACCTGTAATGGTTGGTTAATTATCACGCTCCCACAAACGGGGAAATTTATCTAGTCCATAATGTCTGCAGGATCTCCCATAGAGTCCTAGAGATTCTACACTTAAATTATAAAGTGTAATACAAGTGAATCTTATATTTCAACATTTAAAAGTCTGTGAATGTTTCTTTATATTAATAATAAAAAAGACAGAAAAAATGGTCCTCCTATTAAATTCTTACTGTGAAAAGGGTGACAAGAACCACTCAGAATTCAAATGTTATATAAGCCATAATGACTTAGATTTTTATTTGCAGGGTGGCAATACCATATTTTTACGTGCCATTGCCCAACTCTACTGGTTTTCTTCACTGGTATGAGTAAACTTCTTTGAATATAGAAGTAAAATGAAGTTATATTGGAAAGTGTTACTTGGAACTATCTCACATTGAGAAAAGCCATTCTTTAACAGACATTTAAACTCAAACTGTGAAGTAATTATATAAAAATAGTTTTGAAATGTGCTAGTGACAACTTTTTGATTTACCATTCATATTATCCTTTATATATAATTAAGCATGTTCCCAGCAGTGTGCGAAATATCTATGTATAGATTCTTGACACGTCAATAAAAGGTCAGCATAAGGTTAAGTGCTAAACAGATGGGTAAATAAATATGAACAGGAGTCCCTGCTGTGAAGGGCATATCATATAAGCAAACACGGATTGAAAAATGATGAATATAAACTCGTATGAATAACAATCTTTGCAGTGGATGTTTTTGCATGGTGACATAAAATAACTTTTCATTTTAGAACCAAAATCTTTTAACTAAACTATGGCAAATACTGTAAAAACGTATTGTGATATATGTATGTATTGTAAAGGTTACCTAAAGCTACAGTAAAGCCAAAATGAAACTTTCATGATTCTGAAAGAGAATTCATTTTTCAACAACTTTCGAATTTACTTCTATTATCAAATTTTCTTCATTGTCTTGGTATCCTTTTTGTTGAAGGAACAACAATGCTTTAATAGGAGTTAGCTGAACACATCAGGTGAGCCAATGACCAGAGGCATATATGCCCGCATACCTCCCAACTGTCCCTATTTGAGAGTGACATTACCTGATTCTGAGCTATCTCCCTCTGAGACAGTCATATGTCCCTCTTTACAGAATTTCCTATAGCCCCATCAATGGAACACCCTGAAACACCCACAATCCCTCCCACTAACCACCCACAATCTTTCCCCTCCCAACATGGCTCCACCCACAAAATGGTGACGGCTCTTGTCAATTTTCTGTATCCCTCATGCTCAACCACAAATATTGGAAGATATGTATGTGCAGCCACTAATCAGCAGCTATATTACAGTAATGCATTGCTGCCCCTGAGCCTACTTAGGTATGCTTTTCAACAATGGATACCAAGAGAGCAAAGCAAATTAGATAATTAGGGATTAATATTCATTAAAAACAGTAACTGATTTCTTAGCCTATTTTTATCTAGTAACATAATCAGAGATTAAATGTTTTATTAAAATGCATTTAGCCACTTAAAGTAAATTTACAACCTCATCCTCATTGGCTGACTATATTGTAAAAACAAATTGTATCTCAAAATCTAAAACAAACAAAAAAAAAATTCTTAAAACTCAAGCAAGTTAAACCTTTTAAAAATAGTTTTATGTTGAAACAGTTTCAGAGATAGGAATAAAACGCATATGTAAATGTTTAAAACTAATGACTGTTTAGTTAAGGTTGATAAAGTCTCAAAAAAGTTGTGTTTAGAAAGTTTAAAGGGACACTGAACACAATTTTTTCTTTTGTGATTCAGATAGAGTATGCAATTTTAAGCAACTTTCTATTTACTCCTATTATCAAATTTTCTTCATTCTCTTGGTATCTTTATTTGAAATGCAAGAATGTAAGTTTAGATGCCGGCCCATTTTTAGTGAACAACCTGGGTTGTTCTTGCTGATTGGTGGATAAATTCATCCACCAATGAACAAGTGCTTTCCACGGTCCTGAACCAAACAAATAGCTTAGATGCCTTCTTTTTCAAATAAAGATAACACGAGAATGAAGAAAAATTGATAATAGGAGTAAATTAGAAGTTGCTTAAAATTGCATTACTCTATCTAAATCACTAAATAAAACATTTGGGTTCAGTGTCTCTTTAACACTGTCGGGGAAAAACACATATCTTCTGGCTAAAATACAAGCAAAATAAATATAATTTTATAAATATAATAATGCATTTCTTGGCATAACTGTTCATTCTATGAATGTTACAATCACAGATTCTAATTTTAACTAAGAATGTATCTAGTCACTTTTTATAGCAATCTGCTACTTCATGCTGATTGGCTATTCTTAACTGAAAATACCCACTAGAGCTTAAAAATGTGTTTTTAAAAATGAATTTTTACTGAAAGGTTAAAAGATTTGACAAAAATAAAATATTAAGCATTCTGGCAATTATTGTATGTGTCATTGAGCAGAATTTGGGTAATAAACAGTAAAATGTAACTTCAGAGAAACAGGCTGACTATTGAGCAAAACGTGATTCATCACCTAACTTGGGAATTAGCAGAGAGCTATACTAATGGCTGTAGTTTTTTTATGATGATTTACAGGCTGTTGCATGGGCAGGACACAGTGATTTAACAGGAATAGGGGCTGTCATTTTATGCTAAAGGCTCAATTTTATTCTTCAGACAACGTGCATAATGAAAGATCAGCGATGACTGATTATAAGACTTGCAGGGAAAATATGATAATAATGTTTACATACTAATTTGGGTAAACTGAAAAATGCATGTCTATTTCAACAAAAACAAGTATTGTCTGCGTGTACTGTCAGCTTTAACTAATGTGTTTAACTCTAAATGTATTATTCTGGTGCACTCAACGATGAAATCATTTCAATAAAACGCTTCTGCAATAAAAGAAAAAAATGAAAAATGTGCAAATAAGGTGTCTTTTTGTGTGTGGTTGTTTTAACAGTGTCTTATTGAGTATACTATTTTGTACTAATATTTAAAAATACAGCTTGAAAAAGATTTGCAAACTGCGTAATTGACTCAGTGACTGTGTCAAGAGTGAAGTGCTGTAGAAAATAGAAATTCTTAATGCTACAGTTGTTCTTTAACAGTTATATGTCTACCCAAGGAACAATAAGGGCTAGATTTTAAGTGGAGCACAAAAATATTAGCGCTATTTAAAATTAACACCGCCAAAGTCAAATCAATAGCGCTTTTATTCATGCGCTCATATTACAAGATTAAAGTAAAAAGTTATCGATTGAGCAAATACCTCAGGCGCATTTTTATCTGGAGCGCTGACAGCACTGCCGCATTAAATCCCTCTCCCAATAGACTTCCTTGGGGTGCCTACAAAACCCTTTTTTGGCTTTTGCTGAAGTGCTAATGTGAAGGGCGTGCTAAGCCAATATATATATATATATATATATATATATATATATATATATATATATATATATATATATATATATGTGTGTGTCACAAATTCTAGTATATATATATATATATATATATATATATATATATATATATATATATATATATATATATATATATATATATATATATATATATACTGTATATATATATATATATATATATATATATAAATATACACACATACATATACATATATATATATTGCGGGTAAAGTCAGATATTTGGTAATCCTAGCATTACCCGGCTAATGCTAGGATTACCCAAGCGGCTGTGGGTAAAGCCCGATGTAAGATCATAAATTCCCTCAGACTGATTGAGTCACTGGATCAAACATATATACGATGCACTGTAATTCTCCCATCTTCACTATCTTTTTTTGAATCCGCCTGGGGGTTCAACAGGGGATGGATGCCAGAAGATCGGTGGTTCAAAAATATATATAAAAAAAAAGTGTAGATGGGGGAATTACAGTACATCGGGCTTTACCCACAGATGAATTACAGCACATTGGGCTTTACCCACAGCCGCTTGGGTAATTGATTTCTGACTTACCCATAACACTTATATACAGGGAGTGCAGAATTATTAGGCAAGTTGTATTTTTGAGGATTAATTTTATTATTGAACAACAACCATGTTCTCAATGAACCCAAAAAACTCATTAATATCAAAGCTGAATAGTTTTGGAAGTAGTTTTTAGTTTGTTTTTAGTTATAGCTATTTTAGGGGGATATCTGTGTGTGCAGGTGACTATTACTGTGCATAATTATTAGGCAACTTAACAAAAAACAAATATATACCCATTTCAATTATTTATTTTTACCAGTGAAACCAATATAACATCTCAACATTCGCAAATATACATTTCTGACATTCAAAAACAAAACAAAAACAAATCAGTGACCAATATAGCCACCTTTCTTTGCAAGGACACTCAAAAGCCTGCCATCCATGAATTCTGTCAGTGTTTTGATCTGTTCACCATCAACATTGCGTGCAGCAGCAACCACAGCCTCCCAGACACTGTTCAGAGAGGTGTACTGTTTTCCCTCCTTGTAAATCTCACATTTGATGATGGACCACAGGTTCTCAATGGGGTTCAGATCAGGTGAACAAGGAGGCCATGTCATTAGATTTTCTTCTTTTATACCCTTTCTTGCCAGCCACGCTGTGGAGCACTTGGACGCGTGTGGTGGAGCATTGTCCTGCATGAAAATCATGTTTTTCTTGAAGGATGCAGACTTCTTCCTGTACCACTGCTTGAAGAAGGTGTCTTCCAGAAACTGGCAGTAGGACTGGGAGTTGAGCTTGACTCCATCCTCAACCCGAAAAGGCCCCACAAGCTCATCTTTGATGATACCAGCCCAAACCAGTACTCCACCTCCACCTTGCTGGCGTCTGAGTCGGACTGGAGCTCTCTGCCCTTTACCAATCCAGCCACGGGCCCATCCATCTGGCCCATCAAGACTCACTCTCATTTCATCAGTCCATAAAACCTTAGAAAAATCAGTCTTGAGATATTTCTTGGCCCAGTCTTGACGTTTCAGCTTGTGTGTCTTGTTCAGTGGTGGTCGTCTTTCAGCCTTTCTTACCTTGGCCATGTCTCTGAGTATTGCACACCTTGTGCTTTTGGGCACTCCAGTGATGTTGCAGCTCTGAAATATGGCCAAACTGGTGGCAAGTGGCATCTTGGCAGCTGCACGCTTGACTTTTCTCAGTTCATGGGCAGTTATTTTGCGCCTTGGTTTTTCCACACGCTTCTTGCGACCCTGTTGACTATTTTGAATGAAACGCTTGATTGTTCGATGATCACGCTTCAGAAGCTTTGCAATTTTAAGAGTGCTGCATCCCTCTGCAAGATATCTCACTATTTTTGACTTTTCTGAGCCTGTCAAGTCCTTCTTTTGACCCATTTTGCCAAAGGAAAGGAAGTTGCCTAATAATTATGCACACCTGATATAGGGTGATGATGTCATTAGACCACACCCCTTCTCATTACAGAGATGCACATCACCTAATATGCTTAATTGGTAGTAGGCTTTCGAGCCTATACAGCTTGGAGTAAGACAACATGCATAAAGAGGATGATGTGGTCAAAAACATAATTTATGCTTACCTGATAAATTTATTTCTCTTGTAGTGTATCCAGTCCACGGATCATCCATTACTTATGGGATATATTCTCCTTCCCAACAGGAAGTTGCAAGAGTCCACCCACAGCAAAGCTGCTATATAGCTCCTGCCCTAACTGCCATTACCAGTCATTCGACCGAAAACATGCAGAGAAAGGAAAACCATAGGGTGCAGTGGTGACTGTAGTTTAATGGAAAAATTACCTGCCTTAAAGTGACAGGGCGGGCCATGGACTGGATACACTACAAGAGAAATAAATTTATCAGGTAAGCATAAATTATGTTTTCTCTTGTTAAGTGTATCCAGTCCACGGATCATCCATTACTTATGGGATACCAATACCAAAGCTAAAGTACACGGATGATGGGAGGGACAAGGCAGGTACTTAAACGGAAGTTACCACTGCCTGTAAAAAACCCTTTCTCCCAAAAATAGCCTCCGAAGAAGCAAGGTATCAAATTTGTTAAATTTGAAAAAGTATGAAACGCAGACCAAGACTCCATCTTTTAATCTGTTCAACAGAAGCCACATTTAAAAAAGGCCCAAGTGAAAACCACAGCTCTAGTAGAATGAGCTGTAATCCCTTCAGGAGGCTGCTGTCCAGCAGTCTCATAAGCTAAATGAATTATGCTTTTTAACCAAAAAGACAGAGAGGTTGCTGAAGTCCTTTGACCTCTCCTCTGTCCAGAATAGACAACAAACAAGGTGAATGTTTGATGAAAATCTGTAGTAGCTTGTAAGTAAAACTTTAAAACACGAACCACGTCCAAATTGTGTAATAGACGTTCCTTCTTTGAAGAAGGATTAGGATACAAGAATGGAACAACAATCTCTTGAGTGATATTCTTGTTAGATACCACCTTAGGTAAAAACCCAGGTTGGTACACAGGACTACCTTATCCGTACGGAGAACCAGATAAGGAGAATCACATTGCAACGCAGATAACTCGGAGACTCTATGAGCCGAGGAAATAGCTACCAAAAAGGAACTTTCCAAGATAGAAGTTTGATATCTATGGAATGAAAAGGTTCAAATGGAACTCCTTGAACAACCTTAAGAACCAGCTTTAAGCTCCATGGCGGAGCAACATTTTTAACCACAGGCTTGGTTCTAACCAAAGCCTGACCAAATGCCTGAACGTCTAGAATACCTGCCAGACGCTTGTGCAAAAGAATAGACAGAGTAGAAATCTGTCCTTTTAAAGAACTAGCTGACAACCCTTTTCTCAAAATCATCTTGGAGAAAAGATAATATCCTGGGAATCCAGACTTTACTCCATGAGTAACCCTTGGATTCATAACAATAAGATATTTACACCATATCTTATGTTAAATTTTCCTAGAGACAGGCTTTTATGCCTGTATTAAGGTATCAATTACTGACTCGGAGAAGCCATGCTTTGATAACATCAAGCGTTCTGTCTCCAGGCAGTCCATCTCAGATTAGTTATATTTAGATGGTTGAAAAGACCCTGAGGTAGAGGGTCCTGTCTCAGAAGCAGAGACCGTGGTGGAAAGGATGACATGTCCACCAGATCTGCATACCAGGTCCTGCGTGGCCACGCAGGCGCTGTCAAAAGCACCAAAGCACTCTCCTGCTTAATCTTGTGCAAACCCCTCCGGAGGGAATTCCCACTCCCCCGGATGAAAAGTCTGACGACTTAGAAAATCTGCCTCCCAGTTCTCAACACCTGGGATAGGGATAGCTTTTAGACAAGAGTGAGTCTCTGTCCAGTGAATTATTTTAAGACTTCTAACATTGCTAGGGAACTTCTGTTCCCCCTTGATGGTTGATATAAGCCACAGTCGTGATATTGTCCGACTGAAATATGATGTACCTCAGAGTTGCTAACTGAGGCCAAGTCTGAAGAGCATGGAATATCGCTCACAGTTCAAGAATATTCATTAGAAGGAGGGTCTCCTCCTGAGTCCACTATCCCTGAGCCTTCAGGGAGTTCCAGACTGTATCCCAACCTAAAAGGCTGGCATCTGTTGTAACAATTGTCCCATCTGACCTGCGGAAGGTCATACCCTTGGACAGATGGACCCGAGATAGTCACCAGAGAAGAGAATCTCTGGTTTCTTGGTCCGGATTTAACAGGAGAACAAATCTGTGTAATCCCAGTTCCTCTGGCTGAGCATGCATAGTTGCAGTGGTCTGAAATGTAGGCGTGCAAACGGTACTATGTCCCTTGCCGCTACCATTAAGCCGATTACATTCATGTACTGAGCCACCAAAGGGCGCGGATGGAATGAAGAACACGGCAGAAATTTAGAAACTTTGACAACCTGGACTCCGTCAGGTAAATTTTAATTTCTACAAAATCTATCAGAATCCCTAGGAGGGAAACCCTTGATATTGGGGATAGAGAACTCTTTCCTTGTTCACTTTCCACCCATGCGATCTCAGAAATGCCAGTACTACGTCCGTATGAGACTTGGCAACTTGGATGTGTACGCCTGTATCAGGATGTCGTCTAAATAAGGGGCCACTTCTATGCCCCGCGGCCTAAGGACCGCCAAAGTGACCCCAGAACCTCCATAAAGATTCTAGGGGCTGTAGTTAACCCAAAGGAAAGAGCTACAAACTGGTAATGCCTGTCTAGAAAGGCAAACCTGAAAAACCGATGGTGATCTTTATGCATCGTAATGTGAGGATAAGCATCCTTCAAATCCATTGTAGTCCTCTATTGACTCTCCTGGATCATAGTTAAGATGGTATGAATAGTTTCCATCTTAAATGTTAGAATTCTAAAGAATTTGTTTAAGATCTTTTAGATCCAAAATAGGTCTGAAGGTTTCCTTTCCTTGGGAACCACAAACCGATTTGAGGAAAACTGTGTCCCTGTTCCTCTACTGGAACTGAATGGGTCACATACACAATGCAAGAATGTCTCTTTCATTTTTGTGAAAGGCAAAAACTCCACTTTTTTGGGGGGGAAAGCTTTGAAATCCAGAAGATATCTCTGGGGTATAATTTCCAATGCCCAGGGATCCTGGGCATCTCTTGCCCACGCCTGGGCGAAGAATGAAGTCTGCCCCCTATAGGATCCGTTACCAGATAGGGGTCCGTTCCTCATGCTGTTTTAGAGGCAGCAGCAGGCTCCTTGACCTGCTTATCTTTGTTCCAGGTCCGGTTGTCTCCAGACCGCCTTGGACTGAGCAAAAGTTCCCTCTTATTTTGCCTTAGAGGAAGTTGATGCCACACCTGCCTTGAATTTTCGAAAGGCACGAAAATTAGGCCTTTTTTGTCCCTTGATTTGGACCTGTCCTGAGGAAGGGCATGATCTTTTCCTCCAGTGATATAAGTAATAATCTCCTTCAAACTAGGCCTGAATAGGGTCTGCCCCTTGAAGGGAAGTTAAGTAGCTTATTTATTAAAGTCACGACAGCTGACCATGATATAAGCCATAGCGCTCTGCGCGCCAGTATAGTAAAAAACAGAATTCTTAGCCGTTAGTCTAGTCAAAGGAACAAAGGCATCAGAAAACAAAGGAATTGGCTAGCTTAAGTGCTCTAAGCTTGTCAAATATATTCATCCAATGGAGCCTGTAAAGCCTCATCAAGAGACTCAAACCAGAACGCCGCAGCAGCAGTGACAGGAGCAATGCGTGCAAGGGGCTGCAGGATAAAACCTTGTTGAATAAACATTTTTTATCCATTGGATCTAAAAAAGCACAACAGTCCTCGCCAGAGGTAGTGGTACGCTTAGCTAGAGTAGAAACTCTTCTCTCCACCTTAGGAACTGTCTGCCATAAGTCCCGTGTGGTGGCAACTATTAGAAAACATTCTTCTAAAAAATAGGAGGGGAAGAGAATGGCACACCTGGTCTATCCCATTCCTTATGAAAAATTTTAGTAAACCTCTTTAGGTATTGGAAAAACATAAGTACACACCGGCACTGCATATTATTTATCCAGTCTACACAATTTCTCTGGCACTGCGATTGTACACATTCATTCAGAGCAGCTAAAGCCTCCCTGAGCAACAAGTGGAGGTTCTCAAGCATAAATTTTAAATGTAGAAATATCAGAATCAGGTTAAATCATCTTCCCTGAGTCACAAATATCACCCACAGACTAAGCATATTGGGAGGTAGTATCAGACATGGTTCTTAAAGCGTCTGTATGCTCTGTATCTACCCCCAGAGCTGTTTTGCTTTCCTTTAATTTCAGGTAGTCTGACTAATACTGCTGCCAGTGTATTATACACAACCTTTGCCATGTCTTGTAAAATAAACGCTATGGGCGCCATTGATATACTTGGCGCCATTTGAGCGTGAGTCCCTGGAGCGGGAGTCAAAGGGTCTGACACGTGGGGAGAGTTAGTCGGCATAACTTCCCCCTCGACAGAATCCTCTGGTAAAATAAACGCTATGGGTGCCCTTGATGTACTTGGCGCCATTTGAGCGTGAGTCCCTAAAGCGGAGTCAAAGGGTCTGACACGTGGGGAGAGTTAGTCGGCATAACTTCCCCCTCGACAGAATCCTCTGGTGATAATGTTTTTAAATACAAAAAATGATCTTTTTGTTTAACATGAAATCAGTACATCTGGTACACATTCTAAAATGGGGTTCCACCATGGCTTTAAACATAATAAACACAGAGCCTCCTCTATGTTAGACATGTTAGAACTAATAAAGAGACTAGTAAGCTTGGAAAACACTTTAAATCAAGTTAACAAGCAAATATAACAAACGTTACTGTGCCTTTAAGAGAAACAAATTTTGTCAAAATTTGAAAAACAGTGAAAAAAGGCAGTAAATCAAACGAAATTTTTACAGTACATGTAATAAGTTAACAGAGCATTGCACCCACTTGCAAATGGATGATTAACCCCTTAATGCAAAAAACAGATAAAAAAAAAAAAACGACATTTTTTTAAACAGACACAACAAAACTGCCACAGCTGAGCTGTGGATTACCTTCCCTATAACTGTTTCTATGCAAAATTTAAGCCAGCCATGTGGAAAAATTAGGCCCCAATATGTTTTATCACCAAACATATGTTAAAAAACGATTAAACATGCCAGCAAACGTTTTAAAACACATTCTTATAAGAGTATGTATGTCTATTAATAAGCCTGATCCAGTCGCTATCACTGCATTTAAGGCTTTACTTACATTACTTCGGTATCAGCAGTATTTTCTTAGTCAATTCCATTCCTTAGAAAAATATATTACTGCACATACCTTAGCATATATCTCTATCAATCAGCCTGGTACCAGTCGCTTTCACTGCATTTAAAGGCTGTACTTACATTACTTCGGTATCAGCAGTATTTTCTTAGTCAATTCCATTCCTTAGAAAAATATTTTACTGCACATACCTTATTTGCAGGAAAACCTGCACGCCATTCCCCCTCTGAAGTACCTTACTCCTCAGAATGTGTGAGAACAGCAACTGGATCTTAGTTACGTCTGCTAAGATCATAGAAAAAACGCAGGCAGATTCTTCTTCCAAATACTGCCTGAGATAAACAGCACACTCCGGTGCCATTTAAAAATAACAAACTTTTGATTGAAGAAATAAACTAAGTATAAAAAACCACAGACTCTCACGACCTCCTATCTATGTTGAGACTTGCAAGAGAATGACTGGTAATGGCAGTTAGGGGAGGAGCTATATAGCAGCTTTGCTGTGGGTGGACTCTTGCAACTTCCTGTTGGGAAGGAGAATATATCCCATAAGTAATGGATGATCCGTGGACTGGATACACTTAACAAGAGAAATACTCATTTGCCTAATAATTCTGCACTCCCTGTAGATATATTTTTTTAATATAAATGTCTCTATAGCTCTAACTATATATATATATATATATATATATATATATATATATATATATACAGTATATATATTGAGTTGAGGTCACGTCTCTCTGCTTATCCTCCTTGATCTGTCCACAGCCTTTGACACTGTTGACCACCCTCTTTTGCTCCAAACCCTCCAATCCTTCGGCATCTGTGACACAGCCCTCTCGTGACTCTCTTTCTACCTGTCAAACCATACCTTTAGTGTAGCCTTCTCTGGGGCCTCCTCTGCCCCATCACCACTTTCTGTCGGAGTACCGCAAGGCTCTGTCCTCGGTCCCCTTCTCTTGTCAATCTACACGTCATCAATAGGTTCCCTAATAAAGTCCCACGGTTTCCAATATCATTTGTATGCCGTCGACACCCAAATCTACTTCTCTGCACCAGACCTATCTCCTTCCTTGTTAACCCGTGTCACTAACTGTCTTTCTCACATGTCCTCTCACTACCTCAAGCTAAATCTCTCGAAAACTGAGCTCCTTATTTTCCCCCCTTCTTCAAAAATCTCCAGCCCCAATTTCTCTATAACTGTCAACAACTCCATCATTACCCCTACCCCGCATGCCCGATGTCTTGCGGTCACATTTGACTCAGATATTTCTTTCACTCCTCACATTCTGTCCTTGGCTAAAGCCTGCCGCTTCCACCTTAAAAACATCTCTAAAATTAGACACTTCCTTACACAAGACACAACTAAGATTTGAATCCACTCTCTCATCCTTTCGCACCTCGATTAATGCAACTCTGTCCTCTGTGGTCTCCCCACCTGCCGCCTAGCTCCTCTACAATCCATAATGAATGCCTCTGCCAGGCTCATCTTCCTTACACATAGCTCTTCATCTGCTGCACCTCTCTGCCAATCCCTTCACTGGCTTCCTCTTGCCTCTAGGATCAAACACAAAATTTGCACTCTGACATACAAAGCCCTCAACTGCACTGCTCCCCCCTATATCTCAGACCTTACTAATGGATGTATATTGCAAAAATTGCTTCCATTTCAAACTGAAATGGACCCATGCACAATTGATTTTTTTAACTTTCTATACCTTTAAAAATGTTTATTTTTATTTTTATTTAAATATATGTATTTATTATTATTATTATTATCGATTATTTGTAGAGCACCGACAGATTCTGCAGCGCTATAAACAAATGCTGAGTACAACAAAACAATTATAGGGATCAAATGGGTAGAGGGCCCTGCCAAAAGTTGCACTGTTGTAGCCAGCTCTTAAGAAGGTGATCTACAAACAGCTGGACACTTAGGCTTACATGCTAAGGGGGTTCAGGGGATAGCAATGAAGGAGAAAAACTGGTATAAAGAAAGGTTAGCGTAGGTTGTATGCATCCCTGAATAGTAGAGTCTTTAGGGAGCGTTTGAAGCTTTCAAAACTAGGGGAGAGTCTTGTAGAGCGAGGCAGAGAGTTCCACAAGATGGGAGCCAGTCTGGAGAAGTCCTGTAAACGGGAGTGCGATGAGGTAACAAGAGAGGAGGAGAGTAGGAGGTCATGAGTAGAGCTAAGGGGACACAACCTCCAGCTCTCTGGGAATGCAGGGTTATGAATACTGGTGCATGGGCCCTCACTGGATATGTGAGTATGCTACTGAAAACAGTGACTTTTACTAGAAGCATTTTTGCTAATGGAAGTATATTGCAAAAATGCTTATGTTTCAAATTGAAATGCACTCATGCGCATTTAATTTTGAACTATTATACCACATCACTTTAAAACACTTTTTATACATTTATGTTGATAATAAACACATTGCTCGCAATAAATAACTGATAACTTGTAATATGAATGATGTTTATCGCTGCAATGCTATTCATTAAAAGTATAGTGAACACTAAAGAGATGCTGGCCACGCTAAACATTCATTGCAAAACTATTTTATCATCAACTTGTAATAGCAGATTGAGCGTAGGCCTGCGATATTGATAGCTTACTATAGTGCAATAAAACATTATACTAGTAGTCATATAAACAATATTCTGAATTAGGGTCACTTGTGCAAAAGGTCACCATAAGAAATAATTAGGTAGAGGGGATCAGGTCAGATATTAGGGGTATTTGCATTGAAGCAGGTTGCAGTTAAAGTTAAAAGGGTAGACCCTGTAGCTTGTTATACAAACTGCATAGTATTATAAGCATCAGAGATTGTTTCTTTAGACCCATAATTACATTTTCAATACCTAAGTATTGTCTTTGTGTATCTAGAAACAGATATGACAAGGAAGTTTGTTATTCCTGTTGGTTCAGCCCATTTGAATGAGTATCATCTTGAGAACAGTGACTTGTGGATTCAATTAGCAAAACCAGCTATTACAATACAAAAAATAAACCTTAAGGATACATTTCCACAAATGTAATAACAAACAGCTAATATAACACATACTTTAAAACACAATTAGGGGGAAACAGAATTTACAGTACCATATCCCTTTAAAGGCAAATAAAACAAAAATAAATTCTCCCAAAAATCTATGAGTTGTACTTTCATAATTTATTTTCCCCCTTTTCCTTAACTTTAACTGTTGATTCGATTTAATTGACACTCATACTCCCAACTTCAGAACCCTGCTACATTAATCAGTTGTACTTTTTCTACCTGTAATTTATGACTGGGGGTATATAAAACTAATTACTTCATAAGTCCTGGAAATGAGTTAATAATCATTTTCCAGAGTGCAAATATGTTATTTATTGTGTTTTTCATAGGACAGATTTTGTCTTATTTGGGTAAAAACACCATTACTGTATATATTTTTCACTTAATCACAAATATCATACTACACTGAAGAAGATAGATGCTCATTTAGGCCTAGATTTAGAGTTCGGCGGTAGCCGTGAAAACCAGCGTTAGAGGCTCCTAACGCTGGTTTTGGCCGCCCGCTGGTATTTGGAGTCAGTGATTAAAGGGTCTAACGCTCACTTTTCAGCCGCGACTTTTCCATACCGCAGATCCCCTTACGTCAATTGCGTATCCTATCTTTTCAATGGGATCTTTCTAACGCCGGTATTTAGAGTCGTTTCTGAAGTGAGCGTTAGAGCTCTAACGACAAAACTCCAGCCGCCGGAAAATAGCAGGAGTTAAGAGCTTTCTGGGCTAACGCCGGTTCATAAAGCTCTTAACTACTGTGCTCTAAAGTACACTAACACCCATAAACTACCTATGTACCCCTAAACCGAGCTCCCCCCACATCGCCGCCACTCGATTAAAATTTTTTAACCCCTAATCTGCCGACCGCCACCTACGTTATACTTATGTACCCCTAATCTGCTGCCCCTAACACCGCCGACCCCTATATTATATTTATTAACCCCTAATCTGCCCCCCTCAACGTCGCCGACACCTGCCTACACTTATTAACCCCTAATCTGCCGAGCGGACCTGAGCGCTACTATAATAAAGTTATTAACCCCTAATCCGCCTCACTAACCCTATCATAAATAGTATTAACCCCTAATCTGCCCTCCCTAACATCGCCGACACCTAACTTCAATTATTAACCCCTAATCTGACGACCGGAGCTCACCGCTACTATAATAAATGGATTAACCCCTAAAGCTAAGTCTAACCCTAACACTAACACCCCCCTAAGTTAAATATAATTTAAATCTAACGAAATAAATTAACTCTTATTAAATAAATTATTCCTATTTAAAGCTAAATACTTACCTGTAAAATACATCCTAATATAGCTACAATATAAATTATAATTATATTGTAGCTATTTTAGGATTAATATTTATTTTACAGGCAACTTGGTAATTATTTTAACCAGGTACAATAGCTATTTAATAGTTACCTAGTTAAAATAATAACAAATTTACCTGTAAAATAAATCCTAACCTAAGATATAATTAAACCTAACACTACCCTATCAATAAATTAATTAAATAAACTACCTACAATTACCTACAATTAACCTAACACTACACTATCAATAAATTAATTAAACACAATTCCTACAAATAAATACAATTAAATAAACTAGCTAAAGTACAAAAAATAAAAAAGAACTAAGTTACAAAAAATAAAAAAATATTTACAAACATAAGAAAAATATTACAACAATTTTAAACTAATTACACCTACTCTAAGCCCCCTAATAAAATAACAAAGCCCCCCAAAATAAAAAATTCCCTACCCTATTCTAAATTAAAAAAGTTAAAAGCTCTTTTACCTTACCAGCCCTGAACAGGGCCCTTTGCGGGGCATGCCCCAAGAATTTCAGCTCTTTTGCCTGTAAAAAAAAACATACAATACCCAAGCCCCCCAACATTACAACCCACCACCCACATACCCCTAATCTAACCCAAACCCCCCTTAAATAAACCTAACACTAAGCCCCTGAAGATCTTCCTACCTTGTCTTCACCATCCAGGTTCACCGATCCGTCCTGAAGAGCTCCTCCGATGTCCTGATCCAAGCCCAAGCGGGGGGCTGAAGAGGTCCATGATCCGGTCAAAGTCTTCATCCAAGCGGGGCAGAAGAGGATCTTCCATCCGATTGAAGTCTTCATCCAGGCGGCATCTTCTATGGTCTTCCATCCGGAGCGAAGCGGCAGGATCCTGAAGACCTCCGATCAGCCAATAGAATGCGAGCTCAATCCTTAGGGCCATGACCTTAATGTTTGAGATAAATTTAGGGACTCAAATGCTGCCAGGTTATAAAATATGTTTAGTCTGTTATTTACTGAAAGAATTGGTTACAACCTTTAAAAAAAATAAACCAATGATGTTCTTCACAGAAATAACTGTCTATATCTGCAGAAAGACTTCCTGTTTTGTACAAGTATATATGTTCTGGCAAAAATTAAACCAGCCATTGTTAAGGCAAAAATAAGTAAAACATTAAATGAAAAATCCTGTAAAACTGTGCTACTACATTGAGTCATTAACCAATTACAAAGCGTATATCACTGTTTTTATAGCACCTTAATTACAATTGTTAAATGAAATCAATTAATAAATACTATTCTTAATAAGTAAATTACTACTACCAATAAAGTACTTAAATTAATATTCTAACTTTGAACGCTCATAAACAGTTCATCTTTAGCTAATTAGTTAACAATTTAATAGAACAAAAAAGCAAATTCTGTAACCTGCAAATGCTGTAAATCAAATAGATAGCTTAAGCAATTTGCAGCAAATTGAAAACCTATGTTAAAGATTTTGCTTTATGGCCTCTCTCGGGAGTGTGGGACAAAGCACATTACTTACACCAAAACAAGAGGTGTTTAATTTCTCTTTAAATACACATTCACACATCAAAAAGTATAATTTTATTTGTATTTAAAATGTAACTGATTTTTAACAAGTTTTTTTACCAATATGCTATCTATACTATAATCGCATTTGTAACGCATCTGTCACCGTCGGCAGTTGCACATGCATCCTCAAAGGAATGTGCCCAGCCAAAAGAATTCACCTGGATTTCACAGTATACGATGGACATCGGATGAAGACAAGCCTCCATGCCGCCGAGGACCACCACCGCCATGAGACCTACCACTGATGCCAATGACCGCCGATGCTGCCACAGATGACTACCGCAGAAGATCGCCACATCTAGGAGGACCGCTCCTGACCTCCGCTCCGGGCCACCTTCACTGTGGATGAAGATGATCGACCCGCCTGGAAGAAGACCTTATCTGCCTGACTTCTGAAACCGTGAGTACCTATTTGGGGCTTTAGTGTTATTTTTTTTTTTTACTTTTTAGGGGGGGGGTTGTATTTTGAGATTAGGGTTAATTGGGCAATTTGCAAAAGAGATGAATGCCCTTTTAAGGTCAATGCCCAAACAAATGCCCCTTTAGGGTCAATGGGTAGTTTAGGTTAATTAGTGTTAGGTTTTTTATTTGGGGGTGTTTGGTGGTGTGGGGTTTTACTGTTAGGGGGGGCTTTGTTTATTTTTAATGTAAAAGAGCTGATTTCTTTAGGGCAATGCCCTACAAAAAGCCCTTTAATTTTTTTATTTTGGATAGTGTTGTTTATTTTTTTCTGTATTTTTACTTTTTTTATTTTTTCTAGCTTCGGGGGTTACATTTTTCACACATAGACTGCCCACTGGGCAGGCTTATCAACTATTGAATTTAATAATTAACCTTGTCCTAAATCATATTACAGGCCCGTCCCTTGCTTTTTGCAGGTAGCCATCTCCCCTCTAATCTTATATTCTTTGATGACTGATTATGATACCTTATCAGTAAAACTAAAGGTCCATTCTTCTGGTATAATATCTGAGTGTACCATAAGGGCCCAGAATCACACATTAACACTGACATAAACCAGAGGACACTGGTATGCCTGATGCAGTCATACACAAGGTCAGCTCACTTATTACAGACTTATAAGACAGTCTTTTTCAGTGTTGTAATACAAAAGGAACTAAGCAGTGGCTTATACTTGATAGAAATCATTGCAATATGTACTATTTAAATTTATCAGGGGCATATTACTGCCTAGGCCAACAAGGCCCGTGCCTAGGGTGGCAGATTGAGGGGGGCGGCACATTTTCAGCCTCAGTAGGCAGCTGAACAGTCACTCAGCAAGAAATCGCTAAACCCTACATATCCGGTAGGCTAGCTGCATATATGCTAAAGGTGCCCAGCGCTAACTGCCATTCCCTCCGCCGCTCCGCTCCGAAGGGTCTGCCTGCAGCGGCAGTTCTTACACACCCCTTTATTGGTGCCAGATCACTCCAATGCCCGGATCAAGAAGCGATTGCACCATTACATGGGCAGGGGCCGGATGCCTTAGTCTGCCCTGAAGTAACTCAAGGAAGTCGCCCTTTATTGGTACCGGATCCTGAGCTCTGCATATCCCTCCATGGCCCACGCTATCTGCCACTAGCTATGCAGAAACACTGGAAGCAAAGAAATTAAAATATAGGATGTTCCCCTTTATTGCTCAGTCAAACAAGTATATTTATAAAACAATAATGTTTCAGTAAAAGTCATCTTTTTATCTATGTTTTGACAAACAGCTCCAATACTTTAGATTCTGTAACTGCCTTACCTTTATAGTTGCTCAAAGTAGAAACTATTGTGTTACCTGGTTAGTACAAATGGGACTTCTTTACCACCACTTTTTTCTTTGTGCGTGTGTGTATGTATGTATGTGTGTGTGTGTATGTATATGTGTGTGTGTGTGTGTGTGTATATGTGTGTGTGTGTGTATGTATGTATGTGTGTGTGTGTGTATGTATATGTGTGTGTGTGTGTGTATATATGTGTGTGTGTGTGTATGTATGTATGTATGTGTGTGTGTGTATGTATATGTGTGTGTGTGTGTGTATATATGTGTGTATGTAAATGTGTGTGTGTCAGCGCTGACTACCCAAACAGCAAAGGTACCTGCTTCCTACACCACACCACCCCTACTCTGCCCCACTGGCAAGGCTATGTGCCAGGCACCAGCCAGGCACCTGGCACAAAGCTGTTGGGTCGTTCCTCACTTATTATATAACATTTGCAAATGTATTGGCTCATGTAATAACTTTGTATGCATTATTTTTACTACTTATTGCAACCCAAAAATGAGTAGTCTATAGTACACACATACATTATATATAATATGCTTGCAATATTTTGTAATTTGATTTCTATATGCTTTTCCCTGTTACTCATCTCTCCAAATAAAGGGACACTTTACTCTATAATATTCTGTCATTCATGTAAAAGACTAAAACAAGGAAGGTGTCCACAGCTCTCCAATAGTAGAAATAATCTTTATTAGGACATATAAGTTAGCAACGTTTCAAGGTTAACACCTCTTAATCATGCATAGGCTGACACATTACTGAACAAACTTTTATACCTGTTGTTTTGGCGCCACAGGGCCCACAACTTGATAAAGATGTAACAATAGCGACACCTGCTGACACATATTTATATTACAATAAAAACATTCCATATATATACAAATTTGAAATAAAATGTTGATAGAACAAATATAGAATACCATTTTATATAAGAAAATCTTTTCATAAGTTAATGTTTTCCTACATTAACATATAATGTTACATGTTTATTTTAAATAATTAGATGCTTGCAAGACCATTGAAAATTACTAATATCTAACTATTGGTTTAAAGGTTGTTATACACAAGGTATTTGGAGGTATATTAATGCTGAGTGAGCCTGACAGACACAGGCATGATAGTAAATGTAATTAGATTACACTAGCAAAATATATATTTTTTTTTTTAATTTAAAATAATGTTATAAACGGATATTAACACTGGTGGCTGCTGGCTGGCACAGAGCAATGAACCAGAGTATATGCTGTGTGACACTGGCCTGATAGAAAATGAAAAAAAATTACACTACAAAAATAATTAAATTTTTGGGTTAGTTAAATTTAAACTAATGTTGTTAGGGAGATATCAGTGATGGCAGTAGTCACAGCATATGCTGTGAGCCTTAAACACACAACTGAAAGCCAGGCAAATGCTAATAAAAAAATAAAAAATAAAAAAAAAAATAAACGGCACGAAATATAGCCCTAAAAAGGGCTTTTTGGGGTGCTGTGCTTGCAGCAGAGATGAGTGGAGTCCTTCTGGACTGTAAATACACTAGCCTAGCTATGTTTTTCCTATTAATGTCAGGAGCAAAAACACAACACGTCCTCTCATTAAAAAAGCAAGGTCATTATGAGTCTAAAATGGCGGATTCCGAGTAGCTGGGAGTGTCTGTGAGGGAGTGTCTGATGTTGATTGGCTCTAATGTGTCAGGCGGCTGTGACATAAAGGGTCAAAGTTTCCACAATGATGACACATAGGGGCAGATCGAACATCGCCATGTGTTCGCCCACAAACGCGAACAGGAACAAGCTATGTTCGCTGTGAACCGTTCGCGGGTGAACAGTTCGGGACATCACTAATGCACACCAGATGCCATAGATTAAATTGTAATACCTTCTGCGAAATATTAAGTTCCATATATGTTCAGCCTCTGCCATCCTGCAGGAGTTTTACAAACATACATATTTGTAGTTAGGAATGAGATCTGTAGTTGTGATCCTTATATTCATTAAATTAACTATCCTCCACAGGACGTATATGATATTGATAGATCCAGCTTAAACCTCTCTCTGCCCATATCCTAAAGGCTTTTTGGTTAATACCCGGGGAAAATAATGGATTTCCCTGAATAGGGAGAAATTCTGAAAAAGTAAAATCTATCTCTAGTCTTTTACAAAATTTATGCCAGGCCAAGACTACGTTCTTAAATGTCAGAAGTGAAATGACATTAGCTGGTAGCTGGCGCGGATTACAATGTAGTATAGCTAGTAATTCGAAAGGATATATCAAAAAAGCCTCCTTTTCAAAAGTAGAATATATATTTGTTTTCGCCATCCAGTCAATTGCAATTTTTACTAATGCAGCAATATTATATAAATTAATATCTGGAAATGCAAGGCCTCATGCCTCAGCCTTCTGCATTAACCTTGATAAAGAAATAAGCGTTTTTTATTTTGCCAAATAAACTGCGAGAAATAGCGATATACTTTCTTTAGATCGCTACTAGATAGAAGCAAGGAAAGATTTTGTAACGGATATAATAGACGTGGAAAAACAATAGTTTTAATTAATTTAACTCTAGCCATTAAAGACAGAGGAAAAGAGGTCCATAATTGTAGATCTGACTTAATTTTTGAAATAAAGGCCTATAATTATCAAAATACCAGTGTTTAGGATTTTTGTGTAGCATCAGTCCCAGATATTCAATAGTATCTACTTCTTTAAAGACCTTACTAGAAATCCTAGGTGATGTCTTCCCTATGATCAACAATTCACTTTTTTCAGTATTAACTCTGTACCCTGAGAAAGAACCAAATTCTTCCAATAATTGGATCAAGTTAGGGATAGATTGTTGCAAATTTTCTAAAAAGAGTAAGATATCATCTGCATATAATAAGATATTTAAGCGATATGGACCTATTGAAATCCCTGTTAAACAATTCCTTACCCGGATCGCAAATGGCTCTAGCGCTAAATTAAACAATAGCGGTGATAATGGGCAACCTTGCCGCGTACCTCGCTGTAGTATTATCTTAGGGGAGACAGTCCCATTAACCAGTATATGTGATATAGGTTTTGAATATAATCTTCGAATAAATTGCGCAAAGTTCCCTACAATACCAAATTTTCCCATCAAAACAAATAAGTGCTCCCATACTATAGAGTCGAACGTTTTGGCCGCGTCCAAAGTTAAGACCGCCATATCATACCCTCTATTTCTCTTAAGCTCTTGCTCATAATTCCAGGCATAATCAAGAAAAGTCGTTAATTTTCTTATGTTCTTACATGAGTTTCTATTGCACATGAACCCAGTCTGATCTGGATGAATAAGTTTCTGTATACAAAATGAGAATCTATTAGCTAAGATAATAGTTAGAATCTTGTAATCAGAGTTTGGGACCGAAATCGGTCTATATGATGCAGGATCCTCTGCATCTTTGCCCTTTTTTAATATAAGAGAGATATTAGCCCGTGAAAAATAGATTGAAATCGGATTATCTACCGTATAATACCTATTAAATAGATTCTCTAATACTGGCAATAAATCCTCCTTTAAGCATTTATAGAATTCTGATGGAAAGCCATCTGGGCCCGGTGCTTTATTTGGTTTCAATTTATCAATAGCTAAACCAATTTCATCTCTTGTTATAGGTTCATTTAACCTGGAAAGATCTTCAACCTGAATCTCAGGGGTCAAGATTTTTGACCAAAACAAATCTTGTTTATCTGGGTTAATTTTAACTGCGGAATAAAGATGCTGATAATAGGAAGCAAATATTTTACAGATGTCCGTAGTATCAGAATATCTAATCCCTTTATCTTTAATGGCTGATATAAGATTTTTTTTCTTCCTGCTTTTAATAAGATTAGCAAGATGTATTGCTGAACATCTGTGAATCCCTTTATAATAGCGATTTATTCTTATTTCCTCTAACTGGGATTTTTGTTTTAAATAGAGATCTCGTTCTTATCTAGCAATCACATAATTGTCCCAATTTTGCTTTGAAGAAACACTCTGAACCTGTGAATATGTGATCTTTACATTACTTGCCAATAAAACTTCTCTAGCTTTAATCTTCTTTCCGCGTATACTTAAAAAAGCCATAATCTCACCCTTAAGAACCACTTTAGCAGCCTACCAGAAAATTTCAATTTTATTTCTATATTCTATATTATTCCATCCATACTCTTGCCATTTTATTTTTAACCATGCTTGAAATCTAGGGTCAGAGCATAGAAAGCGAGGAAAACAAAATACTAACTTCTGTGATCTACCCTTATTCCCTAAGGAAAGAGTTAATGAAATTATTGCGTGGTCCGATATCATGATCTCACGGATCTCTGTCCTTGTTTGCAATATAGAGAGAGATTCAGCGACTAAAAACAAATCAATCCTAGAAAATGTTCTATGGGCTCTTGATTCACATGTATATTTTAAGCTATCCGGGTTTTGAGTTCGCCTGATGTCTGTCAATTTTAATTTATGACAGAATTTCTGAAAATATTTTGCACTATGTTTATTAGCTACTATATTTTTATGCGAGAATCGATCTATTGATGGATCTAAGGTCATATTAAAATCTCCACATAAAATTAAATTTTGGCTTTTAAATGGATATACTCTATTTTGGATTTTTTCCCAAAATTCTACTGACAATCTATTAGGCGCATAAATATTGCAGATTACAAATTTTATAGCTTTTACATATAATTGAAGTACAATAAATCTAGCTTGATTATCGATATCTATCTTAATTATCTTATAGTCTAAATATTTACTTAATAAAACAACTACACCACATGTTTTATTTGTGGCTTTAGTAGAAATTACTTCCCCTACCCAGTTAGTCTTCAGCTTTGCTGCCTCTGACTCATTAAGATGCGTCTCCTCGAGACATACCAGGTCGGGTTGAAGTTTGCCTAACGTTCTAATCACCAACTTACGTTTCACTGGGGATGATATCTCCCCCACATTCCAGGACAGCAGCCTAATAGTCTCAGACATTATTTAAATAGAAATAAAAAGCCTCCCATAGGCACACCTCGCTAGTTCAACTCTGGGAGAAAGACACATATCACTGATTCGGCTCCTGGGAAATAAAAACAAGGAGGAAAGGAGGAAGAGAGAAAAAAAAAAAAAAACTATTTATTTCCTTTATCACAACTGGGAAAAAAGGACATTATCAAAATACTTTCTGTTTCTCTTGGGACTTATCAACAAAGCATTCAGGAAAACAACACTTCAGTGACATTTTATTTGGAACACATTATTATTTACAGGGTTCTCTTTGTTTAATTCCTATGTTCACTGCTTTATATATAAAATTTACTGTATGTAAGTTCACATGCACTATATATTTGATTTTATAGTGCAATAAACCTATTACTTTGACACTAGTATCATGTGTGTTGATGTTTTAGGCCATTGTTTTTCTCTATTTAAGGTTTGAGGCAAGAGTGCTTTTTTCTAGTACTTTCATTTTCTTTCTTTTATTTAACTTTTGATCACGTCTTGTTTGATTTCCTTCAGATGTTCATGTCTATATCCTCTTAGCTAAAATTTCTGTTCCATCTCGTCAATCTGTTGTTTCATGAGATCTTGGTCAGAATTTTTTCTGATGGTTCGTTTAAACTGAGAGATGGGTAATGCTTGTTTTAGAGCAGGAGGATGGCAACTATGTGCATGGAGGGGGAGTTTTTGTCAGTTTCCTTTTTATATAAAGTGGTTTGTAATCACCCATTTTTCTTCAAAAATCCTTAGGTCCAGGAAGTCTACAGTATCCCTGCTAGATGTCATTTTGAACTTCATTGCTGGGTGTGCCCTATTCAGATTCTCAAACCATTGTGCCAGACCATCCTCTGTTCCATGCCATAGCAAAAATAAGTCATCTATGTATCTTCTAAATTATGTTATTCTTTCATCCGCAAACAGTGTTGTGCCAACTGTCTCAAACTCTGCCATATACAGATTGGCATAGGTGGGGGCCACATTGGACCCCATGGCTGTGCCCGCTATTTGCAGGTAAAAAGATTTCTCAAAAAGATTTCAAGACATACAACCAGCAGTTCCCTGATAATTTCCACCAGTGGACCAATGTACGGGTATCGTGCCAACTGTCTCATGACAGCCTCCACACCTTCTGTGTGGGGTATAACTGTATCAGTCTGTATATCAGGTAGTCGATTCAGCACATTAATAATAGACCCTGAATCCAGCAGGAATGTGCACATGTTTTTCACTAAGAGCTGTAGCAAGTGATCCACAAAGGTGGCAATAGGCTGGAGAATAGAGCCAATAGCAGACACTATGGGTCTGCCAGGGGGAGCTTGAAGGCTCTTGTGGATCTTAAGTAGACTATATATGACAGGTATCAGTGGAAAATCTACTGTAATATAGGTTTTTGTATCCTTGTCAAGGTACTCCATATATTGCATATGTTGTAGCATGAGGTCAATCTTCTTCTTGAAGAGTGTGGTAGGATCACCCCTTAATTTTCTGTAAGTACCTTGATCGTCCAGCTGCCGCATAATTTGCCCCTCCCTTATCCGCCTCTCGTAAGATAATTGTAGTATCCTCCTGTAGATTTTTTAAGGCTAGTCTCTCCTTACGTGTCAGATTGTATCTACAGGGCTCTCGTTCTGAAAGACTTGTCGAGTCCTGCAGCACTAGCCGGGAAAACGTCTTGATTGAAGAGTTGTAGCTAATAGGGTCATAGGTGCTTTTTTTCTTAAGTGTTTGTTCAGGCCTCTCCTCATTGTTATTAAAATACTCCTTTAATCTTAAAGTTCTTGTAAATTTTTGCACATCAATGAAAAGATCAAATTCATTACACATAGTAGTTGGTATAAAGGAGAGTCCTTTGTTGAGAACACTTAGTTCATCCTCTGAAACCACTCATTTACTCAAATTAACTACTAGATTCTCCCCATACGTCCCCTCCTTGGGGGTCTGGGGGGGTCTGTTTGTACCCCCCCTCCTGGTATGGTTCCTCTTCCGTCTCCATTTTTTTTACCTCATCATCATTCCTATGCTCTCAGATTGATATGCAGAGTTGGATTGATTAGGTACATCCGAGTCAGAACTGTTGCCTGAGGAGTCTACAGTCCCCATAGGCCTACGTCTGTTATAGCGTTGTCTCCATGGCCTATTATTGCGATATTGGACTCTCTCATCTATAGACACTCGTGTTCTTGTAGTCGTTGGTTACATCATCTAGCTTGCGGTTCTTAAAAGTGATTAATTCACCTTCATATTTTTCTAGTTCTACCTTGATTTTACTAATCCAATCCTCTTCCTTATCCATTTCCAATTTCTTTAGGTTAATCTCTTCATATTCAGTGATCTCCACAGTACTCAGTTCTAATAGCCTGGAAACTTCCTGAATAACTAGTAAGACCAGATCGAGACTGCACTTGTTAAGTATAAGGGCCATAATACCCAAATCTTTAAACACTTGAAAGTGATGCAGTATAGCTGTAAAATGCTGACTAGAAAATATCACCTGAACATCTCTATGTAAAAAAGAAAGATATTTTACCTCAAAAGTTCCTCAGTAGCCACATCCCATTGTAAAGGATTTCTACGCAGTATATTAGTATGTCTGCTGAAGGGTTTTTCTTCACGGATGAGGATGCCGCATGCATAAGGTTTGCAGCTATTCCAACAAGGGCACTAAAAGAACCCACACTACATGTCTATGAAAAAATGACCAAACTAAAGAAGAAAAAAATTGATCTAACTTTACATGGGTCCTATCTATCTGAGTATCACCATAAGAAATTTATCCCCAGATGGTTTAGGATCAAACATGTCCTTACCATCGGTAGAAACAATCCAGACTTTTGCCTTAAGTGGTGCAATATACTTAAAAAGTGCAGTCTCGATCTGGTCTTACTAGTTATTCAGGAAGTTTCCAGGCTATTAGAACTGAGTACTGTGGAGATCACTAAATACGAAGAGATTAATCTAAAGAAATTGGAAATGGATAAGGAAGAGGATTGGATTGGTAAAATCAAGGTAGAACTAGACAAATATGAAGGTGAATTAATCGCTTTTAAAAGCCGCAAGCTAGATGATGTAACCAACAACTACAAGAACAAGAGTGTCTATAGATGGCAGTTGAGTCCTAATGAGAGAGTCCAATATCGCAATAATAGGCCATGGAGACAACTCTATAAATGAACGTAAGCCTATGAGGACTGTAGTCTCCTCAGGCAACAGCTCTGACTTGGATGTACCTAATCCATCCAACTCTGCATATCAATCTCATAGCATAGGAATGATGATGAGGTCAAAAAACGGGGACAGAACCATACCAGGAGGGGGGATACAAACAGACCCCCCCCCCAGACTACCCAAGGAGGGGATGTATGGGGAGAATCTAGTAGTTAATTTGAGTCAACGAGTGCTTTCAGAGGACGAACTAAGTGTCCTCAACAAAGAACTCTCCTTTATACCAACTACTACATGTAATAAATTTGAGCTTTTCATTGATGTGCAAAAATTTACAAGAACTTTAAGATTAAAGGAGTATTTTAATAACAATGAGGAGAGGCCTGAACAAACACTTAAGAAAAAAAGCACCTTTGACCCTATTAGCTACAACTCTTCAATAAATATGTTTTCCCGGCTAGTGCTGCAGGACTCGACCAGTCCTCGGGAACAACAAGAGCCCTGTAGATACAATCTGACACGTAAGGAGAGACTAGGCTTACAAAATCTACAGGAGGATACTACAATTATCTTACGAGAGGCGGATAAGGGAGGGGCAATAGTGGTGCAGGACGACACCAAATATTGCACCGAAATGATGCGCGCAGCTCGACGTTCAAGGTACTTACAGAAAATTAAGGGGTGATCCTACCACACTCTTCAAGAAGAAGATTGACCTTATGCTACAACATATGGAGTAACTTGACAAGGATACAAAAACCTATATGATAGTAGATTTTCCACGGATACCTGTCATATATAGTCTACCTAAGATCCACAAGAGCCTTCAAGCACCCCCCAGCAGACCCATAGTGTCTGCTATTGGCTCTATTCTCCAGCCTATTGCCACCTATTGCCACCTTCTTGGATCACTTGCTACAGCCCTTGGTGAAAAACATGGGCACATTACTCCTGGATTCAGGGTCTATGATTAATGTGCTGAATGGAACACCTGATATACAGACTGATACAGTGCTGGTCACATTGGACATGACCAGTCTGTATACGGTTATACCCCACGCAAAAGGTGTGGAGGCTGTCATGACACAGTTGGCACGATACCCGTATATTGGTCCACCGGTGGAAATTATCAGGGAACTACTGGTTGTCTATATTGAAATTAATTATTTCTGTTTTGAGAAAGATTTTTACCTGCAAATAGCGGGCACTGCCATGGGGTCGAACGTGGCCCCAACCTATGCCAATCTGTATATTGCAGAGTTTGAGAGAAGTTGGCACCACTCTGTTTGCAGATGAAATAATAACATAATTTAGAAGATACATAGATGACCTATTTTTGCTATGGCATGGAACAGAGGATGGTCTTACACAATGGTTTGAGAATCTGAATAGGACACACCCAGCACTGAAGTTCAAAGTGACATCTAGCAGGGATACTGTAGACTTCCTGGGCCTAAGGATTTTTGAAGAAAAATGGGTGATTACAAACCACTTTATTTACAAAGGAAACTGACAAAAACTCCCTCCTCCATGCACATAGTTGCCATCTTCCTGCTCTAAAAAAAGCATTACCCATCTCTCAGTTTAAACGAACCATCAGAGAAATAATTCTGACCAAGATCTCATGAAACAACAGATTGACGAGATGGAACAGAAATTTCAGCTAAGAGGATATAGACATGAACATCTGAAGGAAATCAAACAAGACGTGATCAAAACTGATAAACAGAGTCTCCTACTATCCAAAAACATGGAAAAACAAGGCAACAGGCTGATGTTCACCACCACATATGATGTGGATAAACATGTTCTGGTTGGCAGCTTGAGACGCAATTGGTCCAATACGGACAAAGATCTTCCCCTATATGGAACTCTTCCCCCAAGAATTGGATATCGCAGGGCCAAATCCCTTAGGGTCCAGCAAATTCAAACAAACCCCAGGAAATGTTATATCAAAGACACATGGTTTAAAGTAAAACCAGGATGTTACCACTGTGTAAGCTGGGTAACCTGTGGAGGTCTCACTACAGGGGATACGTACAGACATCCCTATACAAACAGGAGCTTTAAGATTAAGCATAGAGTCACATGCACCACCACCCACATAGTCTATCTCCTCCATTGTGTATGTGGACTATTCTACATCGGAAAAACAGTGGACGATCTTCGGACCAGGATGGCGAACCACAGGTCTGCAATCCGAACAGCCATAGACAAGGGGACCAGCCTGTGGCTAGGCATTTCGCTTAAGCCAAACATAAGGTTGCCGACTTAAAGTATATAAGTATAGACCACATACCACCACCTACGAGGGGAGGGGACCGTGCGAAGATGATATTACAACATGAGACACGGTGGATCTATGAACTCGGGACTATGGCCCCACAGGGCCTAAATGTCCATCTAGACTGGCACTGTTATATATGAAGTCTCCTCCTGCTTAAATTGAATAGGAGAGTCAACGATCCTCCTTTTTTGGGAGTCTATGATTCTCTTTGGGAGTCTACGATCTAATTTTGGTATTCTTCAAATGGATTATGGTCGGATTTCCAATTTGGGTTAGTTAACAGACCATATATTTGGCAACCCCGCAGATGGGTTTTAATACCATGCCTATGATGCAACATGTAGATTATTTGCCATATAGTTTTAAAAGGATACATTGGGAGTTTTTTTAATTTATCCATACTGGTAATGGTTGCATATTGTATAGAGGACGAACAAACCTGGATACAATTGTACATCTGTGTCTGTCACTTTGCAACTTTACAACATATTTGTGCTACGATACTGTCTTATGCAATATCGACTATATTCAATTCAACATTATTCATTATATTTGTTGTGCCTTTTAAAATAGTTGCATTTTATATCATTTGCTTTCGCACTGAATAGCCGATTTATGTTGCTACAGCCCATTCCATGTACTCTGTATGTATATACTCCCCGGGGGCAAGACACCCCTTTTTCAATCCATCATATATCCTGGTGATCCCATACTTTAGGAGATATAATAGCCATATTATACCATGTATGCATTGTGTTTTTAATTTGCCACTTAGTATTTGTTTACACAATGGCTTTGCCGAGTTGCGTTTCCGGTTGCCATAGTGACCAATGACGTGGAGCGTTACCACGTGATCACTAGGACTTCCGTTTTCTTGCTAGTGGCGCCGCTGGTGGAGATGCATTTAAAGTTTGGTAAGTCACACTGTCTGTATGTTTGTTGGTCTGAGGACGAGGGAAACCTTGAAACGTCACCTTTAATAAAGAAGCTATTTCGATATTTCAAGACCCGGCGAGTGCCTTTCTGTTTGGACTTTATATATATATATATATATATATATATATATATATATATATATATATATATATATATATACACACACAGAGAAGCACACTCACAGGGACGAACAACTGGCTCAATACTATTGTTTGCCTGTTCTATGTCGATTTACCACCTGGGTGCAGCTTCTTTTAGCTCAGTAATACTTTTCACAGAGAAGAACTTTCCTGTAGTATATCAGTCTGATCCATATTTATTTTTTTATTTATTTTACTAAAGGTGGACTCTTTCATATCCCTTTAAGTAGCTATCTCATACATTATTTTCTTTCCATATTTTCTTTATCTTTCATTTTAAATTAACTTATGTATAAAAACAAGGTAAGAATTGGCCCACAACCACAATTAGTAAAGCAAGAGTTAATTTATTTGCAGCCAGAGGACCTGTGATTTTTTATTTAATTGATTATTCATCCATAATCTTGTATCTGATGTTATCAGTAAGGTCAGTGGTAATCTTGTGTAAGACATAATCAATAACACATAGGACAAGCAAGGATTTTAAAGGGATGTTAAACAGTCTGTTTCATTGTTGCAATAAAAAAGCACTAAGCTGTGTTATACTTAATCAAAATAATTGCAATATGTATTATTCATCTATTTAAATGGACTTTACCTTTTGGTTTGTTTTTCCTACATTTGTGCAGTGTCCTTTACTTCCTGTTACAGCCTTACAAGGAGGAGGGAGCGCTGCAGGAAGGTTTTATCTAGCTGGATGTCATAAAACTTCTAGAGTAATGGTTTTCAAACCTGTCCTTAGGCCTCCCTAACAGGCCACATTTTGAGGTTATCTGAACTAGAGCACAGGTGAAATAATCAGCTGATTAGTAACCATGTATATTTTACCTGCTCTCACCCAAGCTAATCCTGAAAACCTGGCCTGTTGGGGAGACCTGAAGACAGGTGTGAAAACCAGTGTTCTAGGCTGGTTACTTTTAAGTGAATAGACTAGATAACAGGGAGTCAGACTTGCGTCTGCTTAGATCAGTCAGAATGTAACCTACATTTCAAAGATGTCAGCTCCCTTATCATACTGGGGGCGGGGCTACACTGAGAATCTCTAACTGCTCATTATGCAAGAAAATAAGTAAGTTTGTGTTTGTTTTGTTTTTGCACAATCTGTTTCTTTTTAGGTTTACTTTGATTTAACATATGTGTTTTTACTGAAGGAGCACTGTTTATGATAAGTTTACTGAATAAATAATATTTATTTGTAGGCTTTTAATTGTCTTAGTCACAATATTAGCCTTTGCATTCTTAGGATATTGTTATTTTAAATTATGATACATTGATAATAAATAGATTTTTTAGATCAAGTATACAGTGTATTTAAAAAGAATTAAAAATAATAACCCAGTTTATATGCATTCAAAGAGAGAAATAACAAAAAGTAAAGTAATTAGACTTTATTTTAAACAATAATTCTTTATTGTATGAACTATAATAAACCTATATAGCACCTATATAGTACTCTTTACTGTAAATAGTTATGTGATAAATAAGAAAGCTGAAAAGACACAAATAAATACAAATGACATGTGGAACAGCCTGTGAAAGATTTTAAATGACCACTAAATACAGTATAATTGCATAATTAACAAGTGCATAATAAAAGACAATGCAATAACACTTACTTTGTATTTCACAAAAGCAGTAGATTTTTTTTTTTGGCAAATTTATTTTCTTCTGCCATTTGCCAGCCCCCTGTATCATATGACAGACCTCAGCCAATCACGAATCATGAAAGTATAATTTTGACTTGAGTGTCCCTTTAAGGTTGACAAAACATGTTGCAGCAGATTATATCATTTTAATGTAATAAATCTGTTTTTCCTACAGTTTCAGTAGTTGGTTTATAAACTGTTTCAGAAGATCAGTTGGGTGAAAGCTGTATGTTGGCTGCCAGAAAGCTGGGGTACTGTGGATTCTCTATAAGCCTCATTTAGCACCTTCAGTATAAATGCCATCAAGCTTGTGAGTCGTTTACTGTTTTGTGTTTAATGTTATACCTCAAAGGAAATACATTATAGCTTTAAAGTGCATTCACTTTTTTTTTTTGGTGGAACTGATTTTTTAATAAAAATGAATAAATAGTGTTTTGTTTTATTTGTTATATGTCTTAGATCTTATTTATGGTTTATTTATTGTTGAATATTGTGGAATCATTTGAAACAAATTAACATATCATAGTGTCACATATTTATTTGTATATTTTAAATGACACCTATGGCTAGAACAGGTGTTGCACAGTTACCAAACCTTTAAAACTGCTAGACAAAGCTGCAGGTTCAGTTACTATCCTGAACATCATGCCATCTGTGTGATTATATTCTCACCATGTCAAAATTTACTCAACTGTTAATGGAAAAGAATAACTTTATTCACAGAAATATGAATGCCAGATATAACCTGGCACTGTTTTCCTGGAGGTGGCTGGTTGCCCATGCTCAGATACCTCGCGATCATAGAGTACCAATTTTACGATAAACATTCTGTCTTGTATTGCAAAATATGCCATTTCTTTTTTATTTAGGTATTGTGAAACTCTATTCTTCAATAAATAAATAAAGGATTGTTATATTTCAAGTAAAATGATATAACAGATAGTGATGTCGCGAACCTAAAAATTTCGGTTCGCGAACGGCGGACTCAAACTTCCGCTACTGTTCGCTAACCGGCGAACCGCCATTGACTTCAATAGGCAGGCAAACTTTAAAACCCACAAGGACTCTTTCTGGCCACAATAGTGATGGAAAAGTTGTTTCAAGGGGACTAACACCTGGACTGTGGCATGCCGGATGGGGATCCATGGCAAAACTCCCACGGAAAATTACATAGTTGATGCAGAGTCTAGTTTGAAGCCATAAAGTGCCTTAATCCCCTAACATTCCTAAAAAAAAATTGAATAACGTGCTTTAAAACATCACGTATGATGTAGTATCGATCAGGTAGTGTAAGGGTTACGCCCGCTTCACAGTGACATATGAGTGGTGGCTGCTGGCACAGCAATTAACCACAGTATATGCTGTGTAAGCCTGACACACAGGCCTGATAGAAAATGAAATTAGATTACATTAGCAAAATGATTTAACATTTTTTTTTTTTAAATTTACAATAATGTTAAGCAGATATGAGTGGTGGCTGGCACAGCAATTAACCAAAGTATATGCTGTGTGAGACTGACACACAGGCCTGATAGAAAATGAAATTAGATTACACTAGCAAAATGATTTTAAAGTTGTTTTTTTTAAAATGTACAATAATGTTAAGCATATATGAGTGGTGGCTGCTGGCACAGCAATTAACCACAGTATATGCTGTGTAAGCCTGACACACAGGCCTGATAGAAAATGAAATTAGATTACACTAGCAAAATGATTTAAAAGTTTTTTGTTTAAATTTACACTAATGTTAAGCAGATATGAGTGGTGGCTGGCACAGAGCAATTAACCACAGTATATGCTGTGTGAGCCTGAGACACAGGCCTGATAGAAAATGAAATTAGATTACACTAGCAAAATGATTTAAAAGTTTTTATTTTTTATTTACAATAATGTTAAGCAGATATGAGTGGTGGCTGCTGGCACAGCAATTAACCACAGTATATGCTGTGTAAGCATGACACACAGGCCTGATAGAAAATGAAATTAGATTACACTAGCAAAATGATTTAAATGTTTTGTTGTTTAAATTTACACTAATGTTAAGCAGATATGAGTGGTGGCTGCCTCGCTGGCACAGAGCAATTAACCACAGTATATGCTGTGTGAGCCTGAGACACAGGCCTGATAGAAAATGAAATTAGATTACACTAGCAAAATGATTTAAAAGTTTTTTTAAAAAATTTAAAATAATGTTAAGCAGATATGAGTGGTGGCTGGCACAGCAATTAACCACAGTATACGCTGTGTAAGCCTGACACACAGGCCTGATAGAAAATGAAATTAGATTACACTAGCAAAATGATTTAAAAGTTTTGTTGTTTAAATTTACACTAATGTTAAGCAGATATCAGTGGTGGCACTAATCACAGTATATGCTGTGAGCCTCACACACAGGCTGAAAGCCAGGCAAATGCAAATAAAATTAAAAAAAAAAAAAAACGACTGAAGTTCTAGCCCTAAAAAGGGCTTTTTGGGGTGCTGTCCTTACAGCAGAGATTAGATGAGTCCTTCAGGACTGTAGTGGACACTAAATACACTAGCCTAGCTATCTATTTCCCTATAATGTCAGCAGCAGCAACACTAAACCTCCTCTAACTAAGAAAGCAAGATCGTAATGAATCTAAAATGGATGCTGCCCAGGAGCTGGGAGGGTCTGTGAGGGAGTGTCTGCTGCTGATTGGCTCAAATGTGTCTGAAGGCTGTGAGATAAAGGGTCAAAGTTTCCTCAATGATGACAAATAGGGGGCAGATCGAACATCGCATATGTTCGCCCGCAGCGGCGAACGCGAACAAGCTATGTTCGCCGGGAACTGTTCTCCGGCGAACTGTTCGCGACATCACTAATAACAGACCTCCTGTGCAACATGATATCACATAAAGGAATATAAATACAAACTTTAAGGGATTTTGAACTCAATCATTTTTTTTTTCAAATATGTATGACAATTTGTTTTTATGAACTAAAACTATTCTTTGCCTGAAAACAAATGTTAAGGAAAAATGATAAAAAAAATAATGTAATTGAATCTAATACCACAGTAATAATTCTGCACTTCTAATCTTGCTCACTGACTGAGAAGAATGCATTCATCAGCCTGATTCAGATAGAGCACACACATTTAAACAACTTTACATTGTACTGATTTTATCTAATTTGCTTTGTTCTCTTAGTATCCTTTGTTAAACACCATATCTAGATAGTCTCTGAAGCTGGGAGCTAGCTACTGATTGGTGGCTGCACATATATGCCTCTTGTGATTGGTTTACCAGTGTGTTCAGCTAGTTACCAGTAGTGCATTGTTGCTTCTTCAAGAAAGGATTCCAAGAGAATGAAGCAAAATGATAATAGAAGTAAATTAGAAAGTTGTTAACATATGTATGCTCTATCTGAATCATGAAAGAAAATGTTTGAGTTTAATGTTCCTTTAAGAGGGATACACATTTGCAAACCTGACAAAAAAATATTGGTTTATTCAAGATAGGAATATATGTTTTGTGTAAAAAACAAACGTAAGCTAATATTACATTTAATAATGCCCTCTGTTAGATCAAACCATAAAAAAAGTATTCTTAATAATACTAAATTATTAATAATGATTATTAGCAACATTCCATAAGGTTAATATTTATTAATTAATCTTCTCCTAAATCATATTAAAGACTTACTTTCAAATGTGCAAGTTATTATCTCCCACTAATTTCATATTCTTTGCTGACTATAGATCCGATGGAGACAAATAATCATCTTATTCTACTGAGCACTATATTGTAAAGTAAGTGTTTGTCCTTCACATAAAGAATATTTGTGGACTCCACGTAATGAGACACAAAGTTCCTAAAGTAAAAAGTACCTTTAAAACATTACTTGGTGGTCCGTGTAATGCATCTCATAGAAACTCATCAATAATCAGAAAAACTCAATAAACTCTTCTCACAGAAATAGTAACAGGCAATACCTGAGTGTTGTGATTTTTTTTCCTTGTATATATTTTCTTTCCATATTTCATAAATCTTCTTAAATATTTCAATAAAAAATAAGTATTTAGAGGCTTTTAGTGTTCATAAAAAGTTTAGTTTTATTCAGTCACTGAATTGAAGACCGTATAAAGAATAATTTGTCTAATAAAAAAATCTGGTAAGTTTGTGTAGCTGAAGTAATCAGACAATAAATAATAATAACGCAATTACTCTTAAGACATGGATGCCAGAGTTCTTAGAAGTATAATATTTTTTTATGTAACTGTGCAGTCTAATGTGAGTGATGTATCTAGTCCATCCTTTTAGGGATTATTCAAATTTAGGGATTTTCCAATTTACATTTATAATTTAAAGGGCAAACAGTTCTTTCATTTATTTAAAAAAGCAGATATTAAATACAGCAACAATTGTTTTTTGCATGAAAAATATACTTTAAAAGATTCACATTTAGAAAAAAAGAAACTTTGGCCTAGATTTAGAGTTGGGCGGTAGCCGTCAAAACCAGCGTTAGAGGCTCCTAACGCTGGTTTTTACCGCCCTCTGGTATTTGGAGTCAGTCATTAAAGGGTCTAACGCTCACTTTTCAGCCGCGACTTTTCCATACCGCAGATCCCCTTACGTCAATTGCGTATCCTATCTTTTCAATGGGATCTTTCTAACTCCGGTATTTAGAGTCGTGGCTGAAGTGAGCGTTAGAAATCTAACAACAAAACTCCAGCCGCAGAAAAAAGGTCAGTAGTTAAGAGCTTTCTGGGCTAACGCCAGTTTATAAGGCTCTTAACTACTGTGCTCTAAAGTACACTAACACCCATAAACTACCTATGTACCCCTAAACCGAGGCCCCCCCACATCGCCGCCACTCGATTAAATTTTTTTAACCCCTAATCTGCCGACCGCCACCTACGTTATACTTATGTACCCCTAAACTGCTGCCCCTAACTCCGCCGACCCCTATATTATATTTATTAACCCCTAACCTGCCCCCCACAACGTCACCGCCAGCTACCTACAATAATTAACCCCTAATCTGTCGCTCCGTAAACCGCCGCTACCTACATTATCCCTATGTACCCCTAATCTGCTGCCCCTAACACCGCCGACCCCTATATTATATTTATTAACCCCTAATCTGCCCCCCTCAACGTCGCCTCCACCTGCCTACACTTATTAACCCCTAATCTGCCGAGCGGACCGCACTGCTACTATAATAAAGTTATTAACCCCTAATCCGCCTCACTCCCGCCTCAATAACCCTATAATAAATAGTATTAACCCCTAATCTGCCCTCCCTAACATCGCCGACACCTAACTTCAATTATTAACCCCTAATCTGCCGACCGAATCTCGCCGCTACTGTAATAAATGGATTAACCCCTAAAGCTAAGTCTAACCCTAACACTAACACCCCCCTAAATTAAATATAATTTAAATCTAATGAAATAAATTAACTCTTATTAAATAAATTATTCCTATTTAAAGCTAAATACTTACCTGTAAAATAAACCCTAATATAGCTACAATATAAATTATAATTATATTATAGCCATTTTAGGATTTATATTTATTTTACAGGTAACTTTGTATTTATTTTAACCAGGTACAATAGCTATTAAATAGTTAAGAACTATTTAATAGCTAAAATAGTTAAAATAATTACAAAATTACCTGTAAAATAAATCCTAACCTAAGTTACAATTAAACCTAACACTACACTATCAATACATTAATTAAATAAAATACCTACAAATAACTACAATTAAATAAACTAACTAAAGTATAAAAAACAAAAAAAGAACTAAGTTACAAAAAATAATAAAATATTTACAAACATTAGAAAAATATTACAACAATTTTAAACTAATTACACCTACTCTAAGCCCCCTAATAAAATTACAAAGCCCCCCAAAATAAAAAAAATGCCCTCCCCTATTCTAAATTTAAAAAGTTCAAAGCTCTTTTACCTTACCAGCCCTGAACAGGGCCCTTTGCGGGGCATGCCCCAAGAAATTCAGCTCTTTTGCCTGTAAAAAAACACATACGATACCCCCCCCCCAACATTACAACCCACCACCCACATACCCCTAATCTAACCCAAACCCCCCTTAAATAAACCTAACACTAAGCCCCTGAAGATCTTCCTACCTTATCTTCACCATACCAGGTATCACCGATCGTTCCAGGCTCCAAAATCTTCATCCAAGCCCAAGCGGGGGCTGGCGATCCATAATCCTGATCGGATCAGCCAATCGGATTGAACTTGATTCTGATTGGCTGATTCCATCAGCCAATCAGAATTTTCCTACCTTAATTCCGATTGGCTGATAGAATCCTATCAGCCAATCGGAATTCGAGGGACGCCATCTTGGATGACGTCCCTTAAAGGAACCATCATTCTTCAGTTGGACGTCGTCGGAAGAAGATTGATCCGTGCTGGAGGTCTTCACGATGGAGCCGTTCCTCATCAGATGAAGATAGAAGGTGCCGCTTGGATCAAGATGGTTGCCGGTCTGGATCGCCTCTTCTTCCCGGATAGGATGAAGACTTTGGAGCCTCTTTTGGACCTCTTCAGCCGCAGGATTATGGATCGCCAGCCCCCGCTTGGGTTGGATGAAGATTTTGGAGCCAGGACGGATCGGTGTGATACCCGGCGAGGTGAAGATAAGGTAGGAAGATCTTCAGGGGCTTAGTGTTAGGTTTATTTAAGGGGGGTTTGGGTTAGATTAGGGGTATGTGGGTGGTGGGTTGTAATGTTGGGGGGGAGGTATTGTATGTGTTTTTTTACAGGCAAAAGAGCTGAATTCTTTGGGGCATGCCCCGCAAAGGGCCCTGTTCAGGGCTGGTAAGGTAAAAGAGCTTTGAACTTTTGTAATTTAGAATAGGGTAGGGCTTTTTTTTATTTTGGGGGGCTTTGTTATTTTATTAGGGGGCTTAGAGTAGGTGTAATTAGTTTAAAATTGTTGTAATATTTTTCTAATGTTTGTAAATATTTTTTTATTTTTTGTAACTTAGTTCTTTTTTATTTTTTGTACTTTAGTTAGTTTATTTAATTGTAGTTATTTGTAGGTATTGTATTTAATTTATTTATTGATAGTGTAGTGTTAGGTTTAATTGTAACTTAGGTTAGGATTTATTTGACAGGTAATTTTGTAATTATTTTAACTATTTTAGCTATTAAATAGTTCTTAACTATTTAATAGCTATTGTACCTGGTTAAAATAAATACAAAGTTACCTGTAAAATAAATATAAATCTAAAATAGCTATAATATAATTATAATTTATATTGTAGCTATATTAGGATTTATTTTACAGGTAAGTATTTAGCTTTAAATAGGAATAATTTATTTAATAAGAGTTAATTTATTTCGTTAGATTTAAATTATATTTAATTTAGGGGGGTGTTAGTGTTAGGGTTAGACTTAGCTTTAGGGGTTAATACATTTATTAGAATAGCGGTGAGCTCCAGTCGGCAGATTAGGGGTTAATGTTTGAAGTTAGGTGTCGGCGATGTTAGGGAGGGCAGATTAGGGGTTAATACTATTTATTATAGGGTTATTGAGGCGGGAGTAAGGCGAATTAGGGGTTAATAATTTTATTATAATAGCGGTGCGGTCCGCTCTGCAGATTAGGGGTTAATAAGTGTAGGCAGGTGGAGGCGACGTTGTGGGGGGCAGATTAGGGGTTAATAAATATAATATAGGGGTCGGCGGTGTTAGGGGCAGCAGATTAGGGGTACATAGGGATAATGTAAGTAGCGGCGGTTTACGGAGCGGCAGATTAGGCGTTAAAAAAAATATGCAGGGGTCAGCGATAGCGGGGGCAGCAGAATAGGGGTTAATAAGTGTAAGGTTAGGCGTGTTTAGACTCGGGGTACATGTTAGAGTGTTAGGTGCAGACGTAGGAAGTGTTTCCCCATAGCAAACAATGGGGCTGCGTTAGGAGCTGAACGCGGCTTTTTTGCAGATGTTAGGTTTTTTTTCAGCTCAAACAGCCCCATTGTTTTCTATGGGGGAATCGTGCACGAGCACGTTTTTGAAGCTGGCCGCGTCCGTAAGCACCGCTGGTATCGAGAGTTGAAGTTGCGGTAAATATGCTATACGCTCCTTTTTTGGAGCCTAACGCAGCCATTCTGTGAACTCTAAATACCAGCGGTATTTAAAAGGTGCGGCCAGAAAAAAGCCAGCATAGCTAACGCACCCCTTTGGCCGCAGAACTCTAAATCTAGGCGATAGAAACCTAAACTGTTGATAAGAACTATAGTCCCAAAATGTCAGCCCCCATTTCCTGCAAAGTATACGCTTAATTAGTTCTTAGGATAGCCGTATGCTTATTCCTGGCATCCTGGATGTCCCCTGCTGTGTTTTTGCCTTTACTACCTCTAATGGGAGTTTATTTCATGAATTAACTACCCTTTCTGTGAAGTGCTTCAGCAAATTACTCCTAAACCAATTAGCCTTCATCTTGAGATCATGAAGACTTGATCTGGTCTTACTCTTTTCATGTAAAATACCTTGAACTTCAACTTTAATATACTTAAAAAAATCTATCGTATCACCTCAAAGGTATACATGTTTAGGCCATCAAGACTATTTTTGTAAGTTTTATTATTTTTGACAATGTACCTTGCTGGGCACGTTCTTGCTGGAATAGGAAAGGGCTTTCCCCAAGCCATTACCACAAAGTTGGAAGCACACAATTTACTAAAATGTATTTGTATCATGTAGCATTAAGATGACCCCTGGAACGAATGGGTCTAGCCCAAACCCTGTAAAACAGCTACAGACCATTATCCCTTCTCCATCAAACTTTACAGTATGCACTGTGCAATACTGTTGGTAGGATTCTCTTGGTATCCACCCCACCCAGATTATTTCATCAGACTGCCAGATAGGGAAGTACGATTCATCTCTCCAGAGAACACTTTGCTCCAGATGTTTGGTATTGTGCATGTTGATGTGAGGCTTGGCCATGGAAATATATTTCATGAAGCTCCTAATGCTCAGTAATTGTGCAGATGTTGCTTCCAGAGGCAGTTTGGAATGCTGTAGTGAGTGATGCAATAGATAATAGGTTATTTTTACAGACTATTTATTTCAGCATGTGGCCGCCCTGCTCTTTGAGTTTTCATGATCTTCCACTTCATTGCTGAGCTGTTGTTGCTCCTATATGCTTCCACTTCCCAATAATAGCACTTACAGTTGACCAAGGTAGATCTAGTAGGGGAGAAATTTTATGAACTGACATGGCAAAGATGGCATCTTATGACAGTGTCATGTTTAAAGTTACAGAGCTCTTCTGTCTGACCCATTGTAATGCCAATGTTTGTCTATGGAAATTTGATAGCTGTTAGCTGTGTTTTATCCACCTGGTAGAAATAGGAGTGGTTGAAAACCCTTAATAATTTGTGGGGATGTCCACATTCTTTTGGCCACATAGTGTTTACATTTATTTATATTTATATATAATATTTTTTCACAAAACATAACCTATTTTTACTTTTTCTCAGAACTCCCATTCATTCCAATGCCTGCAACTTTTAAATTGCGGAGAAGAAAAGGATGTATGAGCCCTGACATCAACAATACAACCAAATAAGGCTACTGGTTGCTGCCTGATGAACCTTATTACAATAATCTGACAGCTATACTTAAATGGTGGAATGCCTCTATTTAAAATTTGGAGTTTAATGATGTACTGCAATGGTGAATAGGATAATACGGTCTACTGTAGAATTGCCAGAAACCCAACGTAAAACCAATGCTGTGAGTTAGTCTACATTGTTATGGCAATTACCTGATTTCAGATACGTTGTGAGAATTGGTTCAAAGTGAAACAGTGCATGTCACTCTTGATTTGAAAGATGGGCCTCCCTTCTTTTAACATGTCTCATTTGCTCCATGTTGGTGCTTAACTTATATGAGGTGATAGAGACCCCTTTAGAGCCTAGAACACCCAAAAACCACTTAGTAGACCCTTGATTATAGTTACTATGGTAATTATCTGCAGAGAATACAATTTATACCTATGTGATTAGCTGTCTTGAGATATTAGTGAAATTTAAATTACACTAATATCTTAAGACAGCTAATAACATAGTTACCATGTTAGATTGTTACTTTATAGGCTCATTTATAGTTGTCCCTAACAGGCCTAAGCAGTGTAGATAAGGAGAATAGCTTTTTAAGCCTTCAATAACTTAAAGGGACAGTAAAGCCAAAAGTAATCTGTCATTATTTTGCTACAGCATACAATTTAAAACATCTTTCCAATTTACTTCTATTATCAAATTTGCTTAATTTTATTGGTATTCATTGTTGAAGATTAAACCTACAAACAGAAATGCACTACTAGGTGCTAGTTGAACACATCTGGTGAGCCAATGGCATGAGACATATACTGTATGTGCAGTCACAAATCACCAGCTAGCTCCCAGTAGAGAATTAGTGCTAAAAAGGGATACAAAGAGAAAGAAGCAAATTTAATAGTAGGAGTAAATTATTATTATTATTATCAGAGCGCCAAATTGGAAAGTTGTTTAAAATCGCATGCTCTATCTGCATCATAACCTTTTAATTTTGACTGTGCCATTAAATGAAAACACAGTGCAACCCATTACTTAATAGAGACTACATATAGGATGTATTTAAACAACTAATTGAGGGGTTAATCACATTTTTATTGTCAACTGGATTTTCACAATCCCAAATGTCTTTTGCCAAAAAAGACCTCAGCCGCAAACATTATTTCAGCATAAAACTTCTAAAAAAAGTTTTTTTTCATTTGTTAAGAGAGAATAATTAATAATCCAAATGAAAATTACAAATACAAAGGCTTTTCTTTTGCCAACTCAAGAAATTAGATTTGAGTTGTTTGGATTTATCTTTTTGTACACTGTATCATGTTAATAATAGCAAATACAGGGGGGGTGGAGCTGGCTTCCGACCAAAAAGGCCACACGTTAAGTGAGCTCCGGAGTCAAAGCCCAGGAAACATACATCCAAAAGCCATGTACGGATCCCACAGGACTCTCTGAGGTGAGGAGGCAATCTGTTAACACAGCCTGTGACATATTGCAATCCTGTTCAATACAGAAGCACTGCTCAGCCTTCATTGATGGCTTGCTAAAGACGATGACGATTCTACGTGGCTGAGAGGGCCTGCAATTTTAACCGCACTAGCGGAGCACAACAAACCCAGCCGCTGATCACTCGTGCATGTCTGACGACCTACTACTGGAAGCAAGCCTTATCACAAGGGTAATTGGATCTGCATCATGGGAGAGATTTGCAAAAACACAACCTAATAGGGCCCCTCATCACAAGCTGGCCTGCATGAGCGTTCACAAGCGTGAGTAACGTACACACTCAAGTTGATATAGCTAAAAGCACTTAACAAGTTACCCAGTGCAGAAACATCAATATGCATTTTAATTTCTATCTTACCTGAAACTGAGAACTTTATAAACATTAATGCATTAAAGCATGATACCATCTAACAAGCTATAACAGGGGCATTATAAGGGCTAGACCCAGTGATAATACAGCACCTCTACATAAGCTCAACTGCTCTAGTTTCCTGTGTGTGTATAATCAAAAGACAGACTCTCAACAAATACTACAAGCAGATTATTTTCCTTAAAACCTGCTTAAATACCTAAATCATTTTTGAGCTTATAAAATTCAAGAAGTCTCCCATAAAAAATGTCCCCAAAAATCACACTTTTTTCAAAAATACTAGCCAGAAAACCACTCCAGTAGCTGCTAATATATCTGCAAGCTCCTGAGCGCCTCAATCATCCTCTGAATCTGAATCAGAGGAACCAGACACTCTGGTCTCCATCCCCTGGGACGTCTTATCCTCATTACCATCAAAGCATGATTTTACCACCTAGATAACCCAGGTTAAACAGTGCATCAAGGAAGAGATCTTAAAAAGGAGATTTCTGATATTAGTTACAGAGTGGAGCAACTAGAGGAAGACGGTGTCATGCATAGGACTGACTTTACAACCCTAAAGCAACATGTCCGCTCCCATGACCAAGATCTGAAACAATTAGAAGACAAAGTTGAGGGGCGCGGAGCCGGCCGACGAAGAACATGGCCGCTGACTAAGAAAGCTCCGGAGCTCTGAACTCCGGCGGCGGGTCTCCCGGACAGTACAAGGCACCAAAATTACAGCAACAGGTTGTACTAACTATCCGAACACCACCAGAGCATGACACTCGGCAAAAATCCTCACTCAGAGGCACAACAAGCAAGACGCTGACGTGCGGCCTAACCAGAGATCACTACACTGGAGCATGGTGGCGCAGTTACAGCTCATCAAACTTAACAGCGATATAGGGCATCACTCCGGATGCAGCTGGTAATTGAGAGGTGCTGTGCAGGGACGCTGCTGACCGCCAGTCCTATCACTGACCGCAAGTATACTTTTTATTTATATCTGTGAGACTTTGCTCTGATGCAGGGGTAAACAATTGGAGGGTTGCTGACATCGGATGTACCTGGCATATGAGACAAGGCCCGACTCTGGCTTTTATAATTAGTGCTCCTGTTTATACCCATAAATCATCGCCTGCATAGTGTGTGACTTATCAAGGGGGGAGATCTATAACACTGGCTCTCCTCTCAATGAGGCCGCACGAGATGTGACTTTATTAATGGATAGACAGCCTAACTTTCTCTAAGCCCGCTAAGAAAAACCTTAAGGGGATACCTGATCTAGTTAGGTATAGCCAACACTCGACAGCGGCTGAATCTTGAATATACAGCAGCTTTGCCATCTAAAACATATTTACCTCACGCTAACCCTGTTGGCACGTGGGTGTGGAGAACACAGTTAACATACCTATTGGCACAAGACCATCATGACCTCACGCAGCAAGCAAAAAGCTGAAAAGTTGAACAAACCAACTATGTCTACAAATACTAAATTAAATGCATTTTTCAAACCACAAGAGGGATTCAAGCCCTCAAATTCAAATGTGATTGCAGAAGACAGCACAGATAGTTTGGAGGGTGGCCCTCAATGGAGCAATATTCAGACAACTCCACTCACAAAAGCCGACCTAAACAACCTTCCCACTAAGCAAGATCTTACTCTTTTTATGTCACAGGTTAACCAGGCTATTAAGGAGGGCTTGGCAGGTGTTAAAAAGGAAATCACCGCTCTAGGGAACAGAGTAATGTTACTGGAAGAGCAAGTTGAGGATACATCCAAGACCCCAGACAACTTGAAAGTAGCCATACAACATCAGAATACAGCGATAGTTCAGCTACAGGAACAAATGGAGGACCTCGACAACCGAGGTAGGCGTCAGAACCTCCGAATCAGAGGTGTTCCAGAAGAGATACTTCAAGCACAGATAGCTTCATACCTTCAAAATCTATTCAAATATTTGTTGGATCTGAATTCAGGCAAATCTATCGTATTAGACAGAGCCCATAGGGCATTGAGAGCACGACCTTCCAAAACGGCACCACCAAGGGACATTATCTTGTGTTGTCACAAATTCACAGATAAGGAGAGGATCTTGCTGGTGGCGAGAAATAAATCACTGATCATCTTTGGAGAAGATAGTATACAGGTATATGCAGACCTCAGCAGCCTCACACTGGCAAAACGAAAAGAGGCTCGCTATTTGACTTTACATTTAACTGACCTTGGTATCCCATACAGATGGGGTTTCCCTTTTGCTATAAAAGTTACAAAGGACGACAAGATTGTTACTTATAGGAGCCCTGAGCAAGGGCCACTATAGATGTGGTGCTACTAGATGTAAAGCTTGCTCATATACGTTAACTGGTAAAACTTTCCAATCGACAAACAACCAGAGGGTTTTCACTATTGATGCCTGCACAAACTGTCGCAGCACATATGTAGTGTACCTTGTGACTTGCCAAGAATGTTTAAAGCAGTACGTTGGTCTTACCACAAAGGAAGCTAGAGAGCGGATAAAAGAACACATCTATGATATTAAATCTGATGACCCTGATTCACAAGTGGCGAGACACTTAAAGTTTTGTCACAATAGTAGTACTGACAACTTAGTGTGGCAAATTATTGAATGGGTGAGAGTCCCCAATAGAGGGGGTGATAGAGACAAGCTGCTTCGCATGCGCGAGGCTTTTTGGATCTTTAAACTGGGAACAAGGGCCCCTGGGGGCCTTAATATACATACAGACCTCATAAATTGCTGGAGATAAATTTATTGCTAGTTGTCCTACAAATATGATATATCTGTTAAATAAGTTGTATATATTTATCATTCTAGTTTTGTTTTCTAGAAATACCTTTGTACTATCCAAAACCAAATCTACATTTGGGATGAGAATCATAGATAGCGCTATGCTTTGAGCATATGTGTAGATCTTGTAACTGTTGTAAATAATTCATTGTCAGTGGCCTCACTAAAGTTCTATATGATTTAATAAAAATAAAAATAAAAATACTCTTTATTATAGTTATCTCTTGTTCCCTATCTTATCATCTTTTTCTATATCTATATCCATAGCCATATCCCTATAAAGGATATAAAGTGCAGATAGAGAAAATGTGATCAATAATATTCAGCTAAAGTATGGCTAAATTAAATGGAATTATTTTTTCCTTAAATATTACTTATATCATAATGAGGAAGCATTAGTTATTATGTGGTAAATTAGCTTAGGAATATAAAGCATAGTAGTATATATTGAGATTATTTCTCATTAGTTTGTCATGATGTTAATAGACAAGAAGTGACACACCTTAGCTATATATCGCTTTAAATTTGGCTGTATGACTTTAAATAATGTCTGGATAAACTTATTATTTAACAGCTCTATTACTATTAGAATAGGATAATTGTATATGTTTGTATCATTAATCTATGTGGATTGAGTAGACCTTTTTCTATTTTAGAGTGTAGAGTAATGTTCTAGTAGTATCTAATCATTTGAATCAACCTTTTATATCACTGGAATGAAATATTCATATATGTGCAAGCTGGTATTTAAGGAGTTAACTAAAGACATAACACGTCACTATGATTTGTAAATTTAAGAAGGCTGTGTATCTAAGACAGCACAGTCTATGAATAAGGCAGAGAGCTGAAACATGTCAGACCGCTGCTGTCTTAGATCTGATATGTTATATTTTTTGCTGTGAAATCTATTTTAATTTTTGTATGGCAATAAAGTTTACCTTTTAAACTCTTAGCCTGTGGTCCCGACTCGCCCCCTTTTTTCTATTTTGTCTGCTGATTTTGTGCAGACTTACAGAGGTCTGCGGGCAGTTAGCGGGGAATTCCGTGAGTGGATGCTGTGTTTGGAGAGGAGCGGAGCGCATTGGTCACACCTGGTTGTGATTGGAAGGAGGGGTTCACTTACAGAGGACAGACCGTGACCGGGAGCTTGTGCAGCGTTTGCAAATACTGGAGGATCAAGGTACTGTGCCTACTTTGAACTGTGTCGTTTGAATTTTGATACTGCAGTGATACCCCAGTTACCAATTGGGTTCTGTACAAGTTTGCAGCAATGGTTTGAGCGCTATATTGGGACTTTTGCTTGTAATGTTGCCCTTTGGACCTGGACAGTTTCTGCAAGCAACTAGAAATATCTCAACCTTCCCTCCCGTCATTAAAAAACCCAGACCAGGGATATAAGAATCAGTCTAACCTCCCTCAAAGGCCGCAATGCCAAGAATGGTCAACTGTTTCAAAGAAAAGGAAAAATACCCCCTCTAGTTCTTTGACTGGAGATGGAGAAGAAGATGCAATAACCTGAATTACTGCATGGCTGATGCAGAGCCTTTCTTCTATGCTGACCTGAGGTTATGTTTTGCTTTCTAGCCTCATATGCTTAATTAACATGTTGGGTTTGTTCAATGAGTTAATATGTTGAAATAGTTACTCAAAAAGTTCTTTAATGCAAGTAAAAGTTATTTGTTATAGTTAAAGTGTTTGCTTTTTTAGCACCACCAATTTATTATGTTTTTGATCTCTAGCCTCATATGCTTGATTAACATGTTAGATTTGTTCAATGAGGTAATGCGTTGAAATAGTTACTCAAAAAGTTCTTCAAGGCAAGCGAAAGCCATTAATAATTGTTAAAATGTTTGCTTTTTAGTTGCCACCAATCTACCAACCCTTGTTCGGGGACTCGCCCCTGAGATAGAGCTGGCCATTCTCTGTTCATTTCTCCTTCTCCCATTTCCTGTGCTTCATTTCTCTCTCTCACCCTTGGCCAGCCGCTCCCCCCCCCTTTTTTTCCCTTTCTCTTGCCTTCTTCCCTTTCCTGACCCCTCCCCGCATCCCCTTTTGGTCTCCTCCTTTTCCTCACCCATTTCTCTTTTTCCCCGTATCCCACCCCTTGCCCTTTTCTTTGCCATCAATAGGTATAGGGTTTGTTCCTTTTTGTACCCTACTGAGATGTATTGAGAATTTGTATTGTTCCAGTTATGTTAAATTTGCTTTTGTTTTTCTTTTTATGCCTGTCAGCTCCGCTTCACATAAAAGGGAAAAGTTACCATATTCAACCTTTTTCCTTACTGTCTCTCGCCACAAACCAGGCCGTCTTTCTGCAGAGGTATTGCCACCCACTTTTGCTGAATTCCTGTACAGGGTAAGAGCTTTCCCACACGACCGACAAACACACAGATGACTGACAACACACTGACGATTATTTCACAAAATGTGAAGGGACTAAACTCACCTACAAAACGCTTGGTGGCACTGAAATGCTTTGCTAAGCACAGGGATTTGATTATCTTTATTCAGGAAACTCATTTTAAGGGGAAGGCAGAACCTAAATTCTTATCCAAAATGCACCCAACGGTTTTTCTCAACTCCCTCGCAGACAAAAAAACAAATGGAGTGGGGATCCTAATACACAAAAATATTCATTTCAAATTAATGAAAAAGGTAGTAGATGAAGAGGGTAGAATCCTTATACTAATTGGTATGCTGTTTAACAATCCCATAACCCTGGTGAATGTTTACGCTCCCAACAACACCAAAGCTAAATTCTTTAACCGACTTAGCAAATTAATAAATGACAACAAGATAGGGACCCTAATTTTGGGGGGGGAATTGAACGTTATACTAGACCCCACCTTGGATTCCTCCTCCGGGAAGCCATTTTCCCAAGCCCGACCCCCAAACGCGACTTATAATTGCCTGACACAACTAGGTCTGGTAGATGTTTGGCGCATACAGCACAGCTCCCAAAGAAACTATACCTTTTACTCCCACCCTTGGGCAGTCTACACGAGAATAGATTATCTATTAATTGATATAAACCACCTAGCCCTAGCAACAGACCGATATTCAGTCAACCGCTTGGTCAGATCATTCCCAGATAAGTATTAGTCTAAAGTGGCCTAATCACCCTGTCACCCCCTTCGTATGAAGATTGGATAACTCACTCCTTCTTGACCCATTAATAAAGGAGACCCTAACTAAATCACTAGCGGAATATTTTCAAATAAATGCCGTGCCTGGGGTAGAACCTAGACTCGTGTGGGAAGCCCATAAGGCAGTTTTAACGGGGGAATGTATTAAACACCTGGCGTTTAGGAGGAAAATATATAATGAGAGAATTCACACTTTGACAGAACAACTTGGAAACTTAGAGCTCCAACACAAAAACATGCTTTCAGATACTGAGACATATGCGCTATTAACCAAAGCCAGACAAGATCTAAATAGTATCTTAATGAAAGAAGCACAGAGAAAGGCACTAAATATTAGGAAGTTGTACGCTTATGAAGGAAACCGATCAGGCCCTCTGTTAGCAAAACTCCTAAAAGCCCAGAACGCCAGATCCCAAGTAGACAAGCTGGTGACAACAGATAAACGGCACTTATATGACAGCAAACAAATAGCAGACTATTTTAGTAACTTTTACTCTAAGTTATACAGGGAGTGCAGAATTATTACCAAATGAGTATTTTGACCACATCATCCTCTTTATGCATGTTGTCTTACTCCAAGCTGTATAGGCTCGAAAGCCTACTACCAATTAAGCATATTAGGTGATGTGCATCTCTGTAATGAGATGCACATCTAATGACATCAACACCCTATATCAGGTGTGCATAATTATTAGGCAACTTCCTTTCCTTTGGCAAAATGGGTCAAAAGAAGGACTTGACAGGCTCAGAAAAGTCAAAAATAGTGAGATATCTTGCAGAGGGATGCAGCACTCTTAAAATTGCAAAGCTTCTGAAGCGTGATCATCGAACAATCAAGCGTTTCATTCAAAATAGTCAACAGGGTCGCAAGAAGCGTGTGGAAAAACCAAGGCGCAAAATAACTGCCCATGAACTGAGAAAAGTCAAGCGTGCAGCTGCCAAGATGCCACTTGCCACCAGTTTGGCCATATTTCAGAGCTGCAACATCACTGGAGTGCCCAAAAGCACAAGGTGTGCAATACTCAGAGACATGGCCAAGATAAGAAAGGCTGAAAGACGACCACCACTGAACAAGACACACAAGCTGAAACGCCAAGACTGGGCCAAGAAATATCTCAAGACTGATTTTTCTAAGGTTTTATGGACTGATGAAATGAGAGTGAGTCTTGATGGGCCAGATGGATGGGCCCGTGGCTGGATTGGTAAAGGGCAGAGAGCTCCAGTCCGACTCAGACGCCAGCAAGGTGGAGGTGGAGTACTGGTTTGGGCTGGTATCATCAAAGATGAGCTTGTGGGGCCTTTTCGGGTTGAGGATGGAGTCAAGCTCAACTCCCAGTCCTACTGCCAGTTTCTGGAAGACACCTTCTTCAAGCAGTGGTACAGGAAGAAGTCTGCATCCTTCAAGAAAAACATGATTTTCATGCAGGACAATGCTCCATCACACGCGTCCAAGTACTCCACAGCGTGGCTGGCAAGAAAGGGTATAAAAGAAGAAAATCTAATGACATGGCCTCCTTGTTCACCTGATCTGAACCCCATTGAGAACCTGTGGTCCATCATCAAATGTGAGATTTACAAGGAGGGAAAACAGTACACCCCTCTGAACAGTGTCTGGGAGGCTGTGGTTGCTGCTTCACACAATGTTGATGGTGAACAGATCAAAACACTGACAGAATCCATGGATGGCAGGCTTTTGAGTGTCCTTGCAAAGAAAGGTGGCTATATTGGTCACTGATTTGTTTTTGTTTTGTTTTTGAATGTCAGAAATGTATATTTGTGAATGTTGAGATGTTATATTGGTTTCACTTGTAAAAATAAATAATTGAAATGGGTATATATTTTTTTTTGTTAAGTTGCCTAATAATTATGCACAGTAATAGTCACCTGCACACACAGATATCCCCCTAAAATAGCTATAACTAAAAACAAACTAAAAACTACTTCCAAAACTATTCAGCTTTGATATTAATGAGTTTTTTGGGTTCATTGAGAACATGGTTGTTGTTCAATAATAAAATTAATCCTCAAAAATACAACTTGCCTAATAATTCTGCACTCCCTGTACAATCTAGATAGCGTAAACACATTGGAGCATCTAACAGACATGCGGGATTATATAAAAGCAGCAGACCTTCCGGCCTTAGATCAAACACAAAAGGAAGCCTTAGAAGCACCTATATCACTTACAGAAGTAGTTAGGGCCATTACAAACTTACCATCAGGGAAGAGCCCAGGTCCCGACGGTTTCACCAACGCATATTATAAATCCTTTAAGGACATTTTAGCTCCACACTTATTGCATTTATTTAACGCCTTGGATGATAACCTCACTCTCTCAAGGGACATGCTGCTGGCTCATATCTCAGTTATCCCCAAACCCAATAAAGATCCCACAGACCCAGAGAGTTATAGGCCTATATCCCTCCTAAATACTGATTTCAAGATCCTGGGCAAGATATTGGCCCCACGAATTAATGGATTACTTTATTCCCTTATACACATGGATCAGGTGGGCTTTGTCCCTGGAAGGGAAGTCAGGGACAACACAATCAGGGCGGTCACCCTTACCTCTTATGCCAAACGCTATAACATCCCCTCAGTCCTTATAGGGACTGATGCCGAAAAGGCATTCGATCGCATTAATTGGACATTCCTCAAAGAAACATTACTTTCCCAAGGATTTGGCCCTAAAATGATACAACGTATATTTAGTTTATATTCCCATCCTATAGCAAGAGTTAAAGCAAATGGAATGCTTTCAGATCCCTTTAACATCAGTAACGGGATGAGACAGGGCTGCCCTCTTTCCCCAATACTGTTCATTCTGACCATGGAAGTCCTAGCCGTGCACATTAGGCAGAGTGAAGAGATAAACGGAATCACTATCGGACCTCATAACTTTAAAGGTACGATGTATGCAGACGACATCTTATTTTCAATAGCTAACCCCCTCTCTAGTGTACCGGAAGTGTTGAAACATATAGACACTTTCTGCAAGTTCTCCAACTTCCTAGTCAATAAATATAAATCAGAAATCCTGAACATATCACTCCCCACCTCCATCTTCCGCTCCATTAGTAACATATGCCCGCTAAAACTCCAGGAAAAATCCTTAAAGTATCTGGGTGTCTATATCTCTCCTAACATGACACAACTTTTTGGCGAGAATTACCTGACACTATCACGCAAGATGCAAGTAGATTTCAATACATGGTCATCTAAACCGATTACATGATGGGGGAGAACCCAATGCGTTAAAATGACAGTCTTGCCCAGGGCCTTGTACATATTCCAAGCCCTCCCAATCCCAGTTCCTAAGTGGTACGTAGCACGCTTACAAAAACTTATTAACCTATTTATCTGGGGGAAAATTAAGCCGAGGGTGAACAGGGAAATCTTATACAGGGCGCAGGACAGGGGGGGAATGGGACTACCTTGTATGACAGACTACCTAGATGCAGTGACTTTGCAGAGAGTAATAGATTGTCACAGGTCAGCAGACACTAAGCCATGGGTAGCAATAGATTCAAACATCCTAAAAAGCCCCTGAGGTGGGAGCCCTTTGCTGGGTCCCTAAAGAACTCAGACCGCCCCAATGTACAGAGCTTGCAATACATTGCAGGTCATTTGAATCTTGGGATTCACTCATAAAAAGGAGAAAACACATCTCAGGAGTTCGTTCCCCACTATTCCCAATCCCGAGAAACGCAGAATTGATGGGGGGTTTGGACAAAGGTTACAAGAGACTAACAGGCTGGGACTATACCACCCTGCTGAAATTTATTTATTACACAAGGGAAACTTAAAAAAAAAAGAGGATTTGACTGACATAATGGGAGGCAGTTATGCCGGTTGGTTAAAATATTCTCAGTTAGTTCACTTTGTCCACACGTCACCGTATAGACAAGACTTTTTGAGAGAGCTTACTCCATTCGAAAGTTCCTGCCTCATTAAAGGAACAGCGAAGCAGTCACTGTCTTTGAGAAATAAATGATCCAGGGAGAACAGGCTCAACAACTTCCATCATACACACAGCAATGGCACATAGACATTCACGCAGACTTGCAGAGAGGAGAATGGCAATACATTTTCATGCGCACAAAGAAAGCCTCAACCTCCCCTCAGGCACTAGAACTTAACTTTAAAGTCCTATCACGCTGGTACCTCACCCCTGTGAGATTACAATCTATTTACCCCAAATCTTCGGGGAAGTGCTGGCGGGGATGTGGGGCGAGGGGCACCTACCTCCACATGTGGTGGCATTGTCCAAACAGCCAGTCTCTTTGGAGTTCTGTAGAGAATTATCTTAAGCCACTTCTGGGGGATGACATCTCTCTGTAACCCAGAATCGCGCTACTGAATGACTTGCCGAGACTACCGTGCAAACTGAGGCTCACCTTACTCCAAATGGGTTTGACAGGAGCCAAAGCTTTAATAGCATTACACTGGAAGACTCCTTATTCACCGACACTGAAAAAATGGACGGATAAAGTTACAGACCTTCTAATTCTGGAGGAATATGGCTATACTAAGAGGGGGAAGTCACACATGCTAGCAGACATAACATTTCTTTGGGAGGGTGGCGGGCGAGAGGCTAGCTGAGTCCATCAAAATAGTTTCGAGACCCATATTAAAGACAATATAGCAGAAATTTTTCTTAAGGGAACAGGGACTGAGAGGACAGATTATCCACCACACTCCAAATATTTCCTATAAAAGGACACTTCTAAATAATAGACACCTTAGGCGGCTGACAGGCACTTTATCTTATTTTTGTCTTATTTTATTTTTCTTTCCTTCTTTTCTTTATTGTATGAGTATGTTTAATCGTTATTATTGTCTTTATTTTATTTTGCCTTCTCTTTGATTAAGATTAATATTGGTTAAGATTTTTATTGTATTCTAGTATATATAAGATATCACTCCCCGGTGAAAAGCTTTGGACTTTGAGACTTTAACAATTGCCCGGGTCGAGGATAGATCAAAATTGTTAGGTCAATGCTGTATCAATGTTTCATATTTACCATCAAGAAGACTATCTTCGGTGATGCATTGTACAATCCTTCTTTAATTCAATAAAACTGTTTTAAAAAAAAAAAAAAAGAAGAAGACAAAGTTGAAGACCAAGAAAATAGGCACAGACGTAGCAACATCAGGATACGCGGCATACCAGAAATGGTAGAACCTAATGATCTCAGACCCTAGCTTCAAAACATGTTCGCCTCACTGAGAGGCCTAACAACCGCTGATACAGTGGAGCTTAACAGGACCCATAGAACTTTTAGACTGAAGCCTGTGTAGGGAGCACACCCACGAGAGGTTATAGTTAAATTAACAAGCTACCAAGTCAAAGAGGATATCATGAAAGCTGCTAGAAGCAAATCAACCATTCAACATGAGGGATCCACTCTTCATCTGTATTCAGACCTCTCTGCACATACACTGCTCCACAGAAAAGAACTGCAACCCCGACAAAGCATTTCAGAAGCCTCAATATTCCCTACAGATGGAGCTTCCTGTTCCAGTTTACTGTTATCCACAAGAATAGATGGGCTACATGCACATCTCCCAGAGACATACCCAACTGCTGCAAGAAGCTGGAAATCCCAATTCCAGAGGGCATCACTGACCACACTCCCTCCATGTCGGCCGGGGGGAGTGGAACACCTAGGCCACTTCCTCAAAGACCAGAGTGGCACAAGACACAAACCACAGGACCTAGTGAAACATGCTGCAGCTGTGATAACAAAAGATATAAGGAGGGTGGTGCATATAAAACATACACCACACTCCTAGGGGGCGCTAACAATAAGCAGCAAACAGTAAGCAGATATATACAGATAATTAAGAGAATATACAATAAACCTAGCACACTTATATCAGATTATTAGAGATGATATGCTCACAAGTGGACCCAGATGATATTAGTATAATCAAATAACAAAAATGTCCACACAAAGAATAATCCAAAAGAAAGAAGGCAGCTCTCTGTCATAGGACGGTCATCCTGGTGTGGCGTGATCTATAAGAGAAAGAAGCACAGAGGCGCCAACATGGCCTAGTAACGTCACGGCAGTCAGATACAAAACATCAGCAGGATAGGAAATATACTCACAAGCGTAGCGCACCCAAATGGTGCTATTGTGGCAGCCTGGAACATCAAACAGTGGTCCAGCTCACTGGTGTCTCCAGCCAGATAGAGATGATCCTTGGCGAGGGCCTATCCTATGATGCCTATAAGGGCAAAAAAGGCACACACATAGCCCAGTAACGTTTGTACACCAGATATAAAAGGATTCAAGGTTGTACTTACAGGAAACAAAGCACCACCAGGTGCAATATCAGCAGTACTGGGACCTCTCAGCCGCCCAGTGGACTGTGGAATCCAATTTGCAGGATGCAGAAAATCACCACTTTGGAAGATAGAACTAGCACACACACTCTGCCCCCAAACAGGAGCAGAATAATTGTGATAAAGCAAGTGTATATTTAAAAACTTTTATTTTAAAAACAGCAACATGTTTCTCAGCCACCACAGGATAGCCTGAGGAAACAGCCTGTGGTGGCTGAGAAACATGTTGCTGTTTTTAAAATAAAAGTTTTTAAATATACACTTGCTTTATCACAATTATTCTGCTCCTGTTTGGGGGCAGAGTGTGTGTGCTAGTTCTATCTTCCAAAGTGGTGATTTTCTGCATCCTGCAAATTGGATTCCACAGTCCACTGGGCGGCTGAGAGGTCCCAGTACTGCTGATATTGCACCTGGTGGTGCTTTGTTTCCTGTAAGTACAACCTTGAATCCTTTTATATCTGGTGTACAAACGTTACTGGGCTATGTGTGTGCCTTTTTTGCCCTTATAGGCATCATAGGATAGGCCCTCGCCAAGGATCATCTCTATCTGGCTGGAGACACCAGTGAGCTGGACCACTGTTTGATGTTCCAGGCTGCCACAATAGCACCATTTGGGTGCGCTACGCTTGTGAGTATATTTCCTATCCTGCTGATGTTTTGTATCTGACTGCCGTGACGTTACTAGGCCATGTTGGCGCCTCTGTGTTTCTTTCTCTTATAGATGCTGCAGCTGTGGACTAATGATCCACTGGACTCAAGATATGTGATATATCCTTTTGTCTTTTCTTTTTCAGAAAGCTTTAAAATTATTTTATATTCATGGCTTTCAAAATACATTTTGGTATACTGAAATTGTTTGGGCTGAGATGGAATCTATTTGGATTTCTATTTAACCATCTCCACCATATTAGCTAGGAAATATCTAGCTCTTTAGATTGTTAATTTTCTTTTTTGATTAATATGTTTTTATTAGCAGTAAAGTACTTTGATGTATGTGATATTGCTTTTATTGTTTGAAAATTGGCACTATACCCCACACCACATGCTATTCTTAAAACTGCATGACTGATACTACCATTAAATGTATTTCCCAAAATGTGAAAGGTTTTAATAGTCCCCATAAGAGATCATTGGCCCTAGAGGATATTCGCAAAAAGGAAGGCAAAATAGTGAGTCTCCAAGAGACACACTTTAAACACAACTCTGTACCAGGGTACTTCACCCCCACATACAATCAACATTTTCACAGTACGAATCTCATAAAAAAAACTAATGGAGTTAGTATCTTGATACATAGATCCATCCCTTTTGTACTAAACAGGCAAACTAAAGATAAAGAGGGCAGATTTATAGGTATTAATGGACTTCTTTATGAAAAACCTGTCACTATTGTAAACTTATATGCCCCCAATAAGGCAAAGGCACAAGCATCCATTTTTAAATCTACTCTCCACATGATATGGAATATCCTCTCCGGCCAATTAATAATCCTTGGAGAGTTCAATTCCCCTCTTAACCTGATGCTAGATAGCTCCAATAACAACATTCACATTGCACACATTGAGGTCTTGACTTAAGTCTCTAGGTCTACATGACCCCTGGAGGTTTAGTTCTCCCACAAAAAGAGACAATACTTTTTTTCAGAACCAAATACTTCATATTCCAGAATTTTTTTACATACTAGTAGACCATCTAACTCTCTTGTTGATAACAAGCTAGTCAATAACCCAAACTACATGGTTAGACCATTCAATGGTTAATTGCATAACCAAATGGCCATCGGCCCCACCTAAACAATTTCAATGGAGAATAGTTGAGTTGTTACTACGTTCACCACAGCTTAGAACAGAATTAGAAAAATCTATCATAGAATACTTTAATTTTAATAATATCCCAGACTCTACACCTGACAAAATATGGGAAGCACATAAAAAAGTTATATCAGGGGGGAGCTCATTAAAATCAAGGCAGCTAAAAACAAATCCGAATGTGAAGTATATCAATATGTCTCGACTGAAGTCTCCAGACTTGATTTCTTACACAAACTTAACCCCCTAAATGGGAACATTTCTGACCAATTAGCTTTTTATAGAGAAAAACTAAACACTTTCCTCCCCATTAAAGCACAAAGAACAGCCATGTTTCTCCAGCAAAAAATGTATAGAGAAGTGAATAAATCTGGTAAACTACTAGCCAGGGCCTTGAAATCTAGAAGAGTAAAAACTTATACATTTAATCAAAAACCCAAATGGAATAGTGGTAGAGGATACTTTCCAAATTGCAGAAATATTCAAGACAAACTATCACAATTTATAAAATAAAATCCCACTCCGAGAGACAAATCTAGGGAGTATCTAGATACCGTCAAGCTGCCAACATGGTCAAAAGAAGCACAGGATACCCTAGAAACACCAATAGCAAGAGAAGAAATAAAAATGGTTATATCCTCGTTAAAGCCAAATAAGGCCCCTTGCCCTAATGGCTTCTCTGATTTATATTATAAAACTTTAAGCGAACACTTGGTACCACACCTTCATAAACTTTATCAACAAATAGATGAAGGAAGAAATTTTCCTGACACAATGCTGCAAGCACATATCATGGTATGATCCAAACCCGGGAAACAGACAGATACCCTGACGAATTATAGACCGATCTCCCTCCTAAATAATGTTTCAAAACTCTATGCAAAGTTTCTTGCAACAAGAATAAATTGCTCCCAGACCTGATATCTCCAAATCAGGTGGGTTTTGTACCGCAGAGAGAGGCAAAGGATAATACAAAACATTTTTAGACCTACTTTATTGTATACATCGAGATGGTACCCCAGCTATTCTGTTATCCATGGATACAGAAAAAGCTTTTGATAGATTAGACTGATCCTTCCTTGAAGCCACACTGCATAAATTCTGTTTTCCACAATTATGTAGCCAATGTATTTTTCCCATCTACTTATTCCCAACAGCACAAATTAGGGTAAATGCGATATTATCAGATCAATTTGAAATGAGAAACGGCTCTAGGCAGGGATTCCCCCTATCCCCACTCCTTTTCATTTTATCTTTAGAATCCCTTGCATCCATGATCAGTCAATGCTCAAACTTTAAAGGCATAACTGTAAACAAAAATATATATAAGCTAGCAATGTTCGGGATGATATTCTCTTGACCATAACTTGCCCTATATCCTCTCTCTTTGCGGTCCATACAGAACTACTTAGATATGGAGACGTTTCCAACTTTCTGGTTAACATGAACAAATCGGAAGCATTACCAGTCAACCTACAACACAGTGATTATTTAACTTTAAAATCATCTAGCACATTCAGAATACAGAAACACTCCGTGAAATACCTAGGAATCCACCTTTCCCCAGACAAAGATAAGTTACTAATGTTAAATTATGGCAAGATGCTTTCTGAATGCACTAGACTCACTTCTTCCTGGAGCTCTAAACAGTTCTCCTGGACGGGACGCATAAATACAATTAAAATGACCCTACTACCTAAAATCTTATATCTTTTACAGACCCTTCGGATCCCACAAACCACTATATACTTGATAAAAATGCAAAAACTAATAAACAGTTACATCTGGAAACGTAAACCCCCAGGGATAACCAAAGCTACTATGTATTCCCTGAAAGACCTGGGAGGGATGGGTGTTCCCCACTTGATGTTATATAAAAGAGCAATATCGCTCCAAAGAGTGTTAGCTTGGTGCCACCATTCTCTAACAAACTATAAAATCTGGGTGTTATTAGAACACAATGTCACAGAATACCCACAACTCGGCAATGCCTGTTGGAACCCAGGTCACCTGAAACTTCTAAGACAAAAGGACTTACCTACCATTTAAGAAACACCATCACTTCAGGAGTGGGAACTTAGGATAAACAAATCTATATTACTTGAAAGATACCATTATTACAAAGAAGTCACAAACAATTGTAGGTGTGCCCAGCAAACTAGGATGCGGCCAGTTGGCCAGGTGCACGTTGGATGAGCTAGCGACCATTTAGCTATCTATGTACAAAAAGGCAGTTCCACAGCACCTTAAATAAAATGTCCTTTATTAAACTTTCATGGACAGCATGAATTATTACAAAGAAGGGCACATGGGTCTATACCACGATATTAGATTTTACTGGGGCTCATACACAGGTCAACCCAGTTAATAATAATGAACACATTTCATATTCCTAACTGTGGTTCAGCTATGCATACAGCGATCAATTTACATTCCAAGTCAACTCAAAATAAGTCTTCACTACTTAAATTTTGTTTAATGAGTTGATCCAGTTAATTGATGTAAACATATCATTGTATGTGATGATTATGTATTTATCTTTTGGTTCATGTAGAACCTACTGCTATCAATTCTGTAATTTCACAATTTATAAAAATAATAAAGAAAAAAAATGGGGCAATTCGTGGAGACGGGGGCACTTTCATTGATTGAAGTTTTTTAAGATGGGGTGTTTACCGTTTTGTGGTGGTGGACATCGCGCTGTTCCTCCGTCTGCGTCTCATGTTTTGCTTGGCTGGTGGGTGGCGGGTCCGGCTTTGTCCGGTCGTTGCATGCCCATGAGCTGGGTGCCAAAGGGGGCATGCTGTGGTTGCTTGGGGCTGGGTTGGTCATCCATCAGCTGGATGGGGTGTGGGATGCACTAAACAAAAGACTATTTCTATACTTTATATAATGAAGATTTGCTATAATAATAGCAAATACAATTAATAATAGTTAACATGTTTAAAATTAAACTCTTATGATCTGATACAAATGTGATATTAATGTTAAAGGAACATTAAACTGCTGAACACAACTACAATAGCATGGTTACTACTTACTATGCTATTGTTTCACATAGAAAATAATGTATTTTTTATTATTAAATATATATTGATATATATATGTATATATGATACTGTTAATGTAAAATACATAGCTATAACTGTATATCTATAGGAATAGATATACAAGTATTTAAAGGGACATTAAACACTAAATCAATGCTAGATTGAATGATGCATTCAAAGAAAATTTTAATTAGAGAATAACAAGTAGATGTATGTTTTAAAGTTTCATCAGTTGTTTAAATATTGACAAAATAAGTGTAAAGTTTGAGTATCTATAAAACAATGGGAGCTGCCATGTTGTAACTTAGGTTTCTTTCTTCTGCTGTGGCTAAATAGGGACAGTTATAAATAGGTCACTAGAGTATGCAGCCAATGGCTGTGTGGAATATAACAGTGTCCTGCACTTCCATTTCTAACAGGAACTGAAAAGCTCACAATTTCAAAACTGAATTACAGGAAAAGGGGACAAAATAAATAATATAAGTATATTGCAGTTATTTTTATATATACAATTTATCATTTTATATTACCATCTCAAAGTGTTTAATGTCCCTTTAAGAATAAAAACAACATTAACCTGTAATTGAAGAACATTGGAATGTGAAATATATACAGTAAAACACTTAAATACATATGTACACACATATACATAAACTGTATATATACATACATGTATATCAGGGCTTACAATTTCCACTCTACTAGACGGTGGTGAGTGAAAGTTAGTGAATCAATGTTGAATCAACATTCACTCATGGTCTAAAGTCTGGTGACATGTTGTAAGTAGCAAAGTTAGCACATTTGCAAAATGTATACTATTGCAGCTTTGACAAACACACATTTGGGCTATGTAATAAAAATATTATCTGAAGGGATATTATATATACTGGAAAGGGCAAGGATATGTTATTTCTCTAGGGCTGTATGAACACCATTAGTGCTTAGACTGTTACTTCTGAGAGGGTAAACGGGGGCAGAGAGAGAGAGAGATTGGAGAGGAAAAGTAAAAGTGGAGAGGAGGATAGCTTTACGAAAGAATGGAGAAGAAAAAAAGAAAGAGATATGAGAGAGGGGAAAGAAAGAGCGTAAAGAGAAGATATGGACTGATAGATAAGGGAGAGGTTAAAAAGATTAAAGAGAGGAGGGAGGAAAGAAAGATACTTAAGAGATAGAAGGAAGAGATGATAATTATTAAAAGAAAATCTCCAGGTCTGCTTAAACCTTCCATGACTGTCAGCTGTCTCTTTCTCCACTCTCTCACTTCAACAACTTCCAATTTCTATCCAGCTTTAGTCTTACCCAGAACCACCAAGTAGATGTTGCTAACTGCTATGCACTTATTTTTGTGAATATATTACTGTATGTTGCATTATTTAATTTTTTAAGGTATAAAATAAAACAATTACTGCACAATAATGTGTTTCACAATAGCTAAACATATGCAAGGGGTGGAGTAGTGGGTGTGGTGTGCGCAGGTAGTATGTAGGATCAGTATTAGCAAGTGGTAATATTTTGGACTGGCTAGTAGCTTACGACCTGAAATTTTGAGCCCTGTGTATATGTGTGTTTTTCTATGTTAAAGCCATTTGCAGCCCTTTTTTTCTAACACCTGAGAAATCTTTGAGCCCTTATAACTTTTTTATTGCAATATTTTTTTTCAGTAATCTTAATTAGTGTTATTATGAGTGTAACTGCACTTTTTGATGTATTTTTTATTTGGTTTGTGCAACATTTTATTTGAGCGTAACAGTTAACCAGAGCTCTGACTAACACGATGCGCATAATTTTAATTGCGCTCAAACAAAAGAGTTTATTTACAACTTGTAATACGCGCATGCAAAGAGGTGCAATAAACCTGATATTGATCGAGCGCATCTGTTAGCACACCACTCATAATCTGGATCTTTGTGAGATTTTAATCTTTAATCAAGAAAAACAGACTGGGAAATTATTTTCTCGTAGAAAATTTACCTGCAACTTATATTACAGGTGAAACTCGAAAAATTAGAATATCGTGCAAAAATTCATTTATTTCACTAATGCAACTTAAAAGGTGAAACTAATATATGAGATAGACTCATTACATGCAAAGCAAGATAGTTCAAGCCCTGATTTGTCATAATTGTGATGATTATGGTTTACAGCTCATGAAAACCCCAAATCCACAATCTCAGAAAATTAGAATATTGTGGAAAAAGTGCAGTATTCTAGGCTCAAAGTGTCCCACTCTAATCAGCCAATTAAGCCATAACACCTGCAAAAGGTTGCTGAGCCTTTAAATGGTCTCTCAGTCTGGTTCAGTAGGAATCACAATCATGGGAAAGGCTGCTGACCTGACAGTTGTGCAGAAAACCATCATTGACACCCTCCATAAGGAGGGAAAGTCTCAAAAGGTAATTGCAAAAGAAGTTGAATGTTCCCAAAGTGCTGTATCAAAGCACATTAATAGAAAGTTATGTGGAACGGAAAAGTGTGGAAGAAAAAGGTGCACAAGCAGCAGGGATGATCGCAGCCTGGAGAGGATTGTCCGGAAAGGGCCATTCAAAAATGTTGGGGACTTTCACAAGGAGTGGACTGAGGATGGAGTCAGTGCATCAAAACCACCACACACAGACGGATCCTGGACATGGGCTTCAAATGTCTTATTTCTCTTGTCAAGCCACTCCTGAACAACAAACAACGTCAGAAGCGTCTTACCTGGGCTAAAGAAAAACAGACCTGGTCTGTTGCTCAGTGGTCCAAAGTCCTATTTTCTGATGAGAGCAAATTTTGCATCTCATTTGGAAACCAAGGACCCAGAGTATGGAGGAAGAATGGAGAGGCACACACTGCAATATGCTTGAAGTCCAGTGTGAAGTTTCCAAGATGCTTCTGACGTTGTTTGTTGTTCAGGAGTGGATTGAAGCCCATGTCCAGGATCCGTCTGTGTGTGGTGGCTCTTGATGCCCTGACTCCAGCCTCAGTCCACTCCTTGTGAAAGTCCCCATTTTGAATGGCCTTTACCTGACAATCCTCTCCAGGCTGTGGTCATCCCTGCTGCTCGTGCACCTTTTTCTTCCACACTTTTCCCTTCCACATAACTTTCTATTAATGTGCTTTGATACAGCACTTTGGGAACATCCAACTTATTTTGCAATTACTTTTTGAGGCTTTCCCTCCTTATGGAGGGCATCAATGATAGTTTTCTGCACAACTGTCAGGTCAGCAGTCTTTCCCATGATTGTGATTCCTACTGAACCAGACTGAGAGATCATTTAAAGGCTCAGGAACCCTTTGCAGGTGTTATGGCTTAATTGGCTGATTAGAGTGGGACACTTTGAGCCTAGAATATTGCACCTTTTCAAAATATTCTAATTTTCTGAGATTGTGGATTTGAGGTTCTCATGAGCTGTAAGCCATAATCATCACAATTATGACAAATCAGGGCTTGAACTATCTTGCTTTGCATGTAATGAGTCTATCTCATATATTAGTTTCACCTTTTAAGTTGCATTAGTGAAATAAATTATCTTTTGCACGATATTCTAATTTTTCAAGTTTCACCTGTATATTCTATAACAGGATTTTAGCTATTCTCACACTGTAAATTGTAAAGTTATATATTATATATATATATAAAATCTCATAAAAAGGTTACTGTGTCTCGATGTAATAAACAGGGTTTGTCTGCAGAGTAATAAAATTAAAAAAATATTTTTAAAAATCTGACTTTTTTACGTTTTTTTTTTAAATGTAAAAAAAAATATATCAGCCTCATATTTCTATTACTGTAAGCAGTTTTCAACAAAAGATGTTTTCATATTGAAAATAGCATGTACTAAATTCACACAAATAAGACAAAGTACAGTAACTGGTGAAAAGTCCTATATCTCTATACTCTATTGCAGTGATTTTTAACCTTTTTTTTGCCGTGGCACACTTTTTTACATTAAAAAATCCTGTGGCACACCACCATCCCAAAATTTAAAAAAAATCACACATTGTAGCCTAATACATCATATATATATACACATACACACAAACACACACATACTGTATGTATTGTGCTGTTATGCCATGCCTCCTACAAACTACCCCTGCACTGGGAGTAAAAAACAAGCAAAGTTTAAAAAATATGTCACACTGTTGTTAGTCTGCCGTGGCACACCTGAGGATCTCTCACGGCACACTAGTGTGCCACGGCACACTGGTTGAAAAACACTGCTCTATTGTATAACTCCTACACTCCAAAACTTTCCCATGGCTAAAAACCTGTTCTAAATGATTATACAGTATCTAATCTCACAATCTTCAAGGACCATATCAAAAGATACATTCTGTTACACAATGTTTTTACTAGCTATTTAAAGATCCATGTCCTTTCTGTATACATATTTCACTCGTACCCCAAATATATTGCAAGAACTGTCTGTTTAAAATACAAATGCACTTAAAGAGTGATGAAACCCAATTATTTTCTTTCATGTTTCATATAGTGCATGCAATTTTAAGACACTTTCTAATTTACTCCTAATATCAATTTTTCTTCATTCTCTTGGTAACTTTATTTGAAAAGCAGGAATGTTAGCTTAGGAGCCAGCCCATATTTGGTTACACACCAGGGTAGCGCTTGCTGATTGGTGGCTAAATGTTACGTTCCTGCTTTCCAAATAAAGATACCAAGAGAATGAAGAAAATAGATAATAGGAGTAAATTACAAAGTTGCTTAAAATTGCCGCTCTATCTGAATCGTTAAAGAAAAACTGTGGGTTTCCTATCCCTTTAATTATGTTACAGAAGTGTTATCTAGTTACTGTTTTATAGTATTCTCTATTTAGGCTGTGTATCCATCTTAGGGCTAGATTACGAGTAGTGCGCTAACAGTTGCGTGCGAGTGATAAGAGGATTGACGCAGGTGTTTGTCCCGTTGGAAGTACTGAGCGTATTACAAGTTGAAAGTAAATGTGTTCGCTATAGCGCCATTGAATTTAATGCGCATCAGTTTAGTGTGATTTCAGAGCTCTGGTTAACTGTTATGCTCGAATAAAAAGTTGCACAAAAATGATCAAAAATACATTAAAAAGCACAGTTACACTCATAATAACACAATCTAATAAAATTATTAAGAAAAAAAAATATTGCATTAAAAAGTTATAAGTCTCAAATATATGAGGTCTCAGGTGTTCATAAAAGGCATGCAAAGGGCTTTAACATAGAGATGCACACATAATCATGTCTTAATATGTATATGTATGTAAATATATATGTTTATATGTGTATTTATGTATTTATATGTGTACAGATATATATATATATATATATATATATATATATATATATATATATATATATATATATATATATATATATATACATATAAACACAATATATTTATTTATTTAAAAATAAATAAAACATTCTTCTATGTAAAGAACATTGCAATGTGAATTATTCATATTTCATGTCGGGTAAGCACACTTTAGAAAATTTGGTTAGGTTTTTTGTTTTTTTCACACTCCATTAAAGTCTCTGGGGAAATACGTTAACGCTGTTTTGATATTTTAACTTCGGCTTTATGCATGTATTGGGTTAGGGTGCAAGCAAAATCTTTTTACTTTCAACTTGTAATACACGCTACCTTAAAGAGACATTCAATACTAAATAAATGCTATAATTTAGAGCATTTTCTTTTTCACTTTGTTATATCCCTTTAAGAATGAGTTAGAATTCAGTGTGGTAAGGCAGGAAAAGTTGTTAGTATATCTACCCCAGTAAATATACAATGAAAAAAAGTGAAAATAATGTGCTGCATGGTTTGAAGGGTTTTATACATAAGACACTAGGAGCAAATCACAATTATTCCTACTAATCATCTTTAGTAATTCAATTTACAGTGCATGCTGCTGCAACCTGACTGCTTAAAGCAAGAAGATAAAACTTCATGCTGCTATTTCGACATAGTTTAACCTTTCAATTTCTATTTAGTTAATCTGGAAAAGATGAAAGGCAATGTCAATAGAGTCTCTGACCTTTGCAGTAAATACAAGTCTCTCGTTACCAGTAAACAACTTTGCAAATAGGACTCTTTATGCTTTCCTATGACAGCTTCTGAATATAAATCCTCCCTTCTAAAAACAAATCTTTATGCATTTAAAATGAAAGGCTGATTAATATCCATCCATGTGTTATACAAAGGCATTCAGTTCCAAAACATTAGTAAAGCCTATATAAATCGCATAATAACGGGAAACACTTTTGTGGTAAATAAAAATAAAAGTAAAAACCCACAATTTAAAGGGACATTAAAGTTTTTTAATATGTACATAGTATATATTAGCAATTACGCACCACATTGCAAACATTCTATATACAAAATAAGGGAATGAAATTAATAGCGCTGGGTGCATTAAGCTTTGTGCAACCTTGCTCGGAGTAGCACACAGTCTGGTATTCAAAGTGTATGGTAAAAAAATGTTAACCAGATAATTTTAATGCTGTTGACACGGGACTAGATTACAAGTGGCGTGCTAATGGTAGTTTGTGCGCGATAACTAGTTTTGGCTTTACCGCTCTACCATTAGCGCACCACTTTCATATTACAAGTCCCTGGTAAAGTGCACTAACTAGAGAATGGTTAGTGCAGCCGACTTCACTTGAACGCAGCCTATACTTTGAAGGATATGACGACTGGGCTAATTAGCACTGGTATTATTACAAGTTGAAGTTATAGGTTGTGCTCAAGCTAAAACTGCACTAAAATATTTAGTGCACCTTGAGACCTGAAGTAAACTGTAAGGGTTAAAAAAAAGTTGAAATATGAATGTGCACATACAAACACATAAATATACTTGTATATATATATATATATATATATATATATATATATATATATATATATATATATATATATATATATATATATATATATATCATCCAAAAGAAACATGCACTCACTTCCCTTTCATCAATGAATTGCCCAGGTGACTCCTCAGTCCTCAAGTGAAAAGATGCAATGGAAGAAGTAGGAGGGCACTCACAGGTCTTTCCAAAAATATTCCTTTTTATTTATACATTTCACAACATAGCAAAGTTGACGTTTCGGCTGTTCTATGCAGCCTTTTTTCAAGACAATCTACAATTAAACATATATCATATGTCAGTACACAAATATACAATGTATGCATCTAATCAATATACAAACTGCCATATACATACCAAAAATATGCAAAAAAATGCATCCAGTAAATACAAAAGAAACACCATTATTATCTCCCTATAAAAATAATCACCTTCATTAATGTATTAATATTATATACTAACAATAAAAACCACTAGATATATGCACCTAGCTGTTGTGCAAACAGATATCTAAAAACTGGCTGACAGCTATTTACATTGTAAGACAAGTATTGGTTACTCAATTAATATACACACTGTATCAGACAATGTTTCCATCTTTGTTAACAATGTATATGTAACACTCAAATGTCTATGATGTTGCAACCTTAAATAGCACATTATTATAAATAAACTCCAAATTGTTACTCACAATGTTTAAACCTCAAGAGGCTGTGAGAGGCAAATAGGTCTCAAAGAAGCCTTAGCATAGAGACATATCGATCAAAACACCCTATATATAGTTCTAACTAAACATCCTAATATCACTCATCAGTATACACAATGCAAATAATGCAACAAGGCTGTAAACTGTGCTATTGAGCAAACCGTAATATGAAGCATCTAGTTATTTACCTCGCTGTTATAGCGAAACGGCTAAAGACGCCGTAATCCATGATACAAGTATGCTAATATAAAAACTATAATAAAATAGACACACAACGCACATCCACAAAATAAAATTTGGGACTTTTCAGAGACAAAACTTTGCTATGTTGTGAAATGTATAAATAAAAAGAAATATTTTTGAAAAGACCCGTGAGTGCCCTCCTACTTCTTCCTATATATATATATATACTTTAAATATACTGTATATATATATATATATATATATATATATATATATATATATATATATATATATATATATATATATATATATATATATTACTTTTATAACCATGTGGTATGTGTTGATATGTATATTTATTTAACAAAGTTTTAAATATTATCCATTTATCTTCTATATTTTTATTAGAGAATACTTTGTCCCAATTTATGTTATTTAACAATTTCCTTAAATCATTGAATTTTGCTTTCTTGAAATTAATATTTTTAGTTGAACCCTTAAAGGGACAGTGTACACCAATTTTCATAAAACAGCATGTAATAGACACTTTTATAAAGAAGAATATGCAAAGTTACTGATCTTAAAATCCAGTACAAAATATTTTAAAAACTTACTTAGAAGCTCCTAGTTTAGCACTGTTGATGAGGTTGGCTGGGACACCAGCTGAAATGGGCTGGAAAGCAAAAAAGAGCAGAAACACCCCGCTACCCCCTCTCATATGAAAAGACAGATAACATAAACTGGAGCCAGCAGTAGTCTATAAATGCATATATACATCTGGCACTGTGGGGCTTGGTTAGGAGCCTGAAAATCAGCACAATGTTATTAAAAAAATAAGCATAACTATACATTTTTACAAAAACACTCCCAGATGGGCTATAGAAATTAATCATCTAGAAAACATTTATGCAAAAAATCTAATGTACAATGTCCCTTTAAGACACTGCTTATGGAAAGTGATTTCAAATGTGACCATATTATGATCACTGTTACCCAAATGTTCCATGACTTCTATGTTTGTTATAATATCTTTATTGTTTGATAGCACTAAATCCAATATAGCTTTATTCCTAGTTGACTCCTCTAATAATTGTGACAAGAAGTTATCCCTGAGAACATTTAAAATTCTCTCTCCCTTAGCTGTATTACTAGTTTCATTGTCCCAGTTTATGTTGGGGTAGTTAAAATCTCCCATAATTACAGCTTTTTCATCTACTTAAAGGGACACTGAACCCAAATTTTTATTTTGTGATTCATATAGAGCAGGCAATTTTAAGCAACTTTCTAATTTACTCCTATTATCTATTTTTTTTGTTCTCCTGCTATCTTTATTTGAAAAAGAAGGCATCTAAGCTAAGGAGCTAGCCAATGTTTGGTTCAGACCCTGGACAGCACTTGTTTATTGGTTTGTGAACTTATCCACCAATCAGCAAGAACATTCCAGGTATCTAAACGTACATTCTTGCTTTTTTAAATAAAGATACCAAGAGAATGAAGAAAATTTGATAATAGGAGTAAATTAGAAAGTTGCTTAAAATTGCATGCTCTATCTGAATCACAAAAGAAAAAATATGGGTTCAGTGTCCCTTTAACTGCAAAGAGCTCCAATGCATTTATATATATATATATACGTACAGTATATGTTTTTATGTGCGTACATATGTATTTGTGTGTGTATATGTATATATGTCTGTAAATATATATATATATATATATAAATACATATGTACACACATATAAACATATATATATACAGTTTACATACATATAAATATTTAGACATGTATATGTATGTATATCTATGTTAAAGCCCTTTGCATGCCTCTTTTTTCTTCTAACATCTGAGACCTCATATATTTGAGCCCTTTTTTGTGCAATATTTTTTTTAATAGTGTTTATTAGACAGTGTTATTATAAGTGTAACTGTACTTTGTAATGTATTTTTGATTTATTTTGTGACATTTTTTTATGTTTCTCGAAACAGTTAACCACAGTTCTGTGGACGCGCTAACCCGACGAGCGTTAACTTGAATTGTGCTCAATCGATTACGTTTACTTTAAACTTTAAAGGGACACTGAACCCAATTTTTTTCTTTTGTGATCCAGATAGAGCATGCAATTTTAAGCAACTTTCTAATTTACTCCTATTATCAATTTTTCTTCGTTCTCTTGCTATCTTTATTTGAAAAAGAAGGCATCTAAGCTTTTTTTTTTTTGGTTCAGACCTCTGGACAGCACGTTTTTATTGGTGGATGCATTTATCCACCAATCAGCAAGGACAACCAAGGTTGTTCACCAAAAATGGGTCGCCATCTACACTTACATTCTTCCATTTTAAATAAAGATACCAAGAGAATAAAGAAAATTTGATAATAGGAGTAAATTAGAAAGTTGCTTAAAATGTTATGCTCTATCTGAATCATGAAAGAAAAAAATTGGGATCAGTGTCCCTTTAAATAAAAGTAGTAAACCTGATGCGTTCAAATACCCATGATAAACCCCTTATCACTCATGAGTAACTGTTAGTGTTCCACTCATAATCTAGTCCTGTATACAGAAAAATACATGCTACAAAATAGTAAATTTTTCTAAATTTGATTTAGTAAATATTAAAAATAATAAATTATAATAAATATATTCATTATAATTATGATAAAAACTATAATAAAATAGACACACAACGCACATCCACACAAAAAAATGTGGGACTTTTCAGAGACAAAAATATTACCTGAAAAATGTGGAACTTTTATACCCTGAATCATCATATTTGTTACATTAGCAATAAATAAATAACATTTTTATATAGTCTAGGGAGGACTCACTTCTGACTGTTTATTATAACTGTAAAGTAAAGCAGCTATAGTATATGCTCAACAATCAAAGTTAATCCCTAATTTTCAGATGCTTGTAATTTTGGATTGTAAACAACTTTTTTTTTAAGTTTGCTTGTGGTTTTTTCGAACACTCTCAGAAGCTGGATATGCTGAGAAAGTTTTAATGGTAAACGGGCAAAAAGGGAAAAACTCCAGAACGGGTCACTCCAAAACACATTCGGCTAGATTACAAGTTTTGCGTTATTATTTTGTCTCTTAAAGAAGGGGACCGCTTAAAGGCAGGCATAAATGTTTTCTGAAAACTGTCTACCTCAGGATTACAATCCTTCAGGATATGCCAGTGTTTCCTTAGAATACTGAGGATCTCACCACTTTGATTGTTATATTGATTAACAAAAGTTAATCTGCCCTTTTTAGAGTTATCCTTTTCATTATTTCTTTTCCAAAAAGTCTCTTCTGGGCAAAAAACATACTCTCTCAATATTTTCCTCAATCAACTCGTCTGGATATCCTCCAGACGTCCATTAACAGTTTACCCATTTCTCTAAGTCTAACAGGAGATTTATCAGACTCCGACACAATCCTCCTTACTCTCAAAAACTGGCTGTACGGTAAAGATTTCAATAACAAAAGGGGATGGGTACTATCCCCCTCAACAGATTATTCCTATCTATTGGTTTTCTATAAATGTATTTGTACAGACACCCTTTTTCTTTATATACCTTAGTATCCAGAAATTTCAAACTAGTCTCGCTCCAAGTCAATTTGAACTGTATATATCTGGAACAACTATTCAAATCTTTAACAAAAGCATTAAGGGTTCCAACGTCGCCATACCAAATTCCAAAAATGTCATTTATATAGCGCCACCAGGTGGCACCCCATCAATGAAATTGCGGATTCTCTAATACACATTTTTCTTCAAACACATTAATAAACATGTTGGCATAATTAGGGGCGTTGTTGGAACCCATTGACGTACCTTGTTTTTGAATATAAAATTGGTCCTGAAACAAAAAGTAATTAAATCTTAACACAATCTCTAATAGTTGTAACAAAATATCACATTGTTCCATAAAATACTTGCCAATTGATTTCAACACCTTATCTATAGCTCCCATCCCACTAGTGTGGGTAATGGAGGTATAGAGGCTTACTACATCCAATGAATACAAAATATATTAATGACTATTTACCTGCAAATTTTCAATTTTCATTAAAAAATCTCTAGTATCCTTGATATAAGCCTGGGAAGCCTCTACAAATGGTCTAAGAAAAATCTAGGAAAATCGCCATATTAGAAAAAATGGAACAGGTACTTGCAGCAATTAACAGTCTCCTGGTTAATTACCACATTTCTTTCTGCCTTATTAATTACAAGTGATATTTCCTTACAGATTTCAAATAAAGGATCTCTATCTAGTTTCACATATATGTTATCATCAGACAATTGAGTAAGAATCTCTTTGATATAATATCCCTTATCTAATATAACCGTGGCGCCACCCTTGTCGGCCTGTTTTGGGATTATATTATCATTCTTTTTTAGGGATAGAATAGCATCATATTCAGCTTTCGTAAAATTACTCACTACATTACTTTTTTCTTATGTTCATTGGTATTTTTTAATTTATCAACATCTTGTAAGACAAATTTGGAATACGTTGCAATACTATGTATCTGTGACCCAGGCACAAACGTACTTTTGTTTCTCAGTCCAAGAGTTCTTATACTTAATGGTTCCTTATTCACACATACAGGTTCTTTAATACTATTTGCAAAATGCACTTTCAATTTCAATGTTTGAAAAAACCTATACAATTCTTGGGACAGTTGGAAAAAGTCACAATTTTGACTAGGACAAAAGGACAAGACCTTTTCGAGGACAGATGACTCCTGGTTACTTAAATTAACAGAAGAGGTATTTACTATTTATGATGCTGATCCTTTGCCTTGGACTTTGTACTGAAATCCTATTGGCTTATTCAAATCAGCCAATAGGATTTGAATAGCTCTCATCCTATTTGCTGATTTGATTTTTTTCAGCCAATAGGAATGCAAGGTATTCCATATTTAAATGCACCTTGCATTCACTAGTCAGTGTACGGAGGCAATCATACGAAGAGGATTCTCCATGCTCCATGGCTCCGTGGTCGCCAATCTTCAGTTTTGCGGTCATCTACGCTCCACGCCTGCTTGGTCCTTGATGAAGAAAGAAGAGGTCCCCGCTTGGAAGAAGATATCAACCGCTTGGAAGAAGACTTCACCGACTGGAACAAGACTTCACCGCCAGACTTCAGAAACCGTGAGTACCAATTTGGGGGTTAGACTTAAGCTTTTTTTTTATTGGTTTTTTTTTTAAATTGGGGATTTTATGGGCACTTGTAAAGGGCAGTAACAGAGCTGAAAGCACTTTTAAGGGTAGTTTAGTTTTTTTTAGTGTTAGGTTTTTAATTTGGGGGGTTTGGTGGGTGGGGGGTTTTACTGTTAGGGGGGGACTTAGTATTTTTAAGAGGTAAAATAGCTGTTTAACTAAGGGCAAAAAAGGCCCTTTTAAGGGCTCTTGGTAGTTTAGATAAGGGGGTGTTTTTATTTTGGGGGGATTCTTTATTTTCATAGGTATTAGGTTTAATTTTTAAATTTTTGATAATTTGGTTTATTATTTTCTGTAATGTTAGACTTTTTTATTTTTTGCAATTTTAGATTAATTTAAACTTAGTTTTTTTATTTTTAAAGTAATGTTAAATTTTAGGTAATTGGGGTTAATTTAGGGGGTGTTAGGTTATGGGGCTTAGTAATTTAATTCGTTATTTGCATTATGGAGGGTTGGTGGTTTAGGAGTTAATAGATTTATTATGTTAATTGTGTTGTGGAGGTTTGGTGGATTAGGGGTTAATATGCTTATAAAATACTTTGCGATGTGGGGGTTGGCAGATTAGGGGTTAATATGTTTATAAGATACTTTGCGATGTGGGGGTTGGCGGATTAGGGGTTAATACATTTATTATTAGTTCTGATATGGGGGTGATGGCGAATATAGGGGTTTTACGTGTCGGCTTTATTTTTCTTAGGCGCCAGCAGTTTCTAAAGTGCCGTAAGTCACTGGTGACTCCAGAAATTTGTATTTACGCACATTTCTGGACATCGCTAGTTTATCCGACTTACGGCAGTTTATGAACTGCCGGCGGGGTTTATTGAATTCCCCGATGTGCGAGGTGAAATTACGGGCGACGCAGGTTTCAGCAGTTACGCTGAAGCCTGTGCTGCATATGTAATCTCGCCCCATATGGTTATAATATCTTGGCCAATAGCAGTAACAAAGACTCTACTTCTAGTTTTTAGTACTTGCAATTTTTGATTTGTAATATATTCCAAAAATATCAAAAATAAGAGAGGGTGCATACACTATATATACACTGTACAACTTCAAAAAACAACATACACAGCTCATTCAATATATGGCACTTGTATCTATTAACATACAATTATATCAAAGTCCCATGTTGAAAGTCACTATGCAAAAAATCAGGTATGTCCTCAGTGTGAATGATGGCTGCACTCCTCTTCACAGAAGATACTGGAAAAACTGTAAAATAGAAGAAAGAGAGGGGCGCCTCATGTGTAGAATCACCAAATCAAAAAAAGTCAAAGCTTATACACTCAAGCCAAATTGGTACTCACATTTAAAATAAGCACCCAATGTGCTAATGGAAGCAGCCTGACATAATATGGTGTGTCAGTACACCCACTCCAGGATATCCCAGGCAGGTGTGTCTGTAATGGAGAGTCAAGACAACAAAGGATACCACATGTGCAGATCAACCAAATAGATGGAACAATGGAGATGATTATGCCAAATGGGTACTCACAATGTTCAATAGCACACCTATGTGCTGGTAGATGCAGACTGATAATTTTAGGATAGGGCGTATCAGCTTACCCACTCCAGGTGTTACCAACGATATGGTCCAAAACCAGGATAAATGCACAAACAGCCCAATATTGGGAAATGAGAGGTAAGGTAGAAACCACTATACTTGTGTTATAGTAAAAAACATTTTTATTAAAAGACTGAAAATAAAAATTGAAATTAAAATATTAACAGAATATAATAACAACAAGTAGTGGTCAAGGGGATAAACCCCTCTAATGCAACGCGTTTCTCGACACCGAAGGGTCGTTTCTTTAGGCATGTATACACCTTACCTCTATCCTGCTATTTAAACCTTTATGCTACCAATACACAATTGATTAAATTGTCATCAATTTACACACAATTGTCATCTAATTAATAATGTATACTGATAAATTCCAGTATAATCAACCCTTAGTGTTAGTGTAACTGTGACTATACAGTGTATATAAATATAAATAAAAATAGACAATTCTGCAATCAGTTTTATAGAATGTGACTATTTTGACGTTACCCACTAGCTAGACCTAAGGAAGGGGCTAATGTATGACAATATGAAATGGTCTGTATACTTGTACTAATTGTATGTAGTCTGAATATAATTGAGCACATAGATCTAATAATAATACCCATTTAGACTCATGTCCAGAAGGGGCATGAGTCCATACATATGGTATATCCAGATGGTGGAGAGGGATAGATACAGGTGCAACTAGAAAGACTAAAGCAAATCCTTTTTGTTTAATAAATAGTTTTATAAAATGGAGTTAAAATCATAACAAACAATTATGGTACATGAAAAGTAAGGGAGCTCAAAACGGATTTAAAATTAATAACATCAAATGATGACTGTTTAAAATGAGACAATTTTATTGAAATACAGAACACTCAGTCAATATAGGACACCAAACTGATAGGTACATTTTAATAAAAACAACAATATAGAAGAAATGGGGAATGTAGCTGTGTTAACAGAGAAATTCATTATGGTGAAGAGAGATATGTTTGCAACTTAAAGTTTGACTAACTAACAGGATGATGATGATGTATTTGAATATTCTAAACACAATGCTTTATGTATAAGAATAATATGGTTGGTTTATTTGGATTAATGCATAACATGTGTCTTATGGACACCCCCATTTTGGGTGTTGTTCTTTAATTAATTGTGTATTGGTAGCATAAAGATTTAAATAGCAGGATAGAGGTAATGTGTATACATGCCTGAGGAAACGGCCCTTCAGTGCTGAGAAACGTTTTGCATTAGAGGGGTTTATCCCCTTGACCAATACTTGTTATTATTATATTCTGTTAATATTTTAATTTTTAATTTTAATTTTTTTCAGTCTTTTAATAAAAATGTTTTTTTACTATAACACAAGTATAGTGGTTTCTACCTTACCTCTCATTTCCCAATATTGGGCTGTTGTGCATTTATCCTGGTTTTGGACCATATCGTTAGTAACACCTGGAGTGGGTGAGCTGATACGCTCTAACATAAAATTATCAGTTTGCATCTACCAGCACATAGGTGTGCTATTGGACATTGTGAGTACTCATTTGGTATAATTATCTACATTTTTCCATCTATTTGGTTGATCTGTACATGTGGTTTCCTTTGTTGTCTTGACTCTCTATTACAGACACACCTGGCAGGGATATCCTGGAGTGGGTGTACTGACACACCAGATTATGTCAGTCTGCTTCCATTAGCACATTGGGTGCTTATTTTAAATGTGAGCACCAATTTAGCTTGAGTGTATAAGCTTTGGCTTTTTTGATTTGGTGATTCTACACATGAGGCGCCCCGCTCTTCTATTTTACAGTTTTTGAATTGAATGAGTGCCAGCTAGTTTCTATTGCTGTGATTTAGAATATACACATGACCTTCAGGACAAAGTGTTTGAACCGAAAACTTGTGTATAATTTAAAAAAAAGAACAAAAAAGCAATAATCAATTTAATAGAGCAAAGGTCAAATATTTTATGTAAAGGTGACTACATTTATTTAGCCCTTTCTTAAACACTGGTATTCATGCACTCATTCAATTCGCCCTTATTAAGGTACAACCTTGCTTTAGTTTTTAAGGCTAATTAACAGCAATAAAATATATAAAATATAGGATGGTATGATTTTAAAGCAATAATAGCAACAATACATATCTATTAGACAAATATTTCAATACCTTAAAATTTGCCTGAGGTCAAAATATTCATTAAAAGGAAGGAAAACCTCCAAGCATTGATTTTGTTTCTCAATAAAAATATTTTTTAGTATCTTAACTGTGTTGAGATTTAAATAGACAGTGAAATTATAAGGGCAGTAAACATCTTCAGATTTTTATGTAAAATGTTTAGTTATGTGTTTTAAAATAAGTTTGCAAAATACTTCCATTAGTTATTGTGTCCACTTTTCATGTAATTCTGCTTAGAAAATTCATACTGCCAACGTCTCAAGGCTAACCATGCTACATATCTATATGTAATTGACTTTAGCAGATAATGGGCTAGATTACAAGTGGAGTGTTATCTTAATGTGCACGTTAAATAACCAGCAATTACAAGTGGTTGGTTAATGGTCCTCAAACTCGGGGGAGCACTTTGCACTTAGCGCAATTAACCAAAGGTCAGACCTCTGGTTAATTAAAAAAAATGGGTCTTAATTGCCCATAAAATAAAGTGGACAGTTGTTTTATATAAATAAAAAATATTACCATTTTTATTGTTTTTAATTAAAAAAAACTGCACAAAGCAGTTATAAGGTGTTAAAGTGAGGAGATGTGGGTTGTTAGAAAAAAAACGGCACTTTAAAGAGCCTATACATATAGGTAAATAGGTCATGTGTTTTCACTGTAAATATATATATATATATATATATATATATATATATGCTTATATACATATACTGTATATTTATGTGTATATACACATATAAAAACAAATACACTGGGGGCGGAGCTTGGCCGCACAGCGTGATGGCCAACGATTGAGATAGCTCCTAGGCCCTGATCCCTCAGCCCGACGATAAGTTAGCAGAAAGCGGGTGTTCATAGCCCACACAAGGTGCTGACTGACACTGCAATCGAGGGGGTAACAAAAGGAGACGGATCGGAGGTCACTTCAACAGCTGGCAGACCTGAAACAGAAGAAGACCTTGCATGCAACCCCTCCAGCGTGTGAGCTTGTCCCTCGCGCTGTTAAGAAACTCAGTAGCTCAGTCAGCAGGGGCAGCAAGCGGAGGAGAGATCCCGGTAAGGCACACAAAACCGCTTGCCCAGGCTAAAAGACAGCACTCGCTGCGAACCGGATAGTCGCAAGTGTCAGAGGCGGAGGCCTAATCTTATAGGGGTTGTAAGTTACGCACTGAACCAGGACCCTACCCAAGGGTTTCATACAGCAAGGAGGGTGCAGGCTAAAGGGCTTGGGCTGAGCAGCACACAAGTTGAGGGCATTAAGCGCTAACTGGCCACTCATGATCTGGGCTCTGAGCCAGGGGGGCCATCAATCAAGCACTCACCAGCACCGCAGATGGTTATAGCAGCTAGGCAAAACCTACCTATGCAGCAGTTTAATAAAGCTCATAAGCTGCATTAGTGGAGCAGACAACACTGGGCCAGATAAGCTTACTATTACCGCACACCCCACTGTTTGAACTCAGAACAACTCTGATAGTGCAGACCAATAGACCCCTTAAAGAGGCATGCCAGCTAAAAGATCACAGAAAGCTGATGTGCAAACAAAACTTACAATGCTAAGCCAATATTTAAAGGTTACTGAAGGACCTACACAAGCAAAAGGGGACACATCTAGGGAAACAACAATGGTGACTGAGAATGCTGACGTCCTACCTATTGCCCCTACACCTCCTGTGCAGTCCTCAGAAATTACCAGAGAAGATCTACTGCTTCTAGCCTCAAAGTAAGATATAAAAACAGCCATGGCTGACATGAGATATATGTTTCAGGAAATAAAAAAAGACATCAGGTGCATGGATCAGAGAGTGGGTACGCTGGAAGAAAGCCATATTACTACTACGCAAGACATACACCACTTGTCCCAGCTAATGTACAACCAGGAAGAAACTATCCAGAACTTACTTGAAAAAGTAGAAGATCTTGATAATAAGGGTCGCAAAAACAATCTCCGCATTAGGGGAGTTCCAGAGAGCATCCTGCCAAATGCACTTCAAGGATATCTGCAAGATCTATATAGAACAATTAAAGGGAACAACACATCCCCAGATATTGTGATGGAAAAAGCGCATAGAGCGTTGCGGGCAAAACCCCCGGCTAAAGCCCCTCCAAGGGATGTTATAGTAAAGTTCCTGAATCACCAAGACAAGGAGGAAATAATGCAACACTCCCGACAAAAAACACAGTTTACACATGCAGGGATTACAATTCAGGTATTCGCTGATCTCAGCCCCACAACCCTTCAAAAAAGAAGGGAATTACAATTTGTCACCTCAGTTCTACGAGCAGAAAAAATACCCTACAGATGGGGCTTCCCGGTCTGCATAACAGCTACTAGAGGAGACAGATCATCCACATACAGAACATTAGATGATCTGAAGGCTTTTTGCGAGACATTGCAAATAAAAGTTACGCCTCCAGGAGACCAAGCTGGCACTTCTGATAAAACTGCGAGGAGAGAGGAACCGTACAGGGGACTTTGAGTAAATAAGGCATACACAGCCGGCCCCCCCCCCAGCTCCTCTTGGTTTATGAGGACTATAAACTTACCATAATCAGGGAGTCCCGGGAGGTGGCCTCGGTTGAAGGACTCTTGTACATCGGACGGGTAAAGTAGTTGCACAATCACTAATGCATATTGTTTCTGATGTTTGTTTCTGTTATTTAGTTTAACTTGTTTGTAAAGCATTGACATTGGTTGACATTGTCTGCAGATATTGATTGTTATTGTTGTATAGGTTTGCTTGGCAGGGAGACGAGGACACACTCTGGTTCATGGCCCTTACAAACACAAAGCTAGAGGTGTGAACACTTAGATTGTGCACCACACATAGGAGTAGACTGCACATAATAGCCGTGGCGACAGATCAAGAGAAGAATAGGTAGCCACTTCAAGAATATAGATTAAACCTGACCCCGTGGGGGATAATTCACCAATGCTCATTAAATCCCCCAAAGCAAATTCATCACAAAACTGTAGATGTGCAATGTTTTAAATTTATATTTTATATGTTATGTACCCAGTCTTAAAGTTATGTATATGCTTGCATACCACCTGTTAAGATAAGGTAAAGAAGGTTCTTCATTGTTGTTCATTTTGTTATGGGTATGTCACCCCTTAATGAAAAGAGGGGTGAGCACGCTGGCACGGGGTAACTCAGCCACATAGGGGTTAACATAATACATATTCTTCCGCCTAAAGATGCACTACTGTACTAATCCCCAAAAGCAAGGATAGCACATTGCAATGCACATAGACACTATGTAACCTTAAGCACGCACCCGCCAACTAAAAGATATTTAACTCAAATATGTCGGGCTGGGGGTAAGGGATATTACCCTCAATTAGTGTACTTGACTTCTGTACACCCTCATAGAGAGAGTCGAGGATTGTAGTTGACAGCTACACAGGTACAGCAGTAAAAGAGTAAGGACAGAGGTCGCCGCCAAACCATCCTATTCCGTAGCCATTTTTCCTTTACTTATTTACTAACCCACCAATCCCTCCCCTCCCCCACCTAAATTAATCTCCAAGTTACCAGCCCTCCACTGTCACCTGAGACTCTGGAGGGTCACAATGCCAGTGCAGGACACTGTACCGCACCCACATAGAGTGAGGCTAATAACCATCAATGCCAAGGGACTCAACAGTCCAGAGAAATGCTCCATAGTTTTTAGGGACCTACATAGACAAGATGGGGACATCATTTTTGTCCAAGAAACACATTTTAAAAAGGGTAGGGAGCCGAAACTACTACATTCTAGATACCAGAGGACATATCTATCCTCAGGACCGAACAAGACAGGGGGGGGTGGGTATCCTGATCAAAAACTCACTACAATTTCAACCGACCCATGTGGAAAAAGATAAAGAGGGCAGATATATACTTGTGGTGGGGCTGCTATATAATAGGTATATAACCCTAGTAAATGTCTACATGACAAATCAGCAACAACACAAGGCGTTGAGAGTAGTAATACAAAAAATACTAGAAGTAGGCAAGGGCGCGATATTTCTGGGTGGAGACTTTAACACACCTTTGGATCCCGCCATAGATACAACAAGCGGATCCTCCAGTATGCCCAGGAGAGTACTCAAATCCATCAATCATCAACTGCAACAGCTAATGGTTCACGATATCTATAGGGCACTACACCCAAGGGTAAAAGATTTCACATTTTATTCAAATCCGCACCAGTCATACTCCAGAATAGATTACATCTTGACAGATCCTGCCACATTATCTCAGATACTCCAGTCAGAAATACTACCACGTACATGGTCAGACCACTCGCCAGTTGTATGCGATTTCACATGGCTTGAGAGGCCACTGCTCCCCTTTATTTGGCGACTAGATGAATATCTTTTATGTAACCCACTGAACAAAGCAGAAATAGACAGAGAACTAAAAGAATATTTTAACCTCAACTGTACGGATCAGATTAGGGCCCCACTGGTGTGGGAAGCACACAAAGCTGTTATAAGAGGGGTACTGATAAAGATTAAGGGTCAGCAACGCAAACAGAGCAGACAATATAGCAATTCGCTCAAGGCACAATTAGCGTATTGGGAATCTGAACATAAAAAGAACACAGCATCGGTAACTGTCCTAAACTCACTCACACAAGCGAGGGAGGCCCTTCACACTCTTCAACTGAAAGAGTCACAGTTAATGTCACTACAATTGTGGCAACAGTACTTTGAATTCGGCAATAAACCTGGCGCACTCCTGGCCAAAGCACTTAAAAGACAGCAGTTTCAGGTACATATAGCACACATGTACAACAAATACGGGACACAACATAAGGACAGTCAGCACATCGCTGAGACGCCAAGACAATATTATTCCTCACTATATAACATAAAAACAGATACTGCAGCGCCGACCCCCGACAATGACGAAGGGACCACTCTGACAGCCATTGAAGAATATCTAAAGGACATAGATATCCCAACTATCGATTCAGAGAAAGCCAAGCAGTTAGAGTCACCCATAACACATGCACAGATTTTAAAAGCAATCAAAGACATGCCGGCGGGGAAGAGCCCAGGCCCTGATGGGTTTGGTATATCTTACTTTAAGCAATTTGCAACACTATTAACTCCCCACTTGGCCAACATGTACAACTCACTACTAACTGATGGTGGGTTTGCCGGGGCCTTGCTTGAGGCACACATAACTGTATTGCCAAAAGCTGGAAAGCCGCCCGATAGACCAGAAAATCTTCGTCCAATTTCCTTACTCAACTCCGACATAAAAATTTACGCAAAGATTCTAGCCACACGCATAAACAAAATCCTCCCAAAATTAATAAACTCAGACCAGGTGGGCTTTGTACCGGGCCGAGAGGCAAGGGACAACACCTTAAAGGTGTTACAGCTCATATCTCATGCACAAATCAATAAAATACCCTTGACTCTCACCTCCACAGATGCCGAGAAGGCTTTCGACAGAGTGAACTGGTCCTTTTTAAGGGCCGCTCTGTCGAAAATGGGCTTCAGTCAACTCTTCATAGAGATGATATTTACGCTATACACTACACCATCTGCGAGGGTGAAGGTGAATGGCTGGCTGTCGGAAAGCTTCACAATCACAAATGGAACAAGGCAGGGCTGCCCTCTCTCCCCGATTTTATTTGCAATTTCCATAGAGATCCTGGCCCTCAAAATCCGTGGTTGCCCACAAGTCTCAGGTATAACATTGGACCATACAGAGCATAAAATGGCGATGTATGCTGACGATGTATTACTTACACTCACAAATACAGAAGTATCCCTTCCACGGGTATTGCAAATCTTTAGAGAATTCGGCACACACTCCAATTTTTTATTAAATGTCGTCAAATCTGAATTTTTAAATATCTCGATGCCTACAGACAAAATCCCACAAATAATGTTAGACTGCCCGTTAAAACTACAACATGACAGAATGAAATATCTGGGAATATACCTCTCAGCAAACACAGAGACGCTATTCAAAGCTAACTACAAGCACTTAGAGGGGGCCATAGTTAGGGACCTTTCTGGCTGGAAAAGTAAAAACCTCTCTTTGCTGGGCAGAATTGGAGTTGTGAAGATGAATGTTTTGCCTAGAATACTCTATGTCTTACAGACCCTGCCTATTCCCTTACTATTAGACTACCTAACAAAATTACAGAAAACAATAGAGGGGTATATCTGGAATGGTGTTAGACCATGGATAACCAGGCAAACACTGTATCTGCCTAGGGAGAGAGGGGGGCTGGGCATCCCAAACCTACAATCGTACAGACAGGCAATAATCTTGCAGAGATTGGTGGAATGGTGCATCAATGACCCCAAGAAATATTGGATTCAGGTAGACAGATCTATCTTGCACACAAACAACCCAGGGCACCTCGCGTGGCTGACGAAAAAAGATAGACCCACCCTGATAGGGGATTATCCCTTGCTAGGGGAACTCTTCACGACGTGGGATAAGATCATTCAAACTTCCACACATATCTCAACGCTGGCTTCACCAATGACACCGTATATAGACAACCCTGCCTTGAAACTTAACATAGTAAAACGGTACAATCATAATGGTCAACACATTAAAGAAAACACAATATACCATTTGACACAACCTCATCATCACAAACTAAAGCCACTAGGAGATATGACAGAGACGGACCCCTCTATGACTTGGATGACGTACGCACTGATTAGCCACTACATCGACACACATAAACATAAACAATCACTCCTTAGACAAGTAACTGACTTTGAAAAACTATGCCTAGCAAATACGACACCCCCACTCCTAATATCCATCCTGTACAGAAAACTACAGACAGGGGGTGAGGATTTTCTACCAACATACACCAAGGCATGGGACAAGGAACTTAATTTAGGGCTATCATCAAAAGTCTGGAAGAGAATTTTTCTAAATAACAAAACAGCCTCTATCTCAGCGCAAGTGAAGGAGACCAATTACAAGTTCCTAGCTAGGTGGTACCTGACTCCTGCTAGGTTAAAAGTGATATATCCCACCTCCACGGGGAGGGTCTGGAGGGGTTGTGGGGACAAGGGCACTATACAACACATCTGGTGGGATTGTCCTAGCATCCAACAATTTTGGGCAGACGTAATAGAACATATCTGCAGGACTCTGGAGACTATAGTCCCCAGAGATCCAAAAATACTACTATTTACAAACATCCCTAAGTTGAAAGATGCGGCAAAGCGACAGTTGTTACTATCTATGCTAAGTGGCGCAAAGATGCTGATTCCCAGACACTGGAAATCTGATATGGTTCCCACTATTGGAGAATGGACAAAGCAAGTTGACACATTGTTGCAATTGGAAAGACATTATTACATTAGAAATAATAAGGTTGAAATTCATGAAAGGATGTTAATGTTGTGGAAGCAGGATTAGAGACCCTAATTCAGTCTCGGGCTGGGCCTGAGTGCTGCAGTTTCTTGCAAATGCATCCCCCCCCCCCCCAGAGTGCTTCCCCCCCCTACTTTACAACCCACACCCTGGCGAAGGCGGCGACCACAATGGCTCTGCATAATGAGACATAGCTGGTTAAAAACAAAAAGAAAAGACAATATAACGCATGCTTGATTCGCGCTTATAGCGCAGATTGTTAAAGTTAACGTATTGTTATCATTTAATCTTAGTTTTATCCAGTTGTATTCAATTGATATGTGATATTATTTTACAGTCTAGATTTTACTAGAAATGGACATTGTAAGGTCATTTATTTCGAATGTTAGGGACCCAAGAGTGGCCCTAGTTATAGAAGAAAAGACTATATTTTGAGACCAAAATAGACATATATGGCACTGGAATAAGAGAACTCCACTGTATATCAATCTTGATGCCTGTTATGTTCATTCATTGTATGATATGTATGTCCTTTTGAGCTGAATAAAGATGTTTAAAAAAAAAAAACAACAAATACAATATATATGTATTTATTCATATACATATATATTTTAAATTTGCTGCCCAACGCTGCGTTAATTTCCCCCTGTGATGCGCTAAGTGCTTTGTCGTGCCTCACGGTATGAGAATGAGGCTCCCATTGGAGTCTATGGAAGCATGCTCTCGCTCTTGCCTAACTTGTAATACCAGTGCTCATTTATGTGTGCTGGTATTACTGAGTGGAGCACAAATATCACATTCTCGAAAGCGCAATTTTGCGCTCCACCCACAATCTAGGCCAACAACTGAAAAATAAACTTATTTTCACTAAAATAATTACCATTTCTAGCCTTGTCAGCAATGGATTCAAACACAGATTGGCTCCTCCAAATGAGGCAAGAGTTTGGCTATTGGAAAATAATTGTAGCAAACAAGATGTTAATTTGTTTTAAAAATGTTTAGATCTGATTGATAAATTATTCTGTAGCAAGACATCAGAAATGATATATGTTTGCTGCCCCTTTAAATGAATATAATAACATTCTAGCCATTTAGTTTACATACATTTAAGAGTTAATACAGGCATTCTTGAGAAAAGGAACACAACTGACTTTTTTCATTTAGAATAAATTATAAACTGACTATGAGCTACCAATTGAATATAGCAAACAACCTCCTGACTTTTGCAATTTGTTTTGCAAAAAGCATTTTTTTAATTGAAGACCAATATTTGGTCAACTCCACCAGGCAATATTTTATACAGATATAAACAACCTAATGAAGTTTGATTAACTATAATATAAGATATCAATTAATATGCTTAGAAATGTGATAATAGTGTGTAATATACATTTATTTTATATCTATACTATCTATGAAATCTTCCATCCCCAATTGGTAATCAAATCCTACACTCTTTTTTTAGATAAATGACAAAATAAAGTTTTGAAAACAAATTTAAAGCACTGTGTGTTAAATAAGTATTTTGCATATCAACCCTGTTTCTGGGGAAAAACTTACTATAATTCCCATATTATGAATATAATAATTAGTCTGATGAAGTTGACATGTATCTAACGGAATTAACCTCAGAGCTCATAAACAAGCTATCCAACCAGGCTTTTAACTTTTTCTACTCAAATTCAAATGGAGCTTTCAATGCTGATTACTTTAATTTACTGGTTTTCAAACCTGCCCTCAGGTCTCCCTAATAGGCCAGATTTTGAGGATATCTGAACTACAGCACAGGTGAAATAATCAGCTGATTAGTAAACATGGTTATTTGACCTGCTTTCACATATGGCAATCCTGAAAACCTGGCCTGTTAGGGAGACATGAGAACAGGTTTGAAAACCAGTGCTTTAATTGATTCAGGAAAAATCTGCATAATAAAATTATAATTTCCATGGCACTCTAGGGCAGCAGCAATTGAAACAATGCACTTCTATAAACAATATTGCAAAACATTGCTATAATAGAATGCAAAAGTGCACGCTACTTAGATCTTATGAGCCTATCTATGTTTACTCTTCAGCAAAGGATACCAAGGCTACAAAGCAAATCTAATAACAGAAGTAAATTGGAAAGTTGTTTAAAATTGCATGTTCTATTGAGATCATGAAAGTTTAATCTTGACTTTAGTGCCTCTTTAATTCTTTCTGTGAGAATCTTAATTTCTCGTGATTGCGATTTTCTGGTATTAGCCCAAGCCCTTACAACCCTCTCTGGCTTGTCTGTGGGTACTACTGCTATCAATCTGATCCTATTATTATTGTTTGTTTAAGGGACACTGAACCCAACTTTTTTCTTTAATGATTCAAGTAGAGCATGCAATTTTAAGCAACTTTCTAATTTACTCCTATTAAAACAATTATTTGTTCTCTAGGTATCTTTATTTGAAAAAGCAGGAATGTAAGCTTATGAGCCGGCCCATCTTTGTTTCAGCACCTGGGTAGTGCTTGCTGATTGGTGGCTAAAATGTAGCCACCAATCAGCAAGCACTACCCAGGGTGCTGAACCAAAAATAGGTCTACTTTGGTACTCATTAGTACTCACCAATGATGATGGACGCTGCTCCATCTTCATCCCGGCAGGGGAAAAAGCTTTCATTCTATTGGCTGATTTGAATTTGAAGATTCAAATCAGCCAATAGGAATGCAAGGGTACCCCTATATAAAAGGGATACCTTCCATTAAATTTTCAGTGTGTAGCTGGAGACCACATGAAGAGGACCTTTGTGTCGATGGTTTGAAGAGGAGGACCGACGTCATGGCCGTCACCGGGATGAAGATAGAAGATGGACCGCCGATGGAAGAAGATGAAGATGGAGCACTGCCGGGATGAAGATGGAGCGCCGCCTATCATCATCGGTGAGTATCAATTTTGGGGTTAGACTTAGTTTTTTGGGGGGTTTTTAGATTAGAGATTTTTTATTTTATTTGGGCAGCAAAAGAGCAAGTAGAACTTTGCCATTTCCAAACCATTTTTTTTCAAAATTAGCAATAGTTACATTGTAACACTGATATCTGTATATATTTTTTAGTGGATAACCCAAAGTATTGATCTAGGCCCATTTTGGTATATTTCATGCCACCATTTCACTGCCAAATGGGATCAAAGAAAAAAAATCATTAACTTTTTTACTAACTTTTTCACAAACTTTTGGTTTCTCACTGAAATTATTTACAAACAGATTGTGCAATTATGGCACAAATGGTTGTAAATGCTTCTCTGGGATCCCCTTTGTTTAGAAATAGCAGATATATATGGCTTTGGCATTACTTTTTGGTAATTAGAAGGCCGCTAAATGACGCTGCGCACCACACGTGTATTATGCTCAGCAGTGCAGGGGTTAATTAGGTAGCTTGTAGAGAGCTTGTAGAGTTAATTTTAGCTTTAGTGTAGTGTAGTAAAAAACCCAAAGTATTGATCTAGGCCCATTTTGGTATATTTCATGCCACCATTTCACCACCAAATGCGATAAAAAGAAAAAAAATCATTAACTTTTTTACTAACTTTTTCACTAACTTTAGGTTTCTCACTGAATTATTTACAAACAGCTTGTGCAATTATGGCACAAAAGGTTGTAAATGCTTCTCTGGGATCCCCATTGTTAAGAAATAGCAGATATATATGGCTTTGGTATTGCTTTTTGGTAATTAGAAGGCCACTGAATGCCGCTGCGCACCACACTTGTATTATGCCCAACAGTTAAGGGGAAGTTAATTGGGAAGTTAATTGGGAAGTTGTTTAAAATGACATGCCCTATTTAAATCATGAAAGTTTTTTTTGGACTTGACTGTCCCTTTAAAATTGCATGCTCTATCTGAATAATGAAAGTTTAATTCTGACTTGAGTGTCCCTTAAAATATTTCCCTGTGCCCTAGTTAAAGGGACAGTCAAGTCCAAAAAATTTTTTATGATTTCAATAGGGCATGTAATTTTAAACAACTTCCCAATTGACTTTTATCACCAATTTTGCTTTGTTCTCTTGGTATTCTTAGTTGAAAGCTAAACCTAGGAGGTTCATATGCTAATTTCCTAGACCTTGAAGACTCTAATCTGAATGCATTTTGACCACTAGAGGGCATTAGTTCATGTGTTTCTTATAGATAACATTAAGCTCATGCACGTAAAGTGACCTAGGAGTGAGCACTGATTGGCTAAAATGCAAGTCTGTCAAAAGAACTGAAATAAGGGGGCAGCCAGCAGAAGCTTAGATACAAGGTAATTACAGAGGTAAAATTTCTATTATTATAACTGTGTTGGTTATGCAAAACTGGGGAATAGGTAGTAAAGGCATTTTCTTTCTTTTTAAACAACACACATTCTAGTGTTGACTGTCCCTTTAAGATATCATGTCAATCTGGCATGTTATGGGTACTTGAGGACTGGAGTTGAGAAACACTGGTTTAGACAGTTGGAAGGCTATTGCAGTTATTTCTGGAGGAGAATATTGGCCAATCTGGCTCACATATAAGATGTTTTATCTATTTAGTTGGCTGCTGTTTAGAGTTTGGTCATGTTATAGCATCTCACATTAGGTTTTTGAGTTTGATACTTTTAATTCATTTTTAAAAATCCATTTTAATATATATGCATGTGTTGTCATAACTTTGGGAAGATTTATCCCTAGAAATATTTATAGACATCAGGTCTATGCCTTGTAAGAACCCCCCTCTATTGACTTTGCGTATAATAGATTTGAATTGGTGTAAAATAGACCACACAATAGTGAATAAGGTATACATTGTACAATTGAAATGAGCCAGTAACCAGCCCTCACATGTTTTTTTCCTTTCCTGAAAGATGGCTGATAATGAAGAGAGAGATAGAGGACAAATTAGAGAAATTGGCTAAGTACACTATCATTAGTCACAGTTATTTATTTGGGATACATTTTTTGGGTTCTTATATTTAATTGGTGGTATTAAATAAACTGTACAATTGTATTTTTGATATTTTCTTAGATGCTGATGTTCAATATATTTATTGTAGCTTTTAGGTATTTGTGGATTTATTTGTCTTTAAGTACAATTATTTGTGGATAAATATTTTAGTTTTAAAATGTTTGTTAAAGCTGTTTCAAATATCACAGTAGTGCCTGACTAGCAGGATTGCATAAAACCGCTCAATTGATGTTTTAAATAGATTGTGTACACCTAATGTTTTTTTATTTACCTAATTATGGCCTAGATTTGGAGTTTGGCGTTAGCCGTGAAAACCAGCGTTAGAGGCTCCTAACGCTGGTTTTGGCCGCCCGCTGGTATTTGGAGTCAGTGATTAAAGGGTCTAACGCTCACTTTTCAGCCGCGACTTTTCCATACCGCAGATCCCCTTACGTCAATTGCGTATCCTATCTTTTCAATGGGATCTTCCTAACGCCGGTATTTAGAGTCGTTTCTGAAGTGAGCGTTAGAGCTCTAACGACAAAACTCCAGCCGCAGGAAAATAGCAGTAGTTAAGAGCTTTCTGGGCTAACGCCGGTTCATAAAGCTCTTAACTACTGTACCCTAAAGTACACTAACACCCATAAACTACCTATGTACCCCTAAACCGAGCTCCCCCCACATCGCCGCCACTCGATTAAAATTTTTTAACCCCTAATCTGCCGACCGCCACCTACGTTATACTTATGTACCCCTAATCTGCTGCCCCTAACCCCGCTGACCCCTGTATTACATTTATTAACCCCTAACCTGCCCCCCACAACGTCGCCGCCAGCTACTTAAAATAATTAACCCCTAATCTTCCGACCGCAAAGCGCCGCCACCTACGTTATCCTTATGTACCCCTAATCTGCTGCCCCTAACACCGCCGACCCCTATATTATATTTATTAACCCCTAATCTGCCCCCCTCAACGTCGCCGACACCTGCCTACACTTATTAACCCCTAATCTGCCGAGCGGACCTGAGCGCTACTATAATAAATGTATTAACCCCTAATCCGCCTCACTAACCCTATAATAAATAGTATTAACCCCTAATCTGCCCTCCCTAACATCGTCGACACCTAACTTCAATTATTAACCCCTAATCTGACGACCGGAGCTCACCGCTACTATAATAAATGGATTAACCCCTAAAGCTAAGTCTAACCCTAACTCTAACACCCCCCTAAGTTAAATATAATTTAAATCTAACGAAATAAATTAACTCTTATTAAATAAATTATTCCTATTTAAAGCTAAATACTTACCTGTAAAATACATCCTAATATAGCTACAATATAAATTATAATTATATTATAGCTATTTTAGGATTTATATTTATTTTACAGGCAACTTGGTAATTATTTTAACCAGGTACAATAGCTATTTAATAGTTACCTAGTTAAAATAATAACAAATTTACCTGTAAAATAAATCCTAACCTAAGATATAATTAAACCTAACACTACCCTATCAATAAATTAATTAAATAAACTACCTACAATTACCTACAATTAACCTAACACTACACTATCAATAAATGAATTAAACACAATTCCTACAAATAAATGATCGGAACAGCCAATAGAATGCGAGCTCAATCTGATTGGCTGATTGGATCAGCCAATCGGATTGAACTTGATTCTGATTGGCTGATTCCATCAGCCAATCAGAAAATTCCTACCTTAATTCCGATTGGCTGATAGAATCCTATCAGCCAATCGGAATTCGAGGGACGCCATCTTGGATGACGTCCCTTAAAGGAACAGTCATTCATCGTTCAGTCGTCGGGCCGGATGGATGTTCCGCGCTGGAGGTCTTCAGGATCCTGCCGCTTCGCTCCGGATGGATGCTGCTTGGATGAAGACTTCAATCGGATGGAAGATCCTCTTCTGCCCCGCTTGGATGAAGACTTTGACCGGATCATGGACCTCTTCAGCCCCCCGCTTGGGCTTGGATCAGGACATCGGAGGAGCTCTTCAGGACGGATCGGTGAACCTGGATGGTGAAGACAAGGTAGGAAGATCTTCAGGGGCTTAGTGTTAGGTTTATTTAAGGGGGGTTTGGGTTAGATTAGGGGTATGTGGGTGGTGGGTTGTAATGTTGGGGGGCTTGGGTATTGTATGTTTTTTTTTACAGGCAAAAGAGCTGAAATTCTTGGGGCATGCCCCGCAAAGGGCCCTGTTCAGGGCTGGTAAGGTAAAAGAGCTTTTACCTTTTTTAATTTAGAATAGGGTAGGGAATTTTTTATTTTGGGGGGCTTTGTTATTTTATTAGGGGGCTTAGAGTAGGTGTAATTAGTTTAAAATTGTTGTAATATTTTTCTTATGTTTGTAAATATTTTTTTATTTTTTGTAACTTAGTTCTTTTTTATTTTTTGTACTTTAGCTAGTTTATTTAATTGTATTTATTTGTAGGAATTGTGTTTAATTAATTTATTGATAGTGTAGTTTTAGGTTAATTGTAGGTAATTGTAGGTAGTTTATTTAATTAATTTATTGATAGGGTAGTGTTAGGTTTAATTATATCTTAGGTTAGGATTTATTTTACAGGTAAATTTGCTATTATTTTAACTAGGTAACTATTAAATAGCTATTGTACCTGGTTAAAATAATTACCAAGTTGCCTGTAAAATAAATATAAATCCTAAAATAGCTATAATATAATTATAATTTATATTGTAGCTATATTAGGATGTATTTTACAGGTAAGTATTTAGCTTTAAATAGGAATAATTTATTTAATAAGAGTTAATTTATTTCGTTAGATTTAAATTATATTTAACTTAGGGGGGTGTTAGTGTTAGGGTTAGACTTAGCTTTAGGGGTTAATACATTTATTAGAATAGCGGTGAGCTCCGGTCGGCAGATTAGGGGTTAATAATTGAAGTTAGGTGTCGGCGATGTTAGGGAGGCCAGATTAGGGGTTAATACTATTTATTATAGGGTTAGTGAGGCGGATTAGGGGTTAATAACTTTATTATAGTAGCGCTCAGGTCCGCTCGGCAGATTAGGGGTTAATAAGTGTAGGCAGGTGTCGGCGACGTTGTGGGGGGCAGATTAGGGGTTAATAAATATAATATAGGGGTCGGCGGTGTTAGGGGCAGCAGATTAGGGGTACATAGGGATAACGTAGGTTGCGGCGGTTTACGGAGCGGCAGATTAGGGGTTAAAAAAAATATGCAGGGGTCAGCGATAGCGGGAGCGGCAGATTAGGGGTTAATAAGTGTAAGGTTAGGGGTGTTTAGACTCGGGGTACATGTTAGAGTGTTAGGTGCAGACGTAGGAAGTGTTTCCCCATAGGAAACAATGGGGCTGCGTTAGGAGCTGAATGCTGCTTTTTTGCAGGTGTTAGGTTTTTTTTAAGCTCAAACAGCCCCATTGTTTCCTATGGGAGAATCGTGCACGAGCACGTTTTTGAGGCTGGCCGCGTCCGTAAGCAACTCTGGTATCGAGAGTTGCATTTGCGGTAAAAATGCTCTACGCTCCTTTTTTGGAGCCTAACGCAGCATTTGTTTGAACTCTCGATACCAGAGTTAAATTTATGGTGCGGCCAGAAAAAAGCCCGCGGAGCGTTAACAGCCCTTCTACCGCAAAACTCCAAATCTAGGCCTTAGTTTGGTGCTAAAATGATATTAGTTGTTACCTTTATTGTGTATTTTTAAGGTTAGCAAATGTTACCATAAGCTGTACTAGAATATTATTTAAAATGGATAAAAAAAACAACAGAAGAACAGATCTTCACCAGGTTTTCGATCTATGATCATAACAATTTGAGTCATGTTTCACAAGCTGCTATCACATGAAACACACTTTTTTTAAATAGAGCATGTACGTTTAAACAACTTTCCAATATACTTCTATTATCAAATTTGCTTCATTCTCTTGGTATCCTTTGTAGAAGGAGAAGCAATTCACACAGTATTGTGTTTTTGCTCCTGAGCGTACCTGGGTATATATTTTTCCAACAAAGGATAGAAACAAAACAAAGCAAGTTAGATCATAGAAGTAAACTGGAAAGCTGTTTAAAATTGCATAAGCTATTTAAATCATGAAAGCCTAATTTTGACTTTCCAGTCCCTTTAAGTACATTTGGTTCTTTTTATTGCCAGCTGAAATATATTATATATTATTATTATATATATAAATGATTTGTTAAGTAAAATATCATGGCAGGGGAGCAATTTATAGTTAAATTATGCACAAAATCTTAAATCGTAAATGGACTAAAAATGTATTATTTATAAAAATATGTATTTTCATAAAGTTAAATATAATATGACTCTGCATAGATATTTTGTTAAGTTGTTACATGTTTAAAAATGCAAAAATGATGTGCAAACTTTTAAACTTACCTCAGTCAAGTAATGGGGTCTGACATCATCACCAATTTTCATATAACTGCATGTAATAGGCACTACTATAAAGAAGAATATGCACAGAAACTGACATAAAAATCCAGTATAAAACATTTTTTAAAACTTACTTAGAATCTCCAAGTTTAGCACTGTTGATGAGATTAGCTGGAACACCCAGTGAAAGGGGCTGGGTACAGATACTCTCCCCTTCTCCATCCCTGCATATGAAAAGACAGATTAGGACAAGCCGGAGCCAGCAGTGGTCTGTAAACACATGTATACATCTGCCACTGTGGGGCTTGGTTAGGAGTCTGAAAATCAGCACAATGGTATTAAAAAATAAACAAAACTATAATTGTTAAATAGAAATTCCCAGATGGGCTATATAAATGGATAATCTAGAACACATTTATGCAAAAAACAAATCTAGTGTATAATGTCCCTTTAATAACAATAAAGATTCAAAAGAAAAGAAAATTCTTATTCTGCCTGCAGACTCTTGGACAATCTTGAATAGATGACTATTTTAATTCAAAGTCGCCTAGATTATGACTTTTGCTCTACAGAGGGTGCGAAACAAACGCAACAAAAGTTGCGTTATTTCACCACCCATATCGCTGCCTTTACGAATTTCTGAAAAGCCTCCTTCCTTGTGCGTGCGATATGGGGGAGACAAGCTCCATACCGCACAAAAGCCAAGGGCTGCTTTGACATGCTCGTGCACGCTTTCCCCCATATACATCAATGGGGAGAGAGTGTTATAAAAACAACTAACACCTGAAGTGCAGAATGGCGATCGCCGTAACACAACCCCATTGATGTCTATGGGGGGAAAAAAGTTACATTTAAACCTAACACCCTGACATAAACCCCAAGTCTGAACACCCCTAATCTGCTCGACATCGCTGACACTAATAAAAATTAACCTCTCTTCTGCCGCTCCCCGACATCGCCGCCACTAATAACAGTTTTTAGGGCAATGGGTAGCTTAGGTTTTTGTTAGAGTTAGGTTTTTTATTCTGGGGGGTTGGTTGGGTTGTAGGTTTTACTGTTGGGGGGCCTTTGTATTTTTTCCAGGTAAAAGAGCTGATTTCTTTAGGGCAGTGCCCTACAAAAGGCCCTTTTAAGGGCTATTGGTAGTTTATTTTAGGCTAGGGTTTTTTATTTGGGGGGGGGGGCTTTTTTATTTGTATAGGGCTATTAGATTAGGTGTAATTGTTGTTTTTTTTATAATTTTGTTTGTTAATTTTTTTAATTTAGTGTTTGTTATTTTTCGTAATTTTTATTTTTTGTAATTTTAGACTTAATTTTTTTAGTAGTGTTAGGTTTTTATTAATGTGTAATTTAGTTTTTTTAATTGGAAGTTATTTTAATTTTAGTATAATACTTTAGTTTAATAGTTATGTTAGGCTAATTGTTAGTTTAAACTTAGGTTTTTTTTTTTATTTCACAGGTAAATTTTTATTTATTTTAAGATAGGGATATTGTAATTTTAATTTAAAGTTAGGGGGTGATAGTTTTAGGGGTTAATAGTTTAATTTATTAGTGGCGATCTGGGGGGCTGGCGGTTTAGGGGCTAATAGGTTTATTTAGTAGTGGGGATGTGGGGGGCTGGCAGTTTAGGGGCTAATAGGTTTAGTTAGTGGCGGTTGTGGCGGGGAGCGGCAGAATAGGGGTTAATAACTTTATAATAATGGCGGGGATGTGGGTGGGCGGCAGATTAGGGGTTAATAAGTTTTAAATAGTGTTTGTGATGCGGTGGGGCTCGGTTCAGGGGTTAATAGGTAGTTTATGGGTGTTAGTGTACTTTGTAACACTTTAGTTATGAATTTTGTGAAACATTTTTGTTACACAAAATCCATAACTACTGGTCTCAAAAAGCGTAATCAATCGTGTCGGGATAGGCTGTAACACAAGCATTTTATCCGCACCACACAACCTGTAATACCGGCGCTATGGATATCCCACACAAAAACATTATTTTTTTGAGTGCGGGATTGACGTTGCATTACAGGCTAAAATGCTTGCAGTATAGCTATACCGACATAACTCGTAATGGCTGCGTTACTGTTTTTACGCTTAAATTGCCATTTTGTCAGCGTTAAAACCGTAACGCAAAACTCGTAATCTAGGTGAGAGTTACGATATTGGTGTGATATGGTCTGACTGTCTAAAGGGTCTTTGTTTAGTCATTGTTACTAAGGATGTCTTCTGTTGAGAGCTGTAGTGAAGTAGGGTTGCTACAAATCCTGTTTAAAGGGACAGGCTACACCAGAATTTTTATTGTTTTAAAAGATAGATAATCCCTTTATTACCCATTTCCCAGTTTTGCATAACCAACACAGTTATAATAATATACTTTTAACCTCTGTGATTATCTTGTATCTGAGCCTCTGCAATCTGCCCCTTTTTTCAGTTCTTTTGACAGACTTGCAGTCTAGCCAATCAGTGCCTGCTCCCAGATAACTTCACGTGCACGAGCACAGTGTTATCTATATGAAATACGTGAACTAACACCCTCTAGTGGTGAAAAACTGTTAAAATGCAATCTGAAAGAGGTGGGCTTCAAGGTCTAAGAAATTAGCATATGAACCTCCTAGGTTAAGCTTTCAACTAAGAATACCAAGAGAACTAAGCAAAATTGGTGATAAAAGTAAATTGGAAAATTGTTTAAAATTACATGCTCTATCTGAATCATGAAAGTTTATTTTGGCCTAGAATGTCCCTTTAATCTTGTTTGATTTGTCAGTACTTTGAAGATTATGACAGAGTATGTCAGAGAAACAAATCAGAGAAAAGAGTAGATTGTCTTCTTTTGTTCTGGGGCTATCATGTCTGCCTTTTTTTTTTCACAAATGGATATTTTTATCTAGAATACTCAGATTTTCATATATATAAAAAAAAGAAGATATCTTATTGTGTGCTAAAGCCCCCCACAGTGGCCATGATCTTTGCTTTTAAATAGGGACTGTGAATAAAATGTTGAAAACTATAGACCATTCTACCAACCTGTTTGTCAAAAGTCTACAAATTTAAGGCATTTTAAGAGTGTTTTAACTATCAGTGCACAGTTTAATGGAAAGAGAGACTTATTCAAGTGAATCGGAGAATGCATTAAATCAGATTCACTGGAAATGTATAGACACATTCATCGATTTTTTTTAAAACAGTCTATTAAATATTTTTTATTATTATTATTCAAATGTTCAATTAATAGTAGTTGAACAGAACAAAAACATTTTTTTTGACAATACTCTTACCAAGGTTGTCATCTCTGAGTTCCTTTTTACTCTGTTCCTAGAACCATCAACCTTGAAAACATAGCAATAGCACAGCTGTAACAGGAATAAAACTGGAAACCAAATATATAAACTGAGTTTGTTTATCATTTCTTTTTTAATACATACAAAACCTGCTATACATTGCTCCTCAACTTAAATTTAATCTCTTCTCAAAAATGTATCATTTAAATTTTAATATTTTATAGGTAACAGAGTTAATTCTATTAGATAGAAAGAAATGTTAAGCCTGCCTTTAAATTTAATGCCATCCCTCTGCTTAGGCTGTTAGCAAAAGGTGTAGAATTAATGCAGTTAAATATCTCTTTTTCATAAAAAATACTGTGAAATATTGTTACAGTTTATAAAAGAATTGCAAATAATTTATCATTAAATCTTATTAAATAATTTAATAGTTTAAAATTTGTCAGTGAGGGGTAGTGATGTCGCGAACCTAAAATTTTGGGTTCACGAACGGCGAACGCGAACTTCCACAACTGTTCGCGAACGGGCAAACCCCCATAATAGACTGCAATAGGCAGGCAAACTTTAAAACCCACAGGGACTCTTTCTGGCCACAATAGTGATGGAAAAGTTGTTTCAAGGGGACTAACACCTGGACTGTGGCGTGCCGGAGGGGGATCCATGGCAAAACTCCCATGGAAAATTACATAGTTGATGCAGAGTCTGGTTTTAAGCCATAAAGGGCATAAATCCCCTAACATTCCTAAATTGTTTGGAATAACATGCTTTAAAACATCAGGTATGATGTTGTATCGATCAGGTAGTGTAAGGGTTACGCCCGCTTCACAGTGACAGACCAAACTCCCCGTTTAAAGGGACAGTCTACACCAGAATTGTTATTGTTTTAAAAGATAGATAATCCCTTTATTACCCATTTCCCAGTTTTGCATAACTAACACATTTATAATAATATACTTTTAACCTCTGATTATCTTGTATCTAAGCCTCTGCAAACTGCCCCTTTTTTCAGTTCTTTTGACAGACTTGCAGTCTAGCCAATCAGTGCCTGCTCCCAGATAACTTCTCGTGCACAAGCACAGTGTTATCTATATTAAATACGCACACGTGTGAAGGAAACTGACTGCTATTATTTAACACAGTCAAAAAAGTGTTGTTTTTTTTAAAACTACACTACTGTTACACCAAATATGAGTTGCACTGGGGTGACACTGTGCCCTGGCAGGCAGGCACTGAAACGCACACGTGTGAAGGAAACTGGCTGCTATTATTTAACACAGTCAAAAAAGTGTTGTTTTTTTTAAAACTACACTACTGTTACACCAAATATGAGTTGCACTGGGGTGACACTGTGCCCTGGCAGGCAGGCACTGAAACGCACACGTGTGAAGGAAACTGGCTGCTATTATTTAACACAGTCAAAAAAGTGTTTTTTTTTTTTTTAAATGTACTCTATTGTTACACCACATATGAGTTGCACTGGGGTGACACTGTGCCCTGGCAGGCAGGCACTGAAACGCACAAGTGTGAAGATAACTGACTGCTAATATTTAACACAGTCAAAAAAAGTGTTGTTTTTTTTTAAATCTACACTACTGTTACACCACTTATGAGTTGCACTGGGCAGGCAGGCACTGAAACGTACACTTGTGAAGGAAACTGACTGCTATTATTTAGCACAGTCAAAAAAGTGTTGTTGTTTTTTAAATCTACACTACTGTTACACCAGATATGAGTGGTGGCACTGGGCAAGTGGGCACAGTATACGCTGTGAGCCTGACACACGCTGGCAGGCAGGCAACTGCAATTAGATTACACAGGGAAAAAAAGCAGCCCTAAAAAGGGCTTTTTGGGGTGCTGTCCTTACAGCAGAGATCAGATGAGTCCTTCAGGACTGTAGTGGACACTAAATACACTAGCCTAGCTATTGATTTCCCTATTAATCATCAGCAGCTACACTATCCCTCCTCTCCCAAAGAATGCAGCTTCCGAATGAATCTAAAATGGATGTTGTCCAGGAGGTAGGAGGGTCTGGGAGGGAGGGCCTGCTGCTGATTGGCTGGAATGTGCCTGCTGACTGTGAGGTACAGGGTGAAAGTATTACTCAATGATGACGAATAGGGGGCGGATCGAACATCGCATATGTTCCCCCGCTGCCGCGAACATGCTATGTTTGCCGGGAACTATTCGCGACATCACTAGTGAGGGGCCAATTTATTAAAGTGTGAGCAGACATGACCCTCCGCACATCAATAAATATTTAATTGCACAAGCATTTCACTAGAAATGCTTGTGCAATGCCACCCCCTGAACATTCATGGCCAGTCACTATCAGGGGGTGTCAATCAACCCGATCGTATGTGATCGGGCGAATTGCTGTACGCCGCCTCAGAGGTAGTGGACGAATTAGAGCACAGCGGTCTTAAGACCGCTGCTTCTTAACTCCTGTTACCAGCGAGCCTGTATGCTCTCGCAGAAACAAATGCATAGTCCTGAATATATTGGGTATCGTGCTTAGGTGCAATTTTTTTTTACATATGCAAATATATTTATGAATGTATTTGAAGAATACTTTATATACAGTCATCCATTGTTTATTAAATATGGCACCACTTGGTGGTGCTAAATAGATTATGTATTTGGAGTATGGCTGGGCGACATTGGAACCTTGGAATCTTTCTTAATGGATATCAATGGAGTCACACAACACATTGGGGGCTAGTTATCAAGCCGTCTACTTTTCTGGCTTCGCCGGCCCAATACGTCCGCCTAAGCTCGCCTACCTTCGCCGCCGCGGACCTGAAAAAATACGCCTAAGTTATCAAATAAAGCTGTCAAAAAGCCGCGGGGCGATGAGCAGCGGACTGTGACAGTTATCACTCATCCGATCTCGCTGCCCTTCGGCTTTTTCCCAGCTTTATTGCTAGCCTGTCACTAAGCACTCACACTAAACTGCACTGTTCTACCCCCTATACCGGCGCCCCCGGAGCCCCCCGCAACTCAATAAAGTTACTAACCCCTAAACCGCCGCTCCTAGACCCTGCCGCAACTCTTATAAATGTATTAACCCCTAAACCACCGCTCCTAGACCCTGCCGCAACTCTGATAAATGTATTAACCCCTAAACCGCCGCTCCCGGACACCGCTGCCACCTACATTATACCTAGTAACCCCTATCCTGCCCCCCCTATACCGTCGCCCTCTATTATAAAATTATTAACCCCTATCCTGCTGATCCCGCACCTCTCCGCAACTAAATAAATAGTTTAACCCCTAAACCGCCGCTCCATGAACCCGCCGCAACCTATAATAAATTTATTAACCCCTATCCTGCCCCCCACTACGCCGCCGCCACTGTAATAAAATGATTAACCCCTAAACCTAAGTCTAACCCTAACCATAACGCCCCCCTAACTTAAATATTAATTAAATAAATCTAAATAAATTAACTCTTATTAACTAAATGAATCCTATTTAAAACTAAATACTTACCTTTAAAATAAACCCTAATATAGCTACAATATAAATAATAATTATATTCTAGCTATTTTAGGATTTATTTTTATTTTACAGGTACCTTTCAATTTATTTTAACCATGTACAATAACTATTAAATAGTTATTAACTATTTAATAGCTTACCTAGCTAAAATAAAGAGAAATGTACCTGTGAAATAAATCCTAACCTAAGTTACAATTACACCTAACACTACACTATACTTTAATAAATTATTCCTATTTAAACTAAATACTTACCTGTAAAATAAACCCTACGATAGCTACAATATAATTAATAATTATATTCTAGCTATCTTAGGATTTATATTTATTTTACAGGTAACTTTGTATTTATTTTAGCTAGTTAGAATAGTTATTAAATAGTTATTAACTATTTAATAACTACCTAGCTAAAAGAAATATAAAATTACCTGTAAAATAAATCCTAACTTAAGTTACAATTAAACCTAATACTACACTATCATTAAATTAACTAAATAAACTACCTACAAATAACTACAATGAAATACAATTACATAAACTAACTAAAGTACAAAAAATAAAAAAAGCTAAGTTACAAAAAATAAAAAATTAAGTTACAAACATGTTAAAAATATTACAACAATTTTAAGCTACTTACACCTAATCTAAGCCCCCTAATAAAATAACAAACCCCCCCAAAATAAAAAAAATCCCTACCCTATTCTAAATTACATAAATTTCAAAGCTCTTTTACCTTACCAGCCCTTAAAAGGGCCATTTGTGGGGGCATGCCCCAAAAAGTTCAGCTCTTTTGCCTGTAAAATAAAAATACAACCCCCCCAACATTAAAACCCACCACCCACATACCCCTAATCTAACCCAAACCCCCCTTACAAAAACCTAACACTAATCCCCTGAAGATCATCCTACCTTGAGTCGTCTTCACTCAGCCGAGCCACCGATGGAACTGAAGAGGACATCCGGAGCGGAAGAAGTTAATCCTCCAAGCGGCGCTGAAGAAATCTTCCATCCGATGAAGTCATCATCCAGGCGGCGCTGAAGAAGTCTTCGATCCGGCCGATGTCATCTTCAAAGAGGCGCTGAAGAGGTCTTCTATCCGGGCGAAGTCATCTTCCAAGCCGGGTCTTGAATCTTCCTTCCGCCGACGCGGAACCACCTTCTTCACCGACGGACTACGACGAATGACGGCTCCTTTAAGGGACGTCATCCAAGATGGCGTCCCCTCAATTCCGATTGGCTGATAGGATTCTATCAGCCAATCGGAATTAAGGTAGGAAAATCTGATTGGCTGATGGAATCAGCCAATCAGATTGAGCTCGCATTCTATTGGCTGTTCCGATCAGCCAATAGAATGCGAGCTCAATCTGATTGGCTGATTGGATCAGCCAATCGGATTGAACTTGAATCTGATTGGCTGATTCCATCAGCCAATCAGATTTTCCTACCTTAATTCCGATTGGCTGATAGAATCCTATCAGCCAATCGGAATTGAGGGGACGCCATCTTGGATGACGTCCCTTAAAGGAGCCGTCATTCGTCGTAGTCCGTCGGTGAAGAAGGTGGTTCCGCGTCGGCGGAAGGAAGATTCAAGACCCGGCTTGGAAGATGACTTCGCCCGGATAGAAGACCTCTTCAGCGCCTCTTTGAAGATGACATCGGCCGGATCGAAGACTTCTTCAGCGCCGCCTGGATGATGACTTCATCGGATGGAAGATTTCTTCAGCGCCGCTTGGAGGATTAACTTCTTCCACTCCGGATGTCCTCTTCAGTTCCATCGGTGGCTCGGCTGAGTGAAGACGACTCAAGGTAGGATGATCTTCAGGGGATTAGTGTTAGGTTTTTGTAAGGGGGGTTTGGGTTAGATTAGGGGTATGTGGGTGGTGGGTTTTAATGTTGGGGGGGGTTGTATTTTTATTTTACAGGCAAAAGAGCTGAACTTTTTGGGGCATGCCCCCACAAATGGCCCTTTTAAGGGCTGGTAAGGTAAAAGAGCTTTGAAATTTATGTAATTTAGAATAGGGTAGGGATTTTTTTTATTTTGGGGGGGTTTGTTATTTTATTAGGGGGCTTAGATTAGGTGTAAGTAGCTTAAAATTGTTGTAATATTTTTAACATGTTTGTAACTTAATTTTTTATTTTTTGTAACTTAGCTTTTTTTATTTTTTGTACTTTAGTTAGTTTATGTAATTGTATTTCATTGTAGTTATTTGTAGGTAGTTTATTTAGTTAATTTAATGATAGTGTAGTATTAGGTTTAATTGTAACTTAAGTTAGGATTTATTTTACAGGTAATTTTGTATTTCTTTTAGCTAGGTAGTTATTAAATAGTTAATAACTATTTAATAACTATTCTAACTAGCTAAAATAAATACAAAGTTACCTGTAAAATAAATATAAATCCTAAGATAGCTATAATATAATTATTAATTACATTGTAGCTATCTTAGGGTTTATTTTACAGGTAAGTATTTATTTTTAAATAGGAATAATTTATTAAAGTATAGTGTAGTGTTAGGTGTAATTGTAACTTAGGTTAGGATTTATTTCACAGGTACATTTCTCTTTATTTTAGCTAGGTAAGCTATTAAATAGTTAATAACTATTTAATAGCTATTGTACATGGTTAAAATAAATTGAAAGGTACCTGTAAAATAAAAATAAATCCTAAGATAGCTAGAATATAATTATTATTTATATTGTAGCTATATTAGGGTTTATTTTAAAGGTAAGTATTTAGTTTTAAATAGGATTCATTTAGTTAATAAGAGTTAATTTATTTAGATTTATTTAATTAATATTTAAGTTAGGGGGCGTTAGGGTTAGGGTTAGGTTTAGGGGTTAATAATTTTATTACAGTGGCGGCGGCGTAGTGGGGGGCAGGATAGGGGTTAATAAATTTATTATAGGTTGCGACGGTGTAGGGGGGGCAGATTAGGGGTTAATAAATGTATTATAGGTGGCGACGGTGTAGGGGGGGCAGGATAGGGGTTAATACATTTAATATAGGTTGCGGCGGGTTCAGGGAGCGGCGGTTTAGGGGTTAATACATTTATTATAGTTGCGGTGGGCTCCGGGAGCGGCGGTTTAGGGGTTAATATGTATAGAGTAGCTTGCGGTGGGCTCCGGGAGCGGCGGTTTAGGGGGTAATAACTTTATTTAGTTGCGGCGGTGTAGGGGGGGTCAGATTAGTGGTGTTTAGACTCGAGGTACATGTTAGGGTGTTAGGTGTAGACAGCTCCCATAGAAATCAATGGGATGTCTGTCAGCAGCGAACTTGTACTTTCGCTATGGTCAGACTCCCATTGATTCCTATGGGATCCGCCGCCTCCAGGCTGGCGCTTTGAAAACCAGGTACGCTGGGCCATAAAAGTGCCGAGCGTACCTGCTAGTTTTTTGATAGCTAGCAAAAGTAGTGAGAATGTGCCGGAACATCTGGAGTGACGTAAGAATCGATCTGTGTCGGACTGAGTCCGGCGGATCGAAGCTTACGTCACAAAATTCTACTTTTGCCGGTCTCGAGCCTTTGATAACTAAGGCGTATCAGCCTCGCCACAAATACGCTGCGGAATACGCAGCGTATTTGAGGTTGACGGGTTGATAACTAGGCCCCATTAAGTTTAAGTTGGTGTCTAGTGAGGACAGAATTGATTTCCTGGATACCACTGTGTATAAAATAGAAGGTGACTTGGCAATTGATCTATTCAAGTAGGAGATAATTATAACAATTTATTTCATTTAAAAAGTGTACATCCTCCTTCTCTTTTTCAGTCTTTACCCAAGAGCAAATTATTATGGAAACAGCAAATTGTATCAGATGAGAAAAGGGTGCAAGAAAGACTGAAAGAGATGGAGGATTTATATTCATATTGAGGGGTTACCCTAAAGAGTTGATTCAAAGTGAAATTAAGGATGTTTTAGCCAATCCTAGACAAGATCTCTTAAAGAAAAAGAAGGGGATTGAAAGATCAGCAAGAGTAGTGTTTGTTAGCCAATTCAACCATTTAAGTAGGCAGGTACAAGGGTACCCAGGAGTAAAATAATTTCTCCAACATTGGTGTGTCCGGTCCACGGCGTCATCCTTACTTGTGGGAAATATCTCTTCCCCAACAGGAAATGGCAAAGAGTCCCCCCCAGTCATTCTCTTTGCCGTTGCACAGGCAACATCTCCACGGAGATGGTTAAGAGTTTTTGGTGTTTAAATGTAGTTTTTTATTCTTCTATCAAGTGTTTGTTATTTTAAAATAGTGCTGGTATGTACTATTTACTCTGAAACAGAAAAGGATGAAGATTTCTGTTTGTGAGAGGAAGATGATTTTAGCAGACAGTAACTAAAATCGATTGCTGTTTCCACATAGGACTGTTGAGATGAAGTAACTTCAGTTGGGGGAAACAGTTAGCAGACTTTTCTGCTTAAGGTATGACTAGCCATATTTCTAACAAGACTGTGTAATGCTGGAAGGCTGTCATTTCCCCTCATGGGGACCGGTAAGCCATTTTCTTAGTCTCAAACAGAATAAAGGGCTTAATATGGGCTATAAAACTGGTAGACATTTTTATGGGCTAAATCGATTGCTTTATTTGTACATTTTATACATGTTTATGCTGATAATTCACATTTATAAACTTGGGGAACGTTTTTTAACGGCAGGTACTATGTTAGACACCTTTTCCAGTCAGGGAGGGCCTTCCCAGTTGTAGGCTGAGCCTCATTTTCGCGCCATTACTGCACAGTTGTTTTTGAGAGCAAGACATGCAGATGCATGTGTGAGGATCTGAAAGTAGCTGGAAAAGTTTCTAGAAGGCGTCATTTGGTATCGTATTCCCCTCTGGGCTTGGTTAGGTCTCAGCAAAGGCTGTAGCTGGGACTGTATAGGGGTTAAATTTGTAAACGGCTCCGGTTCCGTTATTTTAAGGGTTAAAGCTCTGAAAATTGGTGTGTAATACTCTTAATGCTTTTTGAACAATTCCTTCATACTTTTTCACATATTCAGTAATAAAGTGTTTCTGTTTAAAATTTAAAGAGACAGTAACGGTTTTGTTTTAAAACGTTTTTTGTGCTTTATTGACAAGTTTACGCCTGTTTAACATGTCTGTGCCTTCGGATAAGCTATGTTCTATATGTATGAAAGCCAATGTGTCTCCCCATTTAAATTTGTGTGATAATTGTGCCATAGCGTCCAAACAAAGTAAGGACAGTACTGCCACAGATAATGAAATTGCTCAAGATGATTCCTCAGATGAGGGGAGTAGACATGATACTACATCATCTCCTACTGTGTCTACACCAGTTTTGCCCACGCAGGAGGCCCCTAGTACATCTAGCGCGCCAATGCTTATTACCATGCAACAATTGACGGCTGTAATGGATAACTCCATAGCAAATATTTTATCCAAAATGCCTGCATATCAGAGAAAGCGCGATTGCTCTGTTTTAAACACTGAAGAGCAGGAGGGCGCTGATGATAATTGTTCTGTCATTCCCTCACACCAATCTGAAGTGGCCATGAGGGAGGTTTTATCAGATGGGGAAATTTCAGATTCAGGAAAAATTTCTCAACAAGCTGAACCTGATGTTGTGACATTTAAATTTAAATTAGAGCATCTCCGCGCACTGCTTAAGGAGGTGTTATCTACTCTGGATGATTGTGACAACTTGGTCATTCCAGAGAAATTATGCAAGATGGACAAGTTTCTAGAGGTTCCGGTGCACCCCGACGCTTTTCCTATACACAAGCGGGTGGCGGACATAGTGAATAAGGAGTGGGAGAAGCCCGGCATATCTTTTGTTCCCCCCCCTATATTTAAGAAATTATTTCCTATGGTCGACCCCAGAAAGGACTTATGGCAGACAGTCCCTAAGGTCGAGGGGGCAGTTTCTACTCTAAACAAGCGCACTACTATTCCTATCGAGGATAGTTGTGCTTTCAAAGATCCTATGGATAAAAAATTGGAAGGTTTGCTTAAAAAGATTTTTGTACAGCAAGGTTACCTTCTACAACCCATTTCGTGCATTGTTCCTGTCACTACAGCAGCGTGGTTCTAGTTCGAGGAACTAGAAAAGTCGCTCAGTAGAGAGACTCCATATGAGGAGGTTATGGACAGAGTTCACGCACTTAAGTTGGCTAACTCTTTTATTTTAGATGCCGCTTTGCAATTAGCTAGATTAGCGGCGAAAAATTCAGGGTTTGCAATTGTGGCGCGCAGAGCGCTTTGGCTAAAGTCTTGGTCAGCGGATGTATCATCCAAGACAAAATTGCTTAACATCCCTTTCAAAGGTAAAACTCAATTTGGACCAGAATTGAAAGAGATTATCTCAGACATCACTGGGGGAAAGGGCCACGCTCTTCCTCAAGATAGGCCTTTCAAGGCCAAGAATAAGTCTAATTTTCGTTCCTTTCGCAATTTCAGGAACGAACCAGCCTCTAATTCTGCATCCTCTAAGCAAGAGGGTAATGCCTCACAGCCCAAACCAGCCTGGAAGCCTATGCAAGGCTGGAACAAGGGTAAGCAGGCCAAGAAGCCTGCTGCTGCTAACAAAACAGCATGAAGGAGTAGCCCCCGATCCGGGACCGGATCTAGTAGGGGGCAGACTCTCTCTCTTTGCTCAGGCTTGGGCAAGAGATGTTCAGGATCCCTGGGCACTAGAAATAGTTTCTCAGGGTTATCTTCTGGAATTCAGGGAACTACCCCCAAGGGGAAGGTTCCACATGTCTCTATTATCCTTAAACCAAATAAAGAGACAGGCGTTCTTACATTGTGTAGAAGACCTGTTAAAGATGGGAGTGATACACCCAGTTCCAATAAAGGAACAAGGAATGGGATTTTATTCAAATCTGTTCGTAGTTCCCAAAAAAGAGGGAACTTTCAGACCAATTTTGGATTTGAAGATCCTAAACAAATTTCTCAGGGTATCATCGTTCAAGATGGAAACCATTCGAACGATTCTACCCACTATCCAGGAAGGTCAATTTATGACTACCGTGGATCTAAAGGCTGCGTACCTACATATTCCTATCCACAAAGAACATCATCAGTTCCTAAGGTTCGCCTTTCTGGACAAACATTACCAGTTTGTGGCCCTCCCATTCGGGTTAGCCACTGCTCCAAGGATTTTCACAAAGGTACTAGGGTCCCTTCTAGCGGTTCTAAGACCGAGGGGCATTGCAGTAGTACCATACTTGGACGACATTCTAATACAAGCGTCGTCCCTGTCAAAAGCAAAGGCTCATACAGACATCGTTCTGGCCTTTCTCAGATCACACGGATGGAAGGTGAACATAGAAAAAAGTTCTCTGTCTCCGTCAACAAGAGTTCCCTTCTTGGGAACAATAATAGATTCCTTAGAAATGAGGATTTTTCTGACAGAGGTCAGAAAGTCAAAACTTCTAAGCACTTGTCAAGTTCTTCATTCTGTTCCACGTCCTTCCATAGCGCAGTGCATGGAAGTAGTAGGGTTGATGGTTGCAGCAATGGACATAGTTCCTTTTGCACGAATTCATCTAAGACCATTACAACTGTGCATGCTCAAACAGTGGAATGGGGACTATACAGACTTGTCTCCAATGATTCAAGTAGATCAGAAGACCAGAGATTCACTCCGTTGGTGGCTGACCCTGGACCATCTATCCCAGGGAATGAGTTTCTGCAGACCAGAGTGGGTCATTGTCACGACCGACGCCAGTCTAGTGGGCTGGGGCGCGGTCTGGGAATCCCTGAAAGCTCAGGGACTATGGTCTCGGGAAGAGTCTCTTCTCCCGATAAACATTCTGGAACTAAGAGCGATCTTCAATGCTCTCAGGGCTTGGCCTCAGCTAGCAAAGGCCAGATTCATAAGATTCCAATCAGACAACATGACGACCGTTGCGTATATCAATCATCAGGGGGGAACAAGGAGTTCCCTGGCGATGAAAGAAGTGACTAAAATAATTCAATGGGCAGAGGATCACTCCTGCCACCTATCTGCGATCCACATCCCAGGTGTGGAAAACTGGGAAGCGGATTATCTGAGTCGTCAGACATTCCATCCGGGGGAGTGGGAACTCCACCCGGAGATCTTTGCCCAACTAACTCAATTATGGGGCATTCCAGACATGGATCTGATGGCGTCTCATCAGAACTTCAAGGTTCCTTGCTACGGGTCCAGATCCAGGGATCCCAAGGCGACTCTAGTAGATGCACTAGTAGCACCTTGGACCTTCAAACTAGCTTATGTATTTCCACCGTTTCCTCTCATTCCCAGGCTGGTAGCCAGGATCAAACAGGAGAGGGCCTCTGTGATCTTGATAGCTCCTGCGTGGCCACACAGGACTTGGTATGCAGACCTGGTGAATATGTCATCGGTTCCACCATGGAAGCTACCTTTGAGACAGGACCTTCTTGTTCAGGGTCCATTCGAACATCCAAATCTGGTCTCCCTCCAGCTGACGGCTTGGAGATTGAACGCTTGATTCTATCAAAGCGTGGGTTTTCAGATTCTGTGATAGATACTCTGGTTCAGGCCAGAAAACCGGTAACTAGAAAAATTTACCATAAAATATGGAAAAGATATATCTGTTGGTGTGAATCCAAAGGATTCCCATGGAATAAGATAAAAATTCCTAAGATTCTCTCCTTTCTACAAGAAGGTTTGGAGAAAGGATTATCTGCAAGTTCTCTAAAGGGACAGATCTCTGCTTTATCTGTCTTACTACACAAAAGACTGGCAGCTGTGCCAGATGTTCAAGCATTTGTTCAGGCTCTGGTTAGGATCAAGCCTGTTTACAGACCTTTGACTCCTCCCTGGAGTCTAAATCTAGTTCTTTCAGTTCTTCAAGGGGTTCCGTTTGAACCTTTACATTCCATAGATATTAAGTTACTATCTTGGAAAGTTTTGTTTTTGGTTGCTATTTCTTCTGCTAGAAGAGTTTCAGAGTTATCTGCTCTGCAGTGTTCTCCGCCCTATCTGGTGTTCCATGCAGATAAGGTGGTTTTGCGTACTAAGCCTGGTTTTCTTCCAAAGGTTGTTTCTAACAAGAATATTAACCAGGAGATAATTGTACCTTCTTTATGTCCGAATCCAGTTTCAAAGAAGGAACTTTTGTTACACAATTTGGACGTAGTCCGTGCTCTAAAATTCTATTTAGAGGCTACAAAAGATTTCAGACAAACATCTTCTTTGTTTGTTGTCTATTCTGGTAAAAGGAGAGGTCAAAAAGCGACTTCTACCTCTCTTTCCTTTTGGCTTAAAAGCATCATCCGATTGGCTTATGAGACTGCCGGACGGCAGCCTCCTGAAAGAATCACAGCTCACTCCACTAGGGCTGTGGCTTCCACATGGGCCTTTAATAACGAGGCTTCTGTTGACTAGATATGTAAGGCAGCGACTTGGTCTTCACTGCACACTTTTGCCAAATTTTACAAATTTGATACTTTTGCTTCTTCGGAGGCTATTTTTGGGAGAAAGGTTTTGCAAGCCGTGGTGCCTTCCGTTTAGGTAACCTGATTTGCTCCCTCCCTTCATCCGTGTCCTAAAGCTTTGGTATTAGTTCCCACAAGTAAGGATGACGCCGTGGACCGGACACACCAATGTTGGAGAAAACAGAATTTATGCTTACCTGATAAATTACTTTCTCCAACGGTGTGTCCGGTCCACGGCCCGCCCTGGTTTTTTAATCAGGTCTGATGAATTATTTTCTCTAACTACAGTCACCACGGTACCATATGGTTTCTCCTATATTTTTCCTCCTGTCCGTCGGTCGAATGACTGGGGTGGGCGGAGCCTAGGAAGGGACTATATGGCCAGCTTTGCTGGGACTCTTTGCCATTTCCTGTTGGGGAAGAGATATTTCCCACAAGTAAGGATGACGCCGTGGACCGGACACACCGTTGGAGAAAGTAATTTATCAGGTAAGCATAAATTCTGTTTTTAATAATACCCTATGCGTGCTTTCAAGTGGTGTAAGAATCTAAAGGACAATTTGGTGAGGGCTGATATTGGACCAGGGAATAGGTTAATCATGAAATATTTAAAGGGACACTGAAACCAATTTTTTTCTTTCATGATTCAGATAGAGCATGAAATGTTAAGAAACTTTCTAATTTACTCCTACTATAAATTTTTCTTTGCTCTCTTGCTATCTTTATTTTAAAAGCAGGAATTTAAATCTTAGCAGCCAGCTCATTTTAAGTTCAGCACCATGGATAGCACATGCTTATTGGAGGCTTACATTTACCCCCCCAATAAGCAAGCATAACCCAGTTTCTCAACCAAAAATGGGCCGGCTCCTATGCATCACATTCCTGCTGTTTAAATAAAGATAGCAAGAGAACGAAGAAAAATTGATAATAGGAATAAATTAGAAAGTTGCTTAAAATTGCATGCTCTATCTGAATTAAAGGGTTTAGTGTCCCTTTAAGTAGAATTTTTTTGGGATGTTTCTCCTGTCTAAACTGCTTGAACTGTAATAATCTCATAAAGGGCTTAACATTCTTCCACCTGAGAACAGGGAGAAAATATAACATAAAAGGTTTTTATACTTGCATTACGGATTTTGCAGTATACTTGATTTAATGCCCGTGTGGATGGGGTTATGTAGGCGAGACCACCCGCAAGGTTAGAGAAAGGATGAATTAACACAAAAGTAATATCAGAACTAAATTGCTAGATACACCAGTGGCAAATCATTTCATTACAGCAGGACACAGTCTGAGTCAGTTTAGGTTTCAGATACTAGAGCAGGTATGTTGTCCGAGGAGAGGGGGCAACAGAGAGACCCTTTTAAAACAAAGAGAATTATATTGGATTTGGGAGTTGGGTTCATTATCCCCTTCAGGTATAAATAGAGAGATGGACTGGGCGGTTTTTAATTAAAAAGGATAAAAGAGCCAGGTATAGAATATTGGTGCATGAAAAATGCTTTGAGCTGTTAGGAACTAGGTAGGTTCCAGTTATATATTATCTGGATATATTAATGTTATTTATTATGATAAGATGATTACATTTAATTAGGATATATGTCTCTTTAAATCAGTGGATTAGGATGTATGTCTCTTTGAATCTATGGATGTTATTAATTAAGTAGTAGAAAGGTGAGTGGAACAATTGTGAGGTGGGGCTTAGGGTATTTAAAGAGTGTTTTGCCTTGTTAGATTACATGTGATTAGGGACTTGGGTCCGAAACGTTGTGTTTTATGTCTTTAGTCCAAAAAACCTTTAAGAAGAATTGATGGTGCTGCTGCAATTTATGTTTATTAATTCAAATAACTATAAGAGACTAATATCAAATTATAACATAGTTTAATATAATTTGCTCTAACAAAAGTTCTCCATTATGAAAAGTGGTGCAAATGGGGAGTTCCAAAATATAAAGCCACTTGGGTGGTTGGATTACCCTTTTTAAAGAAGTAGGTTCCTGTGCTGCACCATATAACTTAAAAATAATAAACCTATTTGAAACATAACATCACAAAAATGTAACATTACAAAAGTTACATAACATCACAAAATGTAACATTTCAACGTTCATTTTTCCTGCTTTTCCTGTAATTTAAATTTTAAAAAGTGTAGCTTTGTCACCGTCAAAAGAGATGCTGGAGTGCATTCTCTGGGATTTGGAAACCTAACGCTCTAACATTCTACATGATGATTACTTGATATCTGAAGGAACTAATTTATAGCAGTCCTGAATTGGCTAGAGCAAATAAAAGTATGAGTCCCTGGACTTTAAAAAAATACTGTGAATACAAAATGACAGTAGGGGCTAAATTACAAGTGGAGCACTAAATTATCAACCTTTTACATTTGCTTGTTTGCGGAAGAGCAATAATTAACCAGCCATTACAAGTGGCTGGTTATTGCTACTGCAAGCTCTTGGTAGCAATTAACATTGGGTCTCTGGTTAATTTTATAAATGTACCCCAAATGCCCCCAAAATACAGTGTAGTGTATTTTATTAAAAAATAAAGGTAGCAGGATGTTTATTTTTTACTAAAATAACTGCACTAGGCAGTATTTTTGGGGTAAAGTTGGCGGGAGTGGGGTGTTAGAAAAAAAACAACACTGAAAAGTGCCTTTACATTGCGCTCAATGGGAACTATGTGTTCCCTGTAAATATATATGTATATGCTTATATACTTATATATTTATGTGTTAATATATGCATATACACATATAAATACATAAATATATATGTATATAATTATATACATATATATTTAACATTGGCTGCCATCGCTGCACTACTTACCCCCTTCACTGTGCAAGGTTCTCATGACGTGTGTCACGACATGAGAACGAGGATCTCATTGGAGTCTATGGAAGTGCGCTCTCGTGAGCGCAATGCTTCCCAGCAATGCAAACGTGAGCTCGTGTTCGCATTGCTGTCAACTTGTATTACCAGCACAAATTAGCATGCGCTGGTATTACTCAATGGATCGCTAAAATCGCTTTTACAAAAGCGATATTTAGTGCTCCACTTGTAATCTGGACCTAAATGTTTTAAATTATTTATTTAGTATGCAGACCTATTTTAATAGGTGTAACAAAGATCTTTGGCAACCACTGTCTTCTAGGGTTTAAATGCAATAGAGAAAATCCAGTTAAAGTTTTCAAAACTTTATTTTCTTCCAAAATACCAAGGTGACTTTAACAGCAGCATATAGTTTGTTCACAGGTAAGTCAAAATGAACCGATTCAGTCTCTGCAAAAGTTTCATAAGCAGCAAATTTCTGTCTGTATTGTCTGCAGCAACACAAATGTCCTTTACATAATGTAACAGCAAAAAGTTATCCAGCAAAACTTTTAGTACATAATATTTTTCCCACCCAACACATCAGGCCTCCTGCCTGGCTGTAATCTACTTAGCTAGAGAAATGCTTCCCTTTTAAACCCTAGAAGCAGTAATCATGAGCCACACCTGAGTTTAATTGTCTCTAAAAGCTGTTAGGGTATTCACAGCTAAAAACACTAATCAATTCCCTGTGGTTTCTTAGCAAAATGGTGAAGTGAAATGTATTAAACATGGTCTAATATATACTCCCTCTATCACCAAACCAGACTTTCTGTCACACTTCCTCCCCCCACAGCTTACACTTGGTGGAGTGAGCAACCATAGACATTAAAGAGTGTACCCTTGAAAGACCATCAGTATTGCCCTGCAAAAGACCTGCTCTGTGCTCAACAGTGAAATGAAAAGGCTACAAACTAAGAAACCATCTAGTCACTCTTGCATGTCTCTTCTTATTCTGACTCATCCATTTGAGAGGAGCATGATCTGCAATCAACCTGAATTTTCTCCCCAACAAATAGTACCGAAGAGACTCCAAAGCCCACTTAATAGCTAAACATTCTTTTTCAACAATAGAGTAATTTTTCTCTTGTTGGATTCATTTTCTAATAAGAAATAATACAGGCTGCTCCTCCCCTTGGTACAATTGGGAAAGAACATCCCCCACACCAACATCAGAAGCATCAGTCTGCACTATAAAATCTTTAGAAAAAGCTGGAGTTACCAAAACTGGATAAGCACACAGGACATCTTTCAAATGCTTAAAAGCCTTATCTGCTTCTCTAGACCATTTAACCATCACTAGTGATTTTGCCTTTGTAAGATCAGTTAAAGGAGCAGCTACTGTAGCAAAATCAGGAATAAGCCTTCTATAATATCCAGTCAACCCCCAAAAAGCTCTAACTTGTTTCTTAGTTAGGGGCTGGGGCCAGTTTTGTATGGCTTCTATTTTAGTTGTCTGTGGCTTAACTAGTCCTTTCCCAATTGTATATCCCAAGTACTGAGCTTCCTCTAAACCAATGGTACATTTTGAAGGATTCACAGTTAAACTAGCAGAGACAATTGAGTCAAGAACTGCCTGAACTTTTGGAAGATGTGATTCCCAATCTGTACTATAAATGATTACATCATCAAGATAAACTGCAGCATAACGAACATGGGGCTTTAGAATTCTATCCACCATTCTCTGAAATGTTGCAGGAGCACCATGTAACCCAAATGGCAAAACTGTATACTGAAACAACCCATCTGGAGTTAAAAAAGCAGTTTTCTCCTTTTGCCTGGTCAGTGAGGGGTACCTGCCAATAGCTTTTCGTTAAATTAATTGTTGTTAAATAACATGTTTTCCCTAGTCTTTCTATTAACTCATCAACCCTAGGCATTGGGTAGCTATCAAATTTTGAAATACAATTTTTTTTTTTTTTTAAACTTTTATTTATAGCCAACAATGTAGACATACACAAGTCAAGATTTTCTACCACACAGGGTAGGAATAAACATAAACACACGTGGTAAGATACAGGTTAGATTAAACAGAGAATTCAATAATGCTTTTTACGTACAATACTCATAACCTGTTTTAGACCATGTTCATGGCCCATTAACATTTTTCCCTTAAAGTCTACACTGTTGGGATTTTTCTCTTTATTGTTATAGGAAATAAGAGAAATTATATAACCTGAAATTAGCGAAGTGATTGATCACTTTTAGATCTGCAAATATATAATAGTTAGTAATTGGTAAAGCAAACAATAACAAGAGTGAATGCAAATTTTGCTGTGAAAATAATATGATAAAATATGTAGGCAGTTACTGTAGCGAAATATGCTGGTATACTACATTAAATTCTGAGGTACTACAGTTGAACGGTGTAATAAAGGGAATTTTAAGCCATGCACAACAAATAAACTTAGCTGTAACTTATTAGGCCGTTGTTGGGCCAAAGTGAAATATAAACTCAAGGTAGGAAAAAAGAATTATTTTAGCATGTGCAATTTGTAGGTACCATTGAAAACTATATTAAAGGTTGCGGCATAGGCAAGAAAAGCTGTGTAGTTAGTTCTCCTTGACAAGGAGACACATTAGAGATTGGGGGAGGGGGGGGAGTGAGTATATGTATGTAGTAGGATACATGAGCAATATTACTGAATATAATAGTACATGGGTATATAGGACCTTGGGAAAATGATAGAAAAGAGTGAATGGTGTATTAGGCCAATAGCATATCTAATATAGGGGAGTGTAAAGGGCGTAACATAGGCTAGATGAGCTACATGGTTATAATGTCATTATTATGGGGGAGGAGAAGTGATTATTAAGAACATAGTAGGTAATTTATAGGCTAATAATATGCTAGGCTGATGTCATTTCTAGTGCTGGAAAGCCTCAATTTCAATACTCACAAAAATGGTATAACTCAAGGAGCTTATGCAATATATTGTGCAAACTACGATCGTAAATAAGTATAGTAATACCAGTCCAGCTCGTATCACAGAATAGAGCTATGCATCTTAAAATATCTAAGTCTTTCCTAGCAAATTATAACTTAGCACTCTGTATCTCAAGACCCTTAGTAAGGTATACAAGCCAAGTGGCTATGAGTATTATAAACCTACTGCTGTGTTGTTGGATTGGTTAAACATGCCACTCGGGTGGTCCATTTATATTACTTATCCTAAGTATGCGAACCATAAGTATAAACAGAAGTGGGTTGCAGGAGCCAGATTGGGGTTTTTATAATATATATATTTCTGACTACGAAAGATTACACTTAGGATGCTTCCCGAACCTTATGGCTCGGGTTAGAATGGAGATTGACAGCACTTTCAGTAAAAAGTAGTTAATAACAATATAGGGAACATTAATATAAGAGTAAGAGTAAGAAGGAGGACAAACAAATGTATCATATAGAGCAGCTATTACATTGTGCTTACTAAATGTTTAGGCGGAGCCTCGGCCGCTGGCTACGCCTGCGCTGTAAGAAAATAGATCTTAGCACTCAAAGTGTAATGTCCCCATTTGGATCATGATAAATATATACATGGATTTAAGAGTAATTAAAGTCCCACCTAAACGTTGAACATACCCAGAGAAAACAAGATATCAGGTCCTATATAAAATAGAGCATATTAGAGATATTAATCTGAGACAATTTCTGGTAACGTAGTGGTAAACAACAACATCAGTATTTAACTGCAGTTGTAAGGACACATTATAAACGTAAAATAATACAATCAGCCATGACAGCTTTAGTTTAAGGTAGTCCAGGAGAAAGAATGCACAGAAGTCATCAACACACTGATTCTAAGTATTATGCTGAGAGACCCTATAGCATTAGTAGAATAAACAGTGAATATATAGAGGCAGAGGAGCTGTATTTATATATAGGCATTACCATGTCCCATAGCAATCTTAACTGTAGAACGTTCCGGTAAAATACAAACATGACTGACCCAGCTCATATTGTCAGCACAAGGGTAATGTCCGGATCAGCCAATGCCTCCACGAAGGTTACAAGAAGCATACTGCACTGATTGCAAAGACTCCAGCACTGACCCCCAACTAGTAGTAAAGGCACTGCTGAATTCAAGGCCCACTGGTAAACTGTCACATTTGCGATCCTGTATTCTTCGGCCGATTATCAACAGTACTCTGAAGCGCCTTGGAGCATAAGCCAGCTTCTCTCTGTTAACCTGTTGCTCTATCATCTGTGCGGTGACCTGTATAGTATTTTCGATCAGCAGAGTGGTGCGTGCATCTGTCTTACGGTCACTAGGAATTAGCATACCGATCCGCGCCTCCTCAAAGTCAAGGTCTGATCCCAAGACTTCAGTCTCCATCATGGCGGCTGAGATGAAAGTGCGCGCTTGCTTTGGTAAGTGATCATTTATCTCCTGCGGCTCTCCTGCACGGCAACAGGTCCCTCTGTGTGTGGTTTGCGGGTAGATGTGGGAGGTTTCAGTGGTAAGTGGAGTGCAAATCTGAGTTCACTCACAAACTGGAGGAATTGCTGTTTAGTTAGCTTAAGGATTGATGAGTCCCATGCTGCCGCGGTCTCCATATTGCGATGCAATAGCGTTCTGAAATTAGTGCTTGTCTCGCTAGCGGTCCTGCTCCAAAGCACTCCCAAGGCAACTGAGAGGGCAGCGTGCTTCACCGCAAACTGTTTCCTTAGCAGCTAGGCTAGACTTCGGCTCAATACCCATGTATTAATGATGATGGCCGCTCCCATAGTGATTAGGTTGTAGGCCTGTGATCCAAATGATAGAATCTGTTCAACAGGGGGGTATTCCACTCCCCCACTGCGAACACCGGTATCCCAAGGGCTTCTGTGTTACAAAAGATTGTGCTATTTTGGGAATCTGAACGGCCAAAAGAGTTTTTTTTTTTAGTATAGCCGGAGCTACTATAAGATGGGACCGTTCAGTTCCATGGTTGGCTCCTCCCCTTGAAATACAATTTAATTTATGATAATTGTTACGAAATCGTAAAGTACCACCCGGTTTAGGAACTAACACAATTGGACTGCTCCAATCACTGTGTGATTCTTCAATCACCCCAAATTTTAATATTTTTTGCACCTCCAATTTAATATCCTCCCTACGGACTTTAGGAACTCTATAGGGTTTAAGGGAAACTTTTTTTCCTGGTTCTGTAACTATGTCATGTTTAATTATGGAAAAAACCTCTCTGTTCCTTCTAATAAAGAATCTCTTGCTTTTGATGCACAGATAGGGTTTCAGAAATATTTACTTCTGGCTCAGTAACAGGTATCTCTGTTGTATTCACTGCACACTAAACCTCCCTATCCTTCCAGGGCTTTAGAAAATTAATGTGATATATCTGCTCAGGGTTTCTTCTCCCTGGCTGACTTACCTTATAGTTTACATCACCCATCTTTTCAATTATTTCATATGGGCTGTGCCAAGTAGCCAAAAATTGATTTTCTACTGTAGGGACTAAAACTAATATCCTGTCACCAGGCTGAAACACTCTAACTCTCTAACTTTATAATTATGATTATAACTGTGTTTTTGTGCTCTTGGGCTTTTCCCATATGTTCCATAACTATGGGCATGACAGCCTCCATTCAATCCTACATTTGAGATATATGCGCAATGACACTTTTATAGGGTGTAGTTTCCTGTTCCCATGTCTCTTTAACAATATCAAGTAACCCCCATGGATGTCGACCAAATAAAAGTGCAAAAGGTGAAAAGCCTGTGGAGGCCTAAGGAACTTCCCTGATAGAAAACATTAAATAAGGCAATAAAAGGTCCCAATTGTTTCCATCCACATCAATTGCCTTCTGTAACGTACTCTTTAGGGTCTTATTGAACCTCTCTACCAGCCCATCAGTTGAGGGTGATATACTGAAGTTTTCAGATACTTAATATGGAGCAGTTTACACAATTCTTTTGTAACCTTAGACATAAAAGGAGTCCCATGATCTGTCACAATTTCCAAAGGTATACCCAGTCTACTAAACATAAGCATAAGTTCCTTTGCTATAAATTTGGCAGAACTATTACGTAGGGGTATTGCCTCAGGATAGAGGGTTGCATAATCCAGGACAACCAGTATATACTGGTGTCCTGACTTCACGAGTGGACCTATCAAGTCCATAGCAATTCTTTCGAATGGCACATCAATAATTGGTAAAGACACTAATGGAAAATCCTTAGTGGGAGCAGTTAGCTAGCACTTTGGACATGAAGAGCAATAATTATTAATAGGCTTAAACACCCCTGGCCAGTAAAACCTTCTAAAGAACCCTTTCTTTGGTTTTATCTATTTCCAGGTGCCCCCCTAGTATGTGACTATGTGCAAGATTTAACACAGTATTACGAAAAATGTGAGGTACCAACAACTGTTTAACAATATCTATGCCCTTTTTGTCTACTCTGTATAGCAGGTTATTATTTACTCAAAGTGAGGATAAGGTAATGAATTTTCTGGCTGTGAAATAACACCATTTACAACCCGGATATAATTTCTTGCTTCAGCCAAAGTGAGATCCTCCCATTGGGCACTTTTAACATTACCACAATTAACCTCCAAATCTATTAAATCATAATTGCTTTCTGTACTAACACCTGGCTCATTATTCTGGATAGGCTGGTCTCCTGACAATACTGGCATAGGACAATACGTTTTACTTTTACTGTTTTCTTTTAAATCAATTCCAGAAAAAGAAAACACAAAATCCTCAATTGTTTCATTCCCTTTAAACTCCTTAGCTGAATTTACTATTACGGCCATAATTCTAAAAAATTAGGAAAATTTCTTTCTATCACCATAACCTCATGGGCTAATTTGGGTACTACATCTACCCAATGTTTTAAAGAACCACATTGTGTTTCAAAATTTACATCAGCTGTAGCATATTCATGTTTTTCACCATGAACACAAATACCCATTGTATGCATATGAGCTATAATCACATCAAGTACTATAGATTTTGCCACTAATGTAACCATACTACCTAAATCAAGAAATGCTTTACACATTCTACCATTTACAGTCACCTAACACATGTGAGAGACATCACTATTATCAGTTAGAAAGAAATGAGTGCAGCCCTGTATTATCACTTGTACTATAGTCCATCAGTTCATCTTTAAGGACACAGTCTCTGGCAACATGACTAACCTTATTACACTTAAAACATTTAATACTATGGGGCCTATCTATCAAGCTCCGAATGGAGCTTGAGGGCCCGTGTTTCTGGCGAGCCTGCAGGCTCGCCAGAAACAGCAATTGTGAAGCAGCGGTCAAAAAAAGACCACTGCTCCATAACCCTATCCGCCTGCTCTGATGAGGCGGACAGGAATCACCGGAATTCAACCCGATCGAGTACGATCATGTTGATTGATACCCCCTGCTGGTGGCCGATTGGCCACTATTATGCAGGGGGCGGCGTTGCACCAGCAGCTCACAAGAGCTGCTGGTGCAATGCTGAATATGGAGAGCATATTGATCTCCGCACTCAGCGATGTCTGTCGGACCTGATCCGCACTGTCAGATCAGGTCCGACAGACATTTGTTAAATATGCCCCTATAATTAGAATTCCTTCCAGGTTGGTTATATTTAGATGTTCCTCTATCTCCCAGAGGAGTGTCCCTTGTATCTTGCAAATATAACTGCTAGTCTCTCACCCCCCTTCCCCCTTGAACAGTCTTGAACCAGTTCTTGTAGAGTTCTGGCAAATTGGAGAGGAGTGTAAATATGCTGGAGGTATATGCAAAACTTCTCCTGCCGCAATATACCTTTCCACTAAAGCAATCAGCTTGTCTGCAGTTTGAGGGTCACCCTGACTCACCCATTGACGCAGGGAAGCAGGTAATCCTCGTTGAATGCGATCCATCACCAATAACTCCACAATCTTATTAGTGGCGTTAACCTCTGTTTGCAGCCATTTCCTGGCAAGGTGAGAGAGGTCAAATATCTGTTATCTTGCATCTTTATCAGATGCATATCTCCAAGAGTGGAATCTTTGAGCACATGCTGCAGAAATCACTCCTAGGCATGTCAGGATCTCAGCCTTCAGCTTGTCATAGCCACTGGCTTGCTCCAGTTCTTGTAGAGTTCTGGCAAATAGGAGAGGAGGGTAAATCTGTTGCAGGTAGATGCAAAATGTCTCCTGCCACAATATACCTTTCCACTAAAGCAATTAGCTGGTCTGCAGTTTGAGGGTCACCCTGACTGACCCATTGACGTAGGGAAGCAGGTAATCCTCGTTGAAAGCGATTTATCACCAATAACTCCACAATCTTTATGGTGGAGTTAACCTCTGGTTGCAGCCATTTCCTGGCAAAGTGAATGAGCTCAAACATCTGTGATCTTGCAGCTTTATCAGATGTATATCTCCAAGAGTGTAATCTTTGAGCACGTACTGCAGAAGTCACTCCTAGGCATGCCAGGATCTCAGCCTTCAGCTTGTCATAGTCACTGGCTTGCTCTGGCTTTAGGTCATAGTAGGCCTTTTGAGGTTCTCCACTTAAAAAAGGTGCAAGTATGCTCGCCCACTCAGCTGCTGGCCATCCTTCTCTTTCCACTGTTCTCTCAAAGGCAAGAAGGTACACTTCAATATCATCCGCTGCAGATATCTTTTGAAAATGCAGACAACATAAAAGGACAGATGTGCCACATGGCCCAATATTGTTTTATACAAATGAAGATAATATATGTGACAGAAACACTCACATTTGGTATAGCACCCCTAGTGGTGCAGAAGGAACAATTTGGGGTCAATAACAGTAACCCAGAAGACTGATCTCCTGTGGATATTCAGTAATATTTGGTAGAGCACCTCCCTTGGTTCAGTAGAGGCAAGGTGGGATCAATACAGTCACCCAATAGACTAATATCCGGTAGTCAGCAACTTCCAGCAATCCAGAGAATAAGATGTAAATACAAAATATAATAATAATAATCCAGCAGCAAGTGGTAAGTGTATAAAACTTACTTTAATAAAATATTAAAAATACTAGCAACATGTTTCTCAGCCAACCAGTGGCTGTTTCATCAGGCTTATTAAAATGAATGATACACACTTGCCATATATGCCAAACAAACAAACCTAAATAATAAGCAACACCTGGAGTGGGTGTTAAATAATTAGACCAGTCATGTAGGTGAGTCAAACGAATCAAATGGGACCACATTATGTAACCTCATAATATAAACAAAAATACAATGTCATAACTATACAGCACAATATAACGTAAAGTATTCATAGTACAAAGATAATCATTATCTCAGATTGCTAGATGTTTTAGCTAATACACAATGTATATAGTAAAATCATATCATAAATCTTTTCTTGTGCCTGAGTAAATGATAAATCATAAAGTAGCCCAAGATCATTATACAGATCACTTAATCGATATTTAGACAACTAATATAAATCACAACCCTTTTCCTATGATGAATGAACAATAGTTTATCAGAGTGTCTAAGATTGTTATTCGCCTAATCTCTGTTTGTTTATTCAGAAGGGTGGAAAACATGGCAATATATTTGTTTATAGTCTGTTGTATAAGTTTCAGAGCCAACCACAAATATGCAGAGTGCTATGAGTGTATTAATAACATGTATGTCCATCAGTTGTTATAGTTGTGCTCAACATTACTTACTAAATTTGTATTAGACATCGTGACCTTTGTAATCTTAGCAGGATATTTATTTGCATCTGTGATGGCGTTAGGAGGATATTGTAAGCTTGTACATGAGTCAAATGACGCTAAAGGGAAACCCTGATTACGTGGCATGTGGTGATAGGTCCTACTCTTGCAGTTACACAGAGGCTAATGATTGGGCCAACTACTGAGAGCATCATAACAGTGGGTGGGGCATTAACGAGACAATGAGAACTGTATCAGTGTCATGCAAATCCTGCAAACAATAATCTCATAAGATGAGCATTAGTCTAATGACCATAAAAGTGAAAAATGGTGCCCTGCTTGTGATAGAACTAATGAGGGAAAACAGGACTAGATACAAATCAGGAAATAAAATCATCAGATAGAGATTCAGTGCAAGCCATATGCAGAAATCGATCCCATACATGGGAAAATATATTCATGATATAATGTATGAACCAATGTTATCATGAATATCTTTTCCCATGTATGGGATCGATTTCTGCATATGGCTTGCACTGAATCTCTATCTGACGATTTTATTTGCTGATTTGTATCTAGTCCTGTTTTCCCTCATTAGTTTTATCACAAGCAGAGGACCATTTTTCACTTTTATGGTCATTAGACTAAGGTCCCTATTTAACAAAGGTCTATTCGTTCGAACAATAAAATGTTTACCTGTGTATTAATTCATTTTTTAAATGTAATATTCGAATTCGAATGTGACATTCAAATTAGAATGTAACATTTGAATTCTAAATAGTATTTCTAGTCCACAATTGTGTTTAATAAATGTAATATTCAAATTTGAATGCTACAATCGAATTTGAATGTCACATTCGAATTCAAAATAGTATTTCTAGTCTAATACTGTTTTTTTAAATGTAATATTCGAATTCGAATGCTGGGCTTCTCTCTGCTGCAATCTCACTATTTTTAGCGAGATCGCACTATTTCTGCATGCCCCATGAGTGGGGCACTGCAGAAATAGATTTGCAGAGTTACCGATGCAGAGAGGGCCACTCTGTGACCCTCTCTTCATCGGACAGCGGTGGTGCAGATCGTTGGTGAGTGGGAGCCATAGCAGGGAGGCGAGTGGGTGGCCCATTGCTACAGGGAGTTCCGGATCCTGTGCGAGACTGCGCGAGGAGGCGAGCGCTGGGGGGGATTCGGGGCGGGGGCACGCGTGCATGCGCGCACATGTTGTTAGTCTCTGCGAGGGAGGGAGAGGGGATAAGCTATAATTTAATTTTTCCAAAGAGATCTGAGAGGGGGAGGGGGGAGGGTATTGAGGGTGGGCACCTACACTACAGAAAAATTGGGTATTAATTAAAAAAGCCCAAATTTTGAACAAACTAGGTACTGACAGCTGCCAGTACCCAAGATGGTGGCATATAGGTAGATGGGAGAGGGTATGAGAGAGCCGTTTGGGGGGTTTCAGGGAGGTTAGGTGCTAAGGGGGGATCCAACACTGCAGAAAAAATATAAATAAATAAAAAAATATGCCTTTTATTTTAGTATTGGCAGACTTTCTGCCAGTACTTAAGATGGCGGAGACAATTGTGATGTGGGGGAGGGAAGAGAGCTGTTTGAGAGGGTCAGGGAGGGATCAGGGGTGGGATGTGTCAGGTGGGAGGCTGATCTCTACACTAAAGCTATAATTAACCCTACAAGCTACCTAAATTAACCCCTTCACTGCTGTGCATAATACAAGTGTGGTGTGCAGCGGCAATTAGCGGCCTTCTAATTACCAAAAAGTAATGCCAAAGCCATATATGTCTGCTATTTCTGAACAAAGGGGATCCCAGATAAGTATTTACAACCATTTGTGCCATAATTACACAAGCTGTTTGTAAATAATTTCAGTGAGAAACCGAAAGTTTGTGAAAAAGTTAACAATTTTTTTTATTTGATCGCATTTGGCGGTAATATGGTGGCATGAAATATACCAAAATGGGCTTAGATCAATACTTTGGGTTGTCTACTACACTACACTAAAGCTAAAATTAACCCTACAAGCTCCCTAATTAACCCCTTTACTGCTGGGCATAATACAAGTGTGGTGCGCAGCGGCAATTAGCGGCCTTCTAATTACCAAAAAGTAATACCAAAGCCATATATGTCTGCTATTTCTGAACAAAGGGGAACCCAGAAAAGCATTTACAACCATTTTTTCCATAATAGCACAAGCTGTTTATAAATAATTTCAGTGAGAAACCTAAAGTTTGTGAAAAAGTTAGTGAAAATGGTGGCATGAAATATACCAAAATGGGCCTAGATCAATACTTTGAGTTGTCTACTAAAACAAATATATACATGGGATTCCTGACAGATATCAGTGTTACAATGTAACTATCGCTAATTTTGAAACAAAATGGTTTGGAAATAGCAAAGTGCTACTTGTACTTATTGCCCTATAACTTGCAAAAAAGCAAAGGACATTAAAACATTGGGTATTTCTAAACTCAGGACAAAATTTAGAAAATATTTAGCATGGGTGTTTTTTGGTGGTTGTAGATGTGTAACAGATTTTGAAAAAGTGTGGGTTTTTTTCATTTTTTCATCATATTTTATAAAACATTTTATAGTAACTTCTTATTAGATATGATAAAAATAATGTTATCTTTAGAAAGTCCATTTAATTGCGATAAAAATGGTATATAATATGTGTGGATACAGTAAATGAGTAAGAGGAAAATAACAGCTAAACTCAAACACAGCAGAAATGTAAATATAGCCCTGGTCCTTAAGGGTAAGAAATTGAAAAATGGGGGCCTATTTAAGAACGTGCGATAAGCTCTCGGCATTTATCATTGCACCAGCAGTTCTGGTGAACTGCTGGTGCAATACCGCCCCCTGCAGGGGGTGTCAATCAACCCGATCATATTGGATCGGGTTGATTTCCGGCGATGTCTGTCCGCCACCTCAGAGCTGGCGGACAGGTTTTTGAGCAGCGGTCTTAAGACCGCTGCTTCATAACTTGTGTTTCTGGCGAGTCTGAAGGCTCACCAGAAACATGGGGCATCAAGCTCCATACGGAGCTTGATAAATAGACCCCATGGTCTGGTCCTTAAGGGGTTAATAAATGTACTATTCGATATAGTATTATAATAGTATTTCTAGTCTAATACTGTGCTTTATAAATGTAATATTTGAATTTGAATGTGACATTTGAATTCAAATGTCACATTCAAATTCAAATGTCACATTCAAATTCGAATATTACATTCGAATTTGAAATAGTATTTCTAGTCTAATACTGGGTTTTATAAATGTAATATTCGAATTTGAATGTGACATTCGAATTCAAAATAGTATTTTTAGTCTAATACTCTGTTTATAAAATGTAATATTCGAATTTGAATGTCACATTCGAATGTCACATTCAAATGCGAAAAGTGAAATTCGAAAAATGTAAATAACATTTGATAATATAATTTTTTAAGAATATTCGTTCTTATCAACATTCTATTATGTAAATCAAATTTCTACAATAACATTTGTTCTAACATTCGAATTTGAATATAAACACATTCACCCATCCCTAATGTCCACCTTTATTTTTGATGACAGACTCAATCCTCCTTGGCATGGAGGAAACCAGTGTCGTACAAATTTCTGGAGCGATGTTCTGCCCTTCTTCAAAAATTATTTTTTTCAGCTGCTCTTTGCTGGAGGTGTTGTGTTGCTTTAACATTCTCTTTAAAATACCCCAAAGGTGTTCTACTGGATTCAAGTCAGGTGACATACTTGGCCACGTCATAGTTTTCACTTGTTTCTCCTTTAGAAACTCCTTTTGTGATTTTGGCAGTGTTCTTTTGATCATTATCATGCTGGAATATTCGTCCTCTGCCAAACTTCTGGAGACTGGGGGGGCATATTTATCAAGCTCCGTATGGAGCTTGATGCCCCTTGTTTCTGGCGAGCCTTCAGGCTCGCCAGAAACACAAGTTATGAAGCAGCATTCTAAAGACCACTGCTCCATAACCTGTACGCCTGCTCTGAGGCGGCGGACAGAAATCAACCCGATCGAATAATATCGGGTTGATTGACACCCCCTGCTAGCGGCCGCAAATCTGCAGGGGGTGGTATTGCACCAGCAGTTTACAAGAACTGCTAGTGCAATGATAAATGCCAAGAGAGTATGCTTTCGGCATTTATTGATGTGCAGCGAACATGATCCGCAATATTGTATCATGTCAGCTAGCAGAATGATAATTCGGCCCCCGGGAGTCATCTTGTCAGCCAGTATTTTGGTATATCCCAGGCATTTATGGTGTCATCTATAAATGTCATCTCCCCAACACCTTTTGCAGTCATGCAGCCCCATATCGTCACACTCCCACCTCCATGATTCACTGTTGGGACTATGCATTCACTGTAATAATCCTGACCAGGTTCACACCAAACATGCTGCACCCTATCTGAGCCAGAAAATTGTATCTTGGTCTTGGCCACCTTACCAAATAATGTGCTTCCAGTATTCAGCAGGCTTTTTATGTTCTGTTGCCAAAGAGCAAGCATGGGTTTTTTCCTTGGATGCTGTCCAAAGACGTTGACATTATGCAATGTCCTTAGCAATGTCTAAGCTGTCACAGAAATTCCAATTTATATTGATAATCCCTGAGCCAAATCTGAAGCACTTGCCTTGATTCAAATCTGAAGCACTTTTTTTTTTTGCTTTTCAGAGCTAGATTGTGCAAGTAGTGCACTGTTCGTGGCTTCATTTTAGGAGGACAGCCACTGCGGCTCTGATTTCTAGCACTGTGTATTGATCTATACCTCCTGATTACTGCTGCAACTGCGTTTTGACTGATTTTTAGTTGGTCACCAATCTTCCTGTATCCTTTTCCATCTTTGTGAAGTCTCACAATCCGATTTTTCAATTCCTATGGCAATTCTTTTCCATGTGGAGACATGATGCAGACTTGCAAATAGACACAGCCCATTGTTCAAAAAATTAGACTGTTCTGGTAACTATGCTCATGCAATTAGGCTAATTGGAAATCATAGGTGTACTCAATTTTGTTTCAGTGATCTAACTTGCGTGTCAGTGATCACAGGTGTATTCACTTTTGTTGCATTGTTTCTACTTTTAGGCCTGTATTTTCAATATAATCTTTCTAAAGTATTTCGACTAGATTACAAGTTGTGCGTTAGGGTAAAAAAGCAGCGTTAAGAGGTCCTACCGCTGCTTTTTTATTACCGCTGCTATTACGAGTCTTGAAGGTTTAGGGTCACCGCACACTTCTTTAGCCTTACCGCAAAATGACTTATGTAAACTTTGTAAAGTCTTTTGTCTATGGGACTTCCATAGCGCTGATATTACAAGTCTGTCCTGGGAGGCCAAAAAGTGAGCGGTAAAACCCACCCAATACACCCTTAAAAAAACCTAACACTAACCCCCTGAAGATCGACTTACCGAGAGAAGTCTTCATCCAAGCCGGGTCGAAGTCCTCAACGAAGCCGGGAGAAGTCTTCATCCAAGCCGGGCGAAGCGGTCCTCCTGACGGGCAGAAGTCATCATCCAGACGGCATCTTCTATCTTCATCCATCTGACGCGGAGCGGGTCCATCTTCAAGACATCCAACACAGAGAATTCTATTAGCCAATCGAAATCTAAGGGACGCCATCTTGGATGACGTCACTTAAAGGTACCTTCATTCAGTAAGAAGACTCTGGATGAAGAGGATCCTCCGCGTCGGATGTCTTGAAGATGAACCCGCTCCACGTCAGATGGATGAAGATAGAAGATGCCGTCTGGATGAAGACTTCTGCCCGTCTGGAGGACCACTTCGCCCGGCTTGGATGAAGACTTCTCCCGGCTTCGTTGAGGACTTTGGCCCGGCTTAGATGAAGACTTCTCCCGGTAAGTCAATCTTCAGGAAGTTAGTGTTAGGTTTTTTTAAGGGTGTATTGGGTGGGTTTTATTTTTAGGTTAGGGACTTTGGGCTGCAATAGAGCTAACTGCCCTTTTAAGGGCAATGTCCATCCAAATGCCCTTTTCAGGGCAATAGGGAGCTTAGGGTTTTTTTAGATAGTATTTTATTTGGGGGGTTGGTTGTGTGTGTGGTGGGTTTTACTGTTGGGGGGTTGTTTGTATATTTTTTTTCAGGTAAAAGAGCTGATTACTTTGGGGCAATGCCCCACAAAAGGCTCTTTAAGGGCTATTGGTAGTTTAGTTTAGGCTAGAGTTTTTTTTTTATTTGGGGGGGGGTTATTTTGATAGGGCTATTAGATTAGGTGTAATTAGTTTAAATATCTTGTAATTTGTTAATTATTTTCTGTAATTTAGTGGGGGGGGGTTGTACTTTAGCTAATTTAATTTATTTAATTGTTGTTAATTTAGTTAATTTATTTAATTATAGTGTAGTGTTAGGCGTCAGTGTAACTTAGGTTAGGTTTTATTTTACAGGTACTTTTGTATTATTTTTTTTTAGCTAGGTAGTTATTAAATAGTTAATAACTATTTAATAACTATTCTACCTAGTTAAAATAAATACAAACTTGCCTGTAAAATAAAAATAAACCCTAAGTTAGATACAATGTAACTACAGGGAGTGCAGAATTATTAGGCAAATTAGTATTTTGACCACATCATCCTCTTTATGCATGTTGTCTTACTCCAAGCTGTATAGGCTCGAAAGCCTACTACCAATTAAGCATATTAGGTGATGTGCATCTCTGTAATGAGAAGGGGTGTGGTCTAATGACATCAACACCCTATATCAGGTGTGCATAATTATTAGGCAACTTCCTTTCCTTTGGCAAAATGGGTCAAAAGAAGGACTTGACAGGCTCAGAAAAGTCAAAAATAGTGAGATATCTTGCAGAGGGATGCAGCACTCTTAAAATTGCAAAGCTTCTAAAGCGTGATCATCGAACAATCAAGTGTTTCATTCAAAATAGTCAACAGGGTCGCAAGAAGCGTGTGGAAAAACCAAGGCGCAAAATAACTGCCCATGAACTGAGAAAAGTCAAGCGTGCAGCTGCCAAGATGCCACTTGCCACCAGTTTGGCCATATTTCAGAGCTGCAACATCACTGGAGTGCCCAAAAGCACAAGGTGTGCAATACTCAGAGACATGGCCAAGGTAAGAAAGGCTGAAAGACGACCACCACTGAACAAGACACACAAGCTGAAACGTCAAGACTGGGCCAAGAAATATCTCAAGACTGATTCTTCTAAGGTTTTATGGACTGATGAAATGAGAGTGAGTCTTGATGGGCCAGATGGATGGGCCCGTGGCTGGATTGGTAAAGGGCAGAGAGCTCCAGTCTGACTCAGACGCCAGCAAGGTGGAGGTGGAGTACTGGTTTGGGCTGGTATCATCAAAGATGAGCTTGTGGGGCCTTTTCGGGTTGAGGATGGAGTCAAGCTCAACTCCCAGTCCTACTGCCAGTTTCTGGAAGACACCTTCTTCAAGCAGTGGTACAGGAAGAAGTCTGCATCCTTCAAGAAAAACATGATTTTCATGCAGGACAATGCTCCATCACACGCGTCCAAGTACTCTACAGCGTGGCTGGCAAGAAAGGGTATAAAAGAAGAAAACTTGATCTGAACCCCATTGAGAACCTGTGGTCCATCATCAAATGTGAGATTTACAAGGAGGGAAAACAGTACACCTCTCTGAACAGTGTCTGGGAGGCTGTGGTTGCTGCTGCACGCAATGTTGATGGTGAACAGATCAAAACACTGACAGAATCCATGGATGGCAAGCTTTTGAGTGTCCTTGCAAAGAAAGGTGGCTATTGGTCACTGATTTGTTTTTGTTTTGTTTTTGAATGTCAGAAATGTATATTTGTGAATGTTGAGATGTTATATTGGTTTCACTGGTAAAAATAAATAATTGAAATGGGTATATATTTGTTTTTTGTTAAGTTGCCTAATTATTATGCACAGTAATAGTCACCTGCACACACAGATATCCACCTAAAATAGCTAAAACTAAAAACAAACTAAAAACTACTTCCAAAAATATTCAGCTTTGATATTAATTAGTTTTTTGGGTTCATTGAGAACATGGTTGTTGTTCAATAATAAAATTAATCCTCAAAAATACAACTTCCCTAATAATTCTGCACTCCCTGTATTAGTTATATTGTAGCTAGCTTAGGGTTTATTTGATAGGTAAGTGTTTAGTTTTAAATAGGAATAATTTAGTTAATGATAGGAATTTTATTTAGACTTATTTAAATTATATTTAAGTTAGGGGGTGTTAGGGTTAGGGTTAGACTTAGATTTAGGGTTTAATAACTTTAATATAGTGGCAGCGACATTGGGGGCAGCAGATTAGGGGTTAATAAGTGGAGGTAGGTGGCGGCGACATTGGGGGTGGCAGATAAGGGGTTAATAAATATAATTTAGGTGTCAGCAATGTTGGGGGCAGCAGATTAGGGGTTCATAAATATAATATAGGTGGTGGAGGTGTCCGGAGCAGCAGATTAGGGGTTAATAAATATAATGCAGGTGTCGGCGATGTCGGGGATTGCAGATTAGGAGTTAATAAGTGTAAGATTAGGGGTGTTTAGACTCGTGGTTCATGTTAGGGTGTTCGGTGTAGACATAACTTGTGTTTCCCCATAGGAATCAAAGGGGCTGCGTTAATGAGTTTTACGCTGCTTTTTTGCAGGTGTTAGACTTTTTCTCAGCCGGCTCTCCCTGTTGATTCCTATGGGGAAATCGTGCACAGCATGTATGACCAGCTCACTGCTGACTTAAGCAGCGCTGGTATTGGAGTGTGGTAATGAGCAAAAGTTTGCTCAACGCTCACTTCTTGTCTTTTAACAACGGGTTTCTGAAAACTCGTAATACCAGCGCTGCAGGTAAGTGAGCGGTGAGACAAAACTGCTCGTTAGCACCGCACAGCCTCTAACACAAAACTCATAATCTAGGTGTTTGTTTTTAATTGTTTATAATAGGAAATACTCTACTTGTCAACTTAGAAATAAAACAATTATTGAGAGGTGATACAATTTTGAATAATTTAATATTTAAGTGATATTGCCCAGGGGTGTACTCACTTCTGTTGTATACTGTATATACTCAACAAATATGGCACAAAATACCAACATTTCCTAGTAGTGATAATAAGGCACACAAAATTATTATATAGTTACAACCAGAAAACTCAAAATGATGAAAACAGATCACAAGATTCTCCATCATCCCTAGAGAATGAGATGCAGCTCACCAGGTGTAATAGAGTTAGAGACATAAACCCTTAAATTATTATTTTATGATTCAGATGAAGCATACCATCTAAAACAACTTACATATTTACTTCTATTATCAAACATGCTTCATTCTGTTGGTATCCTTTGCTGAAGAAGTAGCAATGCACTACACATTTGGTGAGCCAAAGATAAGAGGCATATATGTATAGCCACCAATCAAAAGCTAGCTCACAGTAGTGCATTGCCATTAATGATCCTAACTAGATACACTTTTCAACAAAGAATACTAAATGAACAAAACTAATTAGATAATAGGGGTAAATTTTAACATTGTTTAAAATAGCATGCTCTATCTGAATCATGAAAGTTTACTTTTGACTTTACTGTCTCTTTCTATTCCGTTTAATAGACCTTGCAGCTTCCAATTCATCTAAAGACCCTTTAAATGTGTTGGCAATTATTCTCAAATTTTAATTTCCAATTTTGTAAGTCTTCTGTTCAAATCGCTGGCCAATACCTCTTATCAATGAGTCTAGATGTGGGTAAAAGTAAGTTATTCTTTCCTGCTCATCCTTTGAAAAAAATGATGCTTGGACTCAAATGTATCATCAATTTGACTGGATATTTTTCTCTTCTAAACAGGAAGTATTATTGTATCATTCTTCACACAGATTTTCACACTGTCCTTGGAAATGGACTGAAGAAATTCTTGGTCAATTTTCATTGCAGCCAATAATTACACAAGCTATTGAGACTCAGGGCAAATTCATATCAGAGCACATCAGGGGTTCTATGAACATGGGCAGCCCTAAGGTAGACTCTCACAAAATTAGGGGTTTCTGTGTCTCCATACCGCATAACCAGTTTTACCTGTTACATCAGTAGCACATTTACTCACTGTTCCATGTCCCTACCTCCAAATGTTGAGAGCTATGTGAAGATAATAAGCTTCATAAACCTCAGCATAGTTAGTTATAAATAACTTAAATATTACTTCAGCTCAACTACTGTGGCCTACAATTTGCAAATCCCTTGAAATTATCCAAAAATGCCAAGTGAAAAACCTCTTGGGACTCATCTACATAAACCAACCAAACAGGCTTAGCAGCCTCAAGAAAACAAACAACAACACTGTAAAACAATAAAACCCACAAACCAACTCACAGTTACAACAAAATAATGAAGAAGGGTCTGAAAAATAGGTATGCACTCAGAACAGGTTCAATAAGGTCTATTTTACACACAAGCATTCTCAGCATCTTCATCAGGGTCCGATGGGGTACTATTGTTTCAGAATTAAAAAATCTAGAAGAAACCCTTACTTGGACACTGCAAGTTAAACACAGTAACCAAGCAGGAGCTAGGGGTAAGAGAACAATGAGACTAAACTCAGTAGCTGAACTCTCTCTTGTACTTTAATTGGCACCTACAAAGCAAAATAACTAATAAGTACTAGAAAGTAACTGCAAATTAATCAATCTAAATACCAAAGGAAAACATACCTTTGTAAAAGGTTAGTCTTGTTCCAGATGAAGACTCACATAGGTAACTTTTTTGAAGATCTCTTGAGAGCAAAGGCTTTAATAATGCACTGGTGAAGAATGTAACAGCAGCAATAGTACAAGGAATTTAGTCATATACCAAAACAAACTACAAGCCACTATGCTAAAGTACAGAAAAAGGGCTTTCAATAGAGTCCGGGGAAAAGCCTCACAGGAAAAAATAGCACCAAATAATTAAACAAATGAAAGTCCAAAAACAAAATAAAGTCAAATAACCAGTCCAAACATTGGGTTAATACAAAAGTATAGTCAGGGGTAGCCAAGTCAAACCAGTAAATTCAAATAAATAAATTGCCAGAGTAAAAGGTAGTTAAAACACTCATTCTCAAGCTGCATCATGCTGCAAACAGCAAACTTATAAAGACTACTACTATTAAGGTTTAATTGATCTTCTGGGTCTCCTTAAAGGTACAGCATGCCTAACAGCAGCAGGGACATAAATGACTCTCAACTTAGCATACCTAAATACTGCTAATCCATGCCAAGACTGATGATAAGTAAATGCAACATACTCTTGAGCAGATATTAAACTATATTTTCCATGATGGCTAGACACTCTTTAGGAGGAATGTGTATTTGTTCGTAATCTCAAATTAATGACGAATATGGCCGCTTTTTTTGGTGCCAGATTTATTCATGTCAAAGTCAGAATTTGCACAGATCATTGTGTGTTGCACTTTGACATAAATAAATGAGCCGAAAGCCCCTGTCTGCAGTCATATTTGGCATTAATTTTAGAATATGAAAAAATTAACATGCATAGTTTTTAGGCTGGCTGAAAAGCACAGAAAATGTAATTCCAAAACATCTGTGGTGGCAAAGTTGTTGCATTATTACCATTTAAAAACTAACTGAGGGTCCGGGCTATGGCCCAAGAGGGCTGCTGAACTGGGAGCTCTCTCTGGAAAGATTGCAATCAGCCTTGTAACTATGATTTTGCATGCCCATCCAGAAAGAAATTGACCCTTGTGAAGTGTATGAAACCTCGCTGGATTGGGCTATATTCAAATTGAGAGTAGAAGAGGCTTCCCAGGCCGGACTGCAGGGATCTCTTGGCGGCCTACAAAGGAAGAGAGCTCAGCACCCCCTCCAGGGGAACCGGGGTAAGCAGAGTAAAAAGGATACCTCTGCATACACTCTAACCGGATATAAGACCTGCAGTATGGGGGACGTTTTTATTATTATGAGATCTGCTCCTTGATTTTGAGCATAAGTTCTGCAGCAGATTGGACCGCTTTGCAGCCCTCATGGAGCATGTACACAATGAGACAGTAACGGTTAAGCCGGAAGTGGTGTCAGCGATAGACCCTAACAAGCAAGGAGAGAGTTTACAGTTTACTGTGGCCCAACACACTACAGAGGGAGCCCTGCGATATACAGGATCGATGGCCCACGTGGGATCCTTACCTTATGTCTTGACCCTGGCTCTGGGGGATGCGGCCAGCCCCCTGGGGAGGGACTCAAACCTTGCTGATGTCCGAGAGGAGGCCCACGGGGAGGCAGTTGCAGGGTGTTCTGCCATGGTGTCCGATGATGGGTCGAGGGAGACCTTGCGTTGTGTGGCGGTCCACCGGAGGAGGTGGAAGCGCCCCTGCTTGTCTGATGCGGGACTTCTACAGCTGAAAGCAGAAGGTGGCAAGATTATGTGCTTAGTGTCCGTAGCCCAGTTGTCGTGTGAAGGAGCAGCCCCCCGGATAGCCGCACACAACTGTGACGTGTCAGAGGGCGGTGCTTCCCGGACCGGCATCGGGTAAATATGCATAGCCCTTACCAACATAGAGGGACAGTTGGTGAGCTTTTTGCACTTAGTTTGGCCCTGGATGGGAGCTACATCTTTGAGGCCACGGTGTCTCTTCTTCGGGGACTAATGAAGACCTTGCGGTCTAATGTGCTCCATGCAGATACTTTTAACATATACTGTGCATTATGCTTTTCCTTCACTTGCTCATGGGTGTTACTGCCCAGCTTGGGGAGAATTTCTGGGACTAATCTTGGTATAAAGCGTTTAAATAGCGTCATGATATGTCCTGCAACTTATCCCTCACACTGTGCAGTTATTATGTTGGCCTTAATGTTATTATTCCACACTGTATATTACGATGCTATGTTAGCCTGCCTATTGCTGTATAACTAGTACTTGCTGTATTGAGACCAAGATAAAAATTTGATTTATGTGCAGTAAGTGGTAAGATATTAGAGTTAAATGGAGCAGTAGTGTGGGATTCAGATTTATATTGGTGCTCTACTTCTATGGCCTTTAGTACTTGTTGTGCTGGAGGGGTAACGGCTAGTTCCTGCATGTTTCTTTATACAAGCACATTTGTCTTTAGGGATATGGAGATCCTGCCCCTATAATGCATAGCACCCATAATGCTGGTCGTAGATATACACAAAGTTTTATATAAAAGTTTGAACGAAACCTATAATCTTTCCAGTTTTAACTACCCCTTGTGTGACCTACACATATGATTAGTTTATAATCGACCTTAGTTGATAGATCTGTGCAGCATTGTGTGTCATACCTTTAATAGGCTCTCTTCTGAGTTAAATGGTGGCCTATACCACCGAAAGTAATGTTTATATAGAATTCACTAATAGGTTGGGTCCTAGAGGGCCCCTGTAACTTTACCCCCTACGTTTCCCACAGTACTTATTTTTAAGATGTATGGCCCGAAAGTGGCCGTTAACTTTCAACTGAGGTATGTCTCATTCATACTTTAGCATATTTTAGGGGAAGTGTATGACAAAATGCTGAACACCTACAGTGTTAATATTATTGTTGAAATGTTTTAGTACTGAAATTGTATATAATATATGTTCTGCTGAAGACATCAAGGACACGTACAAGCCTGCATAGGTTGCAAATTTGTTATTGCATTTAGGCTTATAGCAAGATGGGTGTTTGTTTTGTGCTATATGTCCTTTTGTACATGTACTTTTGTAAAATGAGGTAATATCCATGGCTGGAAAATGTACCTTTGGGTTAGGATATGCTTTGATCCTACAGCTGTGAAGACATGCTTGTTTGATTAATTATGTAAATCCTGATGTATGACAAATGGGCATGTTGCCATGATGTTTCTTTCTGAAATTTTGTGTTTGTTTGCCATTTTACCTCAATAAAAAACTATTTAAAAAAAAAAAAAAAAAAAACTAACTGAGGGATCAATGGCAAAGTTTTGGCTAGAGGGTTAGTGACTTTTATTGTTTTCAAATTTTCTCTTCATTGGAGTTAAGCAATGTGCTGCTTAAACAACTTCCTTAACCAATACTCTTCCCAAAGTAAAACACAAAATCACCACTGCATGCATCAAGTAAACCCAATGTGCGTTTTATTGCTACTGCAAAATCACGGTAGCAATTAGCGACCTCTGGTTAATTTTAAAAAAATGCCCCAACTGCCCCCAAAACAAAATGTGTAGTGCCTTTTTGAATAAAAAAATGTAGCATATATTTAAAAAAAAAAAAAAAACTGCACTAGGCAGTCTTTGGGGGCTAAAGTTGGCGGCTGTGGGGTGTTTGAAAAAAAACGGCAATGAAAAGTGCCTTTACATTGTGGTTTTCAGTACTGTGTTTTCCCAGTAAATATATATGTATATGAATATATACATATATATTTATGTGTTAAACCATACCGCTGGTATTACTAAATTGAGTGAAACTATTGATAGCGATATTCTGCACTCCACTTGTAATCTGGCCCATTATGAATTAAAATACATTTACAATATACACTTCAAGAATAAACATAAATAATAAATATATTTCTATATATGAAAGAAAGAAAAGATTGTCTCTCAAGCGCTGTCTTCTTTAGTAGAAACCCTTTTTAGCATGGAATATGTGTTTCTTAAAACTGTGTTTAGGATGAGCGTGATATGGTTCCTATTTTTGTGAATCAATTTTCTTTCAGCTGCTACCCCTTGTTATGGTATACTTGAAACCAGTGGAGGCTCCTCCATATGTGCACTGTCGCACGTGAACCCCCAGGGGGCAGAGGAGGGGGAAAAAATGAGCAGGAAAAAAAAATGAGCAGGAAAAAAAAATATGAAAAATTTTATTTTTTATTTTTTATGTATATTATTTTATATTGTATTTATTATATTTATTGTGCTGTGTGCAGTGTATACTATCAGTATCATGATCATGATGCCAGGCTGCCAGCTTAAGCTGCTTGCAATGCTATCACATCAGATATTTTCATTTTGGTACCAGGTACATTTGAGTTTATTAGGCAGGAGGCAGGAGCTAGGACCGGGTGGACACTTCAGTGTGTGCTGACGTCCGTGACGTTACACACACCACAGCACCACGGCACTTGTCGCACTGCTGCCTGAGGGGGCTGAGAGAGGCTGAGTCTGTGAGTCATAGATTGACAGTCAGGCTCCAGTCTCCACCCCCCACTCGCACGTGCGGTAAGGAGCTCTATATGCCTGCACAGTGATCGCAATGTATTCACTGTGCAGGCGTAGCTCCTCCCCAGCTTCATGCCTATAGAGGCATAATCGCACAGGCTGAACTGTGCGGTCGTTCAGCCTGTGCTCTGTCTCCTCCCCCAGCCTCTCGATCCGGACTGTGTGATAGGCTGAGAGGGCTCCCTGGCTCACGTGATGGTCCCCACGAGGCTCCTCCCGGCTCAACGGCGCAAAAATCTTTGTGGAGATAGCCGTTGAGCTGAGAGGAGGCGTTTTGCATAGCTCTGTTGTGCAAAAATCTGTTAGCAAAAAAGAATTTGTTTTGCTGCCTGCTGGCAGCCATCAACAGTCAACAAAGTCATATTTGCTGCTGCTGAGCCTGAGCTGCAGTGTGCAAATAGCCTTAGGGCTCCTTAGGCTAATTAATAAATATAGGCTAATATAGACAGTGAGTGAGTTAGAGTTCAGTTAGCCATTATTACATTTAGCTTAGCTTAGCAATAGAGTTTAGAACTTAACTTTAGATTCAGCTCTGTTGTGCAAAAATCTGTTAACTGCAAAAAACGATTTTGTTTTGCTGCCTGCTGGCAGCCATCAACACAGTCATATTTGCTGCTGCAGTGTGCAAATAGCCTTAGGCTAATAATAGACAGTGAGTGAGTTAGTTAGAGTTAGCCATTATTACATTTAGCTTAGCTTAGCTTAGCAATAGAGTTTAGAACTTAACTTTAGATTCACAGTCACTAACTACTAGTATTCTATTATCTATCTAGTAGAACATAGTTACTAATTAAATTTTATACTACTATATTATATTAGTTCAGTAAGTTGTTTGACAGTTTGTGGGCAGATATTTTAATGATTTTTGCTGCAGGCCTGCAGTTTTTTTATATAGAGTAACTGAGTGAGTTGAGTCTTGAACTACTAGTGTTGAAAAAAAAATCTTTTTTTTTCTACTTGTAATTTAAACAACAGATACAGTCTGAGTCTGAGATTGCTTTTTACATAGAGTAACTTGAGTTGAGTCTTAAACTTGAACTAGTGTTTAAAAAAAAACATTTTTATTTTTCTATTTGTTATTTAAACAACACATACAGTCTGAGTCTGAGATTGCTTTTTATATAGAGTAACTTGAGTTGAGTCTTGAACTTGAACTAGTGTTAATAAATAAATACATTTATTTTTCTACTTGTAATTTAAACAACAGATACAGTCTGAGTCTGAGATTGCTTTTGATATAGAGTAACTTGAGTTGAGACTTGAACTAGTGTTAAAAAATAAATTTATTTTTCTACTTGTAATTTAAACAACAGACACAGTCTGAGTCTGAGATTAGCAAGTTTAGGAGCATACTGGACTTTTAGGGAGTTCTTTAACAATTTAGTTCAACTTCTAGTTGATATTTTCTAATAGCTGCAGAGCAGCAGAGCTACCTACCTACAAGTTATATATTAGATAACAACCGCCAAACTATTTAAACTATTTCTTCAAGTTGAGTTGTATATTTTCTAACAGCTGCAGAGCGACCTACCTACAAGTTATATATATAATATTAGATAGCAAGCGCCAAAATATTAAACTATTACTTCAAGTTGAGTTCTATATTTTATAACAGCTGCAGAGCTACCTACCTACAAGTTATATATATAATATTAGATAACAACCGCCAAAATATTAAACTATTACTTCAAGTTGAGTTGTATATTTTATAACAGCTGCAGAGCTACCTACCTACAAGTTATATATATAATATTAGATAACAACCGCCAAAATATTAAACTATTACTTCAAGTTGAGTTGTATATTTTCTAACAGCTGCAGAGCTACCTACCTGCTACCTACAAGTTATATATTACATAAAAAACGCCAAAATATTAAACTATTACTTCAAGTTGAGTTGTATATTTTATAACAGCTGCAAAGCTACCTACCTACAAGTTATATATATAATATTAGATAACAACTGCCAAAATATTAAACTATTACTTCAAGTTGAGTTATATATTTTCTAACAGCTGCAGACTTTCACAAAGGGGTGTGGCTTTTAAAAATGGGTGTGGCTTGTTAAAAGGGGCGTGGTTTTTAAAAAGGGTCATGTTTTTCAAAGGGGCGTGGCTTTCTAAAAGGGGCAGGGTCTTGTGCACCCCCATTCTAAAACTTCACCAGCCGCCACTGCTTGAAACCACTAACACGTAAAAGGAAGTAATGAAAAATGAAGGGATAGGAGGAAGCTCTACCAAGGATCAGAAAAAAGAAAACACAAATAGAAGATTATATACGTGTATGTTAAAGTGTGCGCAAGAGACACCAAACTGCTCCAACCCTAAAGTCCCTCACGTTAGGGAAAAAAAGATAATCAGAGAACAAAGATATATATATATATTGGTCTGTTTTAAATCCAATAGTAAATATTAGGGATGGGCGAATGTGTAAATTTCCGAATTTTGAATGTTATTACTGAAATTTAAATTATAAATCCGAATGTTGATAAGAACAAATATTCTTAAAAATTCTATTATCGAATGCTATTTACAGTTTTTGAATGTCACTTTCGAATTTGAATGTTTATAATTATATCAAATGTCCACATTTGACATTTCGAATTTAACATTCTATTTAACAAATACTATTCAGAAGTTCAATAGTTCATGTGGTAGGGAGGGAATCTAGTAAATTGATACATAATAGATACAAATATATAATTTTGTATGTTTCTATATAGAATATTGCATAATTTGAATATTACATTTAAAGAAAGCATTAGAAATACTATTACAAACATATAAATTCGAATTTTTCGAATTACAATATTGCATAATTCGAATATTACATTTAAAGAAAGCCTTAGCAATACTATTACAAATATAAATTCGAATTTTTCGAAAATAATATTTTCGAATGTAATCGTTAGTTCGTTAGTCCCGGAGAACATATGCGAACATATGCGATGTTCGATCCGCCCCCTATTCGTCATCATTGAGTAATACTTTGACCCTGTACCTTACAGTCAGAAGACACATTCCAGCCAATCAGCAGCAGACCCTCCCTCCCAGACCCTCCTACCTCCTGGACAGCATCCATTTTAGATTCATTTGGAAGCTGCATTCTTAGAGAGAGGAGGGACAGTGTAGCTGCTGCTGATTTAATAGGGAAATCGATAGCTAGGCTAGTGTATTCAGTGTCCACTACAGTCCTGAAGGACTCAGCTGATCTCTGCTGTAAGGACAGCACCCCAAAAAGCCCTTTTTAGGGCTAGGACATCAGTCTGCTTTTTTTTTTTCTGTGTAATCTAATTGCAGTTGCCTGCCTGCCAGCGTGTATGTCAGACTCACAGCGTATACTGTGCCCACTTGCCCAGTGCCACCACTCATATCTGGTGTAACAGTAGTGTAGATTTAAAAAAAAAAACACTTTTTTGACTGTGTTAAATAATAGCAGTCAGTTTTCTTCACACATGTGCGTTTCAGTGCCTGCTTGCCTGCCAGGGCACAGTGTCACCCCAGTGCAACTCATATCTGGTGTAACAGTAGTGTAGATTTAAAAAAAAAAAACACTTTTTTGACTGTGTTAAATAATAGCAGTCAGTTTCCTTCACACGTGTGCGTTTCAGTGCCTGCCTGCCTGCCAGGGCACAGTGTCACCCCAGTGCAACTCATATCTGGTGTAACAGTAGGGTAGATTTAAAAAAAGCAACACTTTTTTGACTGTGTTAAATAATAGCAGTCAGTTTCCTTCACACGTGTGCGTTTCAGTGCCTGCCTGCCAGGGCACAGTGTCACCCCTTACTTTTATCACTAATTTTGCTTTGTTCTCTTGGTATTCTTAGTTGAAAGCTTAACCTAGGAGGTTTATATGCTAATTTCTTAGACCTTGAAGCCCACCTCTTTCAGATTGCATTTTAACAGTTTTTCACCACTAGAGGGTGTTAGTTCACGTATTTCATATAGATAACATTGTGCTCGTGCACAAGATGTTATCTGGGAGCAGGCACTGATTGGCTAGACTGCAAGTCTGTCAAAAGAACTGAAAAAAGGGGCAGTTTGCAGAGGCTTAGATACAAGATAATCACAGAGGTTAAAAGTATATTATTATAAATGTGTTAGTTAAACTGGGAGTTTGGTCTGTCACTGTGAAGCGGGCGTAACCCTTACACTACCTGATCGATACAACATCATACCTGATGTTTTAAAGCACGTTATTCCAAACAATTTAGGAATGTTAGGTGATTTATGCCCTTTATGGATTAAAAACAGACTCTGCATCAACTATGTAATTTTCCATGGGAGTTTTGCCATGGATCTCCCCATGCCACAGTCCAGGTGTTAGTCCCCTTGAAACAACTTTTCCATCACTATTGTGGCCAGAAAGAGTCCCTGTGGGTTTTAAAATTTGCCTGCCTATTGAAGTCTATGGCGGTTCGCCCGGTTCGCCCGTTCGTGAACAGTTGTGGAAGTTCGCGTTCGCCATTCGCGAACCCAAATATTTATGTTCGCGACATCACTAGTAATTGTAAAATTCTAAACTGAACATTCGAATGTTATGTAAACAAAATGAATGAATGTGTTAAAATTTGTTTCATTTTGGAATGTTGCGAAACATTCACTCATTCCTAGTAAATATGTCTAACAAATAATCCTTACAGCAGGAAAAGAGTAGAGTGGGTTTAAACCCTGGTGCATACAGATACACCTGAAAAGTGGGACAAAATGTATTGTTGCAAATGAGGAGCAAAAAAAAAGTTGAACTCTATTTCACTGACGAAGATCAATTTGTGAAAACGGAATTAGTGATTCGAGTACATGTTTAAAAATTATATATGTTTTATTGGAATCCATTTTAACCCCCCCCCCCCAAAAAAAACAAACAAAAAAATTTGATATGGGTCACACACCTGACAAATCTAACTTGTGGAAAGTATGAAGAGTCACATCTCAGACCAAAGCAGTTAGAAAAAACAAACACATGATGAATAAAAATATAAAATAGCAAATTAATAAAAGTAGTTAATAATGTGGTAAAATAAATAAGTGAAATCTTATCTGTAGTTGAGCTGATTAAATGATCCTTAAAAAGCAAATAGATGGTAAAAACAATAAGAAATGATCCAAACGGTGGGTAGAAAATACCGGCGTGTGTTTTTGTTAAACCGGACGTGAATCCTGTGAGAACTGGAAGTGACGTCACTGGTGAATGTAAATAAAAAAAATAAAAATAAAAAAAGTAATATAAAAAATTTTAATATTTATATAGAGACTGAATATAAATATATACTAATATATATATAATGCCTTCCAAAAATTGTCGTTTCTGATTAAGGTCTATTTCTCCCTTTGAATATAGTTTCTGGAAATACCAAAAGAAGATATCTTTTATAGCCTTATTTTCTGTGTATCTTTTAGCCTTATCCTTAACCACTGCTATTGGATTTGCCCTCTTTTGGGTAGAGAGTAAGAGGGACAACCACTTCAAAGTATGCCCATTAAAGTTCAAATATGCTGCTGATTTTTTAAGATCCGCGACCGCTGCTTCTTAACTTATCGAACATCGGGCAGAGCAAGTAACATCAGCTGCTTGATAAATCTCCCCCTAAATGTGAGCTGCATTTAAAAGCTCCAAAACAGCTCAGTACAGGGATGGAAATGGCTCAGCAGTTAAAGGGTTACTGTGACGTAAAACCCCCCACATATTTCCCATTTATTTAAAATATCTGAGAGAAAATGATGTTGCTACCTTTACCTACAACAGAAAAACAATCACCGAGATTAAAAGTTTTGCGCTATAGAGGGTGCTAAATGAACGCAACAAAATTTGTGTTATTTCACCATCCATAGCTCTGCCATTACGAGTTTTTTAAAAGCCACCTTGTGCGTGCTATATAGTTGCGTTAAGCTGCATACCGCACAAAATACAAGCACTGCTTTGATGTGCTTGTGCACGCTTTCCCCATAGACATCAATGGGAAGAGAGTGTTATAAAAAAAAACTAACACCTGCGATCGCAGAATGAAAAGCTCCGTAACGCAACCCTATTAATGTCTATGAGGAAAAAAATTTACGTTTAAACCTAACACCCTAACATAAACCCCACATCTGAACACCCCTAATCTGCTGCCCCCGACATCGCCGACACCTACATTATTATTACTATTATTATTATTTATTTGTAAAGCGCCACCAAATTCCGTAGAGCTGGGTACAATGATAGGGGTATACAATGACAAAGATTTGAGATAAAATACAAAACATAACAAAACTAAACAAATCTAGTACAGGAGGAAGAGGGCCCTGCTGTGGAGAGTTCAAAGTCTATAGGTTTAGGGTGCAGAGAGATAAGGTTGGGGTAGCTTCGGTTGTATTTGCAGCAGTTAGTCAGGCAGTTCATGTACATGTATTAGTTTGGTTTGGATGAGGGATGCAGGAGAGATGGTGAGCCTCTTTGAATAGGTGAGTTTTCAAGGAGCGTCTGAAGCTATACAAGGTTGGAGACAGTCTTATGGAGGACAGGAGCAGCACATGCAAAGTCTTGGAGGTGGGAGTGGGACGTAGAGATAACAGGAGTTTAGGTCAGAGGTTGATCGAAGAGGACGGGATGGGGAATATTTCACAATGAGAGAGGAAATATAGTTGGGAGATAGACTGTTGAGTGCTTTGTAAGTTAGGGTTAATACATTAAATTGTATTCTGGAGTGTATGGGGAGCCAGTGTAGGGACTGGCAGAGCGGAGCAGCTGATGTAGATCGGCGACTTAGGTGGATGAGTCTACCAGAAGGATTCATAATAGATTGGAGGGAGGAGAGGCAGTGTTTTGGAAGGCCATTTAGGAGTAGATTGCAATAATTAATGTGTGACAAAATGAGGGCATTAATAAGTATTTTTGTAGTTTTTTGAGTAAGGAAGGACGAATTCTGGAAATGTTGTGTAGGTGTGAATGGCAGGATTTGGTAAGCGCTGGTATATGTGGCTTGAATGTGAGTTCTGAGTCCAGTGTGACCCCAAGACAGCAGACCTGGGGTGAGGTGTTGAGAATAGAGTCTGCAACCATCAGAGAAATGTCAGGTGCTGGATGTCTCGAAGATGGGGGATAAGAAGCAGCTCAGTTTTGGACAGATTGAGTTGGAGGTAGTGTGAAGACATCCAAGAGGAAATTGCAGAGAGGCAGTCAGAAATCTGGTTGAGTAAAGAGGAAGATATATCAGGAGAGGAAAGATAGATTTGGGTATCATCAGCATATAGGTGGTACTGGAATCCAAAGGAGGCTATAAGTTTTCCAAGGCAGGATGTATAGAGAGAGAAAAGCAAGGGTCCCAAGACAGAGCCTTGCGGTACTCCAACTGAGAGAGCCATAGGATTACAAGATATGTTGTTAAAGGAAACTGAAAACAAGCAATTTGACAGATATGATGCAAACCAGGAGAGGGCTGTGTCTCGGATGCCAAATGTCCCCCGCACCCCAACATCCTCAACATAAGAGCTACTTAAATACTATTGGCTGATTTAAATAGCCAATATAATTTAAGTAGATATCTTCCTATTGGCTGATTTGAACAGCCTATAGGATTTCAGTAGCTCTCATCCTATTGGCTGATTTGAATTTTCCAAAATCAAATCAGCCAATCGGAATGCAAGGGATGCCATTTTGAAAACACTCCCTAGCATTGAAAATTCAGTATATGGCAGCGGCCGTATGAAGAGGATACTCCACGCAGGATGTCTTAAGGATGGAGCCACTCCGTGCCGCCGGGATGAAGATAGAAGATGCCGCCTAGATGAAGATAGAAGACGCTGCCTGGATGGATGAAGACCTCATTGCCTGGATGAAGACTTTTCGCCGCCTGGATGTCCGGACTTCAAAAACTGTAAGTGGATCATCGTGGGTTTTTTTTTTAGATTAGGGTTTTTGGCTTTCTTAAAAGAGCTAAATGCCCTTTTAAGGGCAACGAAAAAGAGCTGAATGCCCTTTAAAGGACAATGCCCATACAAATGCCCTTTTCAGGGCAATGGGTAGCTTAGGTTTTTGTTAGAGTTAGGTTTTCTATTTTGGGGGGTTGGTTGGGTGGTGGGTTTTACGGTTGGTGGATATTTTTTTACAGGGAAAAGAGCTGATTTCTTTAGGGCAAATCTCTATAAAAAGCCCTTTTAAGGGCTATTGGTAGTTTATTGTAGGTTAGGGGTTTTTTTTATTTTGGAGGGGGCTTTTTTATTTTTATAGGGCTATTAGATTAGGTGTAATTGTTTTTATTTTGGATAATTTTGTTTGTTATTTTTCGTAATTTAGTGTTTGTTATTTTTTTGTACTTTAGTATTTTTTATTTTTTGTAATTTTGTATTTTTAATTTTTTGTAATTGTAGATTTCATTTTATTTAGTAGTGTTATTTTTTTAAATGTGTAAATTAATTTATTTAATTTGTAGTTATTTTAATTTTAGTATAATAGAAATGTTAGTTTAATTTATAGTTTAAATTTAGCTTTTTTTTAATTTCCCAGGTAAGTTTTTTTTATTTATTTTAAGATAGGGATCTTGTAATTTTAATTTAAAGTTACTGGGTTGTTAGGTTTAGAGGTTAATAGTTTAATTTAGTTTTTGGCGATGTGGGGGGCTGGCGGTTTAGGGGTTAATAGGTTTATTTAGTGGTAGTGATATAGGAGGCCAGAGGTTTAGGGGTTAATAACTTTATTTAGTGGCGACGATGTTGAGGAGCAGCGGAATAGGGGTTAATATCTTTATTATAGTGTGGGCGATGTTGGAGTGCGGTGGAACAGGAGTTAATAACTTTAGTATAGTGGCGACGATGTCGGGGAGCGGCGGAATAGAGGTTAATAAATTTTATTAGTGGCTGCAATGTCGAGAGCAGCAGATTAGGAGTTAATAACTTTAAAATAGTGTATGCAATGCGGGAGGACCTCAGTTTAGGGGTTAATAGGTAGTTTATGGGTGTTAGTGTTCTTTGTAACACTTTAGTTATGAGTTTTGTGTAACAGTTTTGTTGCGTAAAACTCATAACTACTGGTCTCAGATTGCGGTACGGTACGGATCGTGTCGTTATAGAGTGTAACTCAAGCTTTTTAGTCTCACCACAAAACTTGTATTGGCAGCGCTATGGAAATCCCATGCAAAAACGTAATTTATTCGAGTGCAGGACTGACGTTGCGTTACATGCTAAAAGGCTTGCGCTACACCTATACCGACAATACTCGTAACGGCTGCATTGCTGTTTTAATGCTGAAATGGCCATTTTTTTCAGCATTAAAACACGAAAGCAAAACTCATAATCTAGGTGAATTAAAGCTTATGGCAAAAAAAGTAATGCACTTTTTAAGAAAAACGACACCTGTTCAGGAAGTAGCAATTTTATAGAGGTAAAGCAATTAACAAATGTTAAGCTTTGCCTCTGCTAACCATGAAAGCAGATTTTTTAACATAATCATTCAGGAATTTCAAAGAAAAAAAAGAAAAGCATTTCAAGTACACATTAAACAAATAAGAATTTAGTGCAGTACAGGGAATTAAAGGGAAAATACAATAATAAAAAACGTTAAGTCTAGAAATGACCAAAATAACATAAAGCTGCTAATCCAAAAATATAAAACACTATACTCCGTAAAATAGTGTCCTAAGAAAAAACATTCAAAAGGGGGATAGCACTAACAAAATCATATGAATTGTTTAATCTTATACTGTTATTTAATACAATCACATGTGGAACAAATGGACATGAAAAAAACATAAAATGGACACCGGTGTCTTAGAACAATATAAAATGCAATAAAATAAGATATCTTGAATCAGTTATTTGATGTATATGAGAGAGCATAAAGGGCAGTCAATAAGTGGTTAAGCCGTATAAGTATATATATATATATATATATATATATATATATATATATATATATATATATATATATATATATATATATATACACTTTATCTATTAGTATCAATGGCTGATATGAATAGTTGTTTGTCTGATGTCAAATAATTCCATAGTGTGGTTATGGTGTTTTTAGACTAGGTAAGGAGTAGTACTAATACAATAATTAAAGGGAAAATACTTTAAGGTGAGTTACAGGAAAATGCCAGCTCAGTTGTCAACTGAATACATGATAATTTTTTTAAATGATTTCTGAAGAAATACTTCACACGGCATGAGAACGAGGCTCCCATAGGAGCATATTGAAGTAGACATGTGCGGTTCGTTTCGGATTTATTCGAAAATTCGGTAAATTCGGAGATTTGGATCGATTCGGATTTCCGAATTAAAATACTTCCGAATCTACCGAATGAATCCGAAATAGCTGCCGTATCTCCGAATAAATCCGAATTAGCTCTGTAAAATTCGGCATTTCCCCATAGGAAACAATGGGAGTTTCGGCTGAAAAAAAAACTAACACCGCAGCCCCATTGTTTCCTATGGGGAAACACTAAGTCTGCACCTAACACCCTAACATGTACTCCGAGTCTCTAAACACCCCTAATCTAACACTTATTAACCCCTAATCTGCCGCCCCCGCTATCGCTGACACCTGCATTATTTTATTAACCCCTAATCTGCCGACCGAATATCGCCGCCACCTACATTATAGCTATTAACCCCTAATCTGCTGTCCCTAACACCACCGACCCCTACATTATAGTTATTAACCCCTAATCTGCCCCCCCCCAACGTCGCCGCAATCTAACTACAAGTATTAACCCTAATCTGCTGACCCGATATCGCCGCCGCCTACATTATAGCTATTAACCCCTAATCTGGTGTCCCTAACACCGCCGACCCCTACATTATAGTTATTAACCCCTAATCTGCCCCCCCCCAACGTCGCCGCAATCTAACTACAAGTATTAACCCCTAATCTGCCGACCCGATATCGCCGCCGCCTACATTATAGCTATTAACCCCTATTCTGGTGTCCCTAACACCACCGACCCCTACATTATAGTTATTAACCCCTAATCTGCCCCCCCCCAACGTCACCGCAATCTAACTACAAGTATTAACCCCTAATCTGCCGACCGCAAATCGCCGCCACTATAATAAATGTATTAACCCCTAAACCGCCGCACTCCCGCCTCGCAAACACTATAATACATTTTATTAACCCCTAATCTGCCCTCCCTAACATCGCCGCCACCTACCTACAATTATTAACCCCTAATCTCGCGCCCCCAATGTCGCCGCTACTATAATAAGGTTATTAACCCCTAAACCTAAGTCTAACCCTAACACTAACACCCCCTAACTTAAATATAATTTAAATAAAATGAAATAAGTTTACTCTAGTTAAATAAATTAATCCTATTTAAAACTAAAGACTTACCTGTAAAATAAACCCTAAAATAGTTACATTGTAGCTATTTTAGGATTTATTTTTATTTTACAGGCAACTTTGTATTTATTTTAACTAGGTATAATAGTTATTAAATAGTTAATAACTATTTAATAACTACCTAGCTAAAATAAATACAAATTTACCTGTAAAATAAATCCTAGCCTAAGTTACAATTACACCTAACACTACACTATCATTTAATTAATTAAATAAATGAATAATATTTAAAACTAAATACTTACCTGTAAAATAAACCCTAATATAGCTGCAATATAACTAATAGTTACATTGTAGCTATTTTAGCATTTATATTTATTTTACAGGCAACTTTGTATTTATTTTAACTAGGTACAATAGCTATTAAATAGTTATTGACTAATTAATAGCTACCTAGTTAAAATAATTACAAAATTACCTGTAAAATAAATCCTAACCTAAGTTACAATTAAACCTAACACTACACTATCATTAAATAAATTAACTACAAGTACCTACAATTATCTACAATTAAATAAACTAAAGTACAAAAAAACCCCACTAAATTACAAAAAAACCCCACTAAATTACAAAAAAATAAAAAAATATTACAAGAATTTTAAACTAATTACACCTAATCTAAGCCCCCCTAATAAAATAACAAAGCCCCCCAAAATAAAAAAAATGCCCTACCCTATACTAAATTACAAAAGTTAACAGCTCTATTACCTTACCAGCCCTGAACAGGGCCCTTTGCGGGGCATGCCCCAAAGAAAACAGCTCTTTTGCCTGTAAAAAAAAAACACAATCCCCCCCACATTACAACCCACCACCCACATACCCCTACTCTAACCCAAACCCCCCCTTAAATAAACCTAACACTACCCCCCTGAAGATCTCCCTACCTTGAGTCGTGTTCACCAAGCCGGGCCGAAGTCTTCATCCAATGGGGCAGAAGAGGACATCCAGACCGGCAGAAGTCTTCATCCAAGCGGGGCAAGAAGAGGTCTTCCATCCATCATACAAGTACCAAAATACAAACAAACACTAAATTACCAAAAATAATAAAATATTACAATAATTTTAAACTAATTACACCTAATCTAAGCCCCCTACTAGCTATTAATATAGCTACAATATAACTAATAGTTACATTGTAGCTATTTTAGGATTTATATTTATTTTACAGGCAACTTTGTATTTATTTTAACTAGGTACAATAGTTATTAAATAGTTAATAACTATTTAATAACTACCTAGCTAAAATAAATACAAATTTACCTGTAAAATAAATCATAACCTAAGTTACAATTACACCTAACACTACACTATCATTAAATTAACTAAATAAATGAATCCTATATAAAACTAAAGACTTACCTGTAAAATAAACCCTAATATAGCTGCAATATAACTAATAGTTACATTGTAGCTATTTTAGCATTTATATTTATTGTACAGGCAACTTTGTATTTATTTTAACTAGGTTCAATAGCTATTAAATAGATATTGACTATTTAATAGCTACCTAGTTAAAATAATTACCAAATTACCTGTAAAATAAATCCTAACCTAAGTTACAATTAAACCTAACACTATACTATCATTAAATAAATTAACTACAAGTACCTACAATTAAATACAATTAAATAAACTAAACTGAAGTACAAAAACCCCCACTAAATTACAAAAAATAAAAAAATATTACAAGAATTTTAAACTAATTACACCTAATCTAAGCCCCCTAATAAAATAACAAAGCCCCCCAAAATAAAAAAATGCCCTACCCTATACTAAATTACAAAAGTTAACAGCTCTATTACCTTACCAGCCCTTAAAAGGGCCTTTTGCTGGGGCATGCCCCAAAGAAAACAGCTCTTTTGCCTGTAAAAAAAAAACACAATACCCCCCCCCCCCACATTACAACCCAACACCCACATACCCCTACTCTAACCCAAACCCCCCTTAAATAAACCTAACACTACCCCCCTGAAGATCTCCCTACCTTGAGTCGTGTTCACCAAGCCGGGCCGAAGTCTTCATCCGATGGGGCAGAAGAGGACATCCAGACCGGCAGAAGTCTTCATCCAAGCGGGGCAAGAAGAGGTCTTCCATCCATCAGAAAAGTACAAAAAAAACAAACAAACACTAAATTACCAAAAATAATAAAATATTACAATAATTTTAAACTAATTACACCTAATCTAAGCCCCCTACTAGCTATTAATATAGCTACAATATAACTAATAGTTACATTGTAGCTATTTTAGGATTTATATTTATTTTACAGGCAACTTTGTATTTATTTTAACTAGGTACAATAGCTATTAAATAGTTAATAACTATTTAATAACTACCTAGCTAAAATAAATACAAATTTACCTGTAAAATAAATCCTAACCTAAGTTACAATTACACCTAACACTACACTGTCATTAAATTAACTAAATAAATGAATCCTATATAAAACTAAAGACTTACCTGTAAAATAAACCCTAATATAGCTACAATAAAACTAATAGTTACATTGTAGCTATTTTAGCATTTATATTTATTTTACAGGCAACTTTGTATTTATTTTAACTAGGTACAATAGCTATTAAATAGATATTTACTGTTTAATAGCTACCTAGTTAAAATAATTACAAAATTACCTGTAAAATGAATCCTAACCTAAGTTACAATTAAACCTAACACTACACTATCATTAAATAAATTAACTACAAGTACCTACAATTAAATACAATGAAATAAACTAAACTAAAGTACAAAAAAACAAACACTAAATTACAAAAAAATAAAAAAATTACAAGAATTTTAAACTAATTACACCTAATCTAAGCCCCCTAATAAAATAACAAAGCCCCCCAAAATAAAAAAATGCCCTACCCTATACTAAATTACAAAAGTAATCAGCTCTATTACCTTACCAGCCCTTAAAAGGGCCTTTTGCGGGGGCATGCCCCAAAGAAAACAGCTCTTTTGCCTGTAAAAAAAAACACAATACCCCCCCCACATTACAACCCACCACCCACATACCCCTACTCTAACCCAAACCCCCCTTAAATAAACCTAACACTACCCCCCTGAAGATCTCTCTACCGTGTCTTCACCCAGCGGGCCGAAGTCTTCATCCGATCGGGCAGAAGAGGACATCCAGACCGGCAGAAGTCTTCATCCAAGCGGGGCAAGAAGAGGTCTTCCATCCATCAGAAGTCTTGATCCAGGCGGCATCTTCTCTGTTCATCCATCCAGAGCGAAGCGGCAGCATCCTGAAGACATCCCACGCAGAGCATCCTTTTCTTTCTTGATCCGACGACTAAGTGACTGTACCTTTAAGTGACGTCATCCAAGATGGCGTCCCTTGAATTCCGATTGGCTGATAGGATTCTATCAGCCAATCGGAATTAAGGTAGAAAAATCTGATTGGCTGATTCAATCAGCCAATCAGATTCAAGTTCAATCTGATTGGCTGATCCAATCAGCCAATCAGATTGACCTCACATTCTATTGGCTGTTCCGATCAGCCAATAGAATGCGAGGTCAATTAAATAGTTATTGTAGTTAGATTGCGGCAATGTTGGGGGGGGCAGATTAGGGGTTAATAACTATAATGTAGGGGTCGGCGGTGTTAGGGACACCAGATTAGGGGTTAATAGCTATAATGTAGGCGGCGGCGATATCGGGTCGGCAGATTAGGGGTTAATACTTGTAGTTAGATTGCGGCGACGTTGGGGGGGGCAGATTAGGGGTTAATAACTATAATGTAGGGGTCGGCGTGTTAGGGACACCAGATTAGGGGTTAATAGCTATAATGTAGGCGGCGGCGATATCGGGTCGGCAGATTAGGGGTTAATACTTGTAGTTAGATTGCGGCGACGTTGGGGGGGGCAGATTAGGGGTTAATAACTATAATGTAGGGGTCGGCGGTGTTAGGGACAGCAGATTAGGGGTTAATAGCTATAATGTAGGCGGCGGCGATATCGGGTCGGCAGATTAGGGGTTAATACTTGTAGTTAGATTGCGGCGACGTTGGGGGGGCAGATTAGGGGTTAATAACTATAATGTAGGGGTCGGCGGTGTTAGGGACAGCAGATTAGGGGTTAATAGCTATAATGTAGGTTGCGGCAATATCCGATCGGCAGATTAGTGGTTAAATAATGTTATTATAGGGTTTGCGATGTGGGGGGGCCTCGGTTTAGTGGTTCATAGGTAGTTTATGGGTGTTAGTGACTTAGTGTACTAAAACATACCGAATTTCGGAACCGAATAGAACCGAATTAAGCCGAATCCGAATAAATCCGAAACGAATGCAAAGTAAAGGTTTACTATTGAAATATATATTTTTTTTAAAGTAATTTAAAGGGACAGTCAACACCAGAATTGTTGTTGTTTAAAAAGAAAGATAATCCCTTTATTACCCTTTAGCCCAGTTTTGCATAACCAACACTGTTATAGAAATTAACTTTTTACCTCTGTGATTACCTTGTATCTATGCTTCTGCAAACTGCCCTCTTATTTCAGTTCTTTTGACAGACTTGCATTTTAGCCAATCAGTGCTCACTCAAGGGTAACTTCACGTGCATGAGCTCGATATTATCTATATGAAACACATGAACTAATGCCCTCTAGTCTGCATTCAGATTAGAGGCAGTCTTTAAGGTCTAAGAAATTAGCATATGAACCTCCTAGGTGTAGCTTTCAACTAAGAATACCAAGAGAATATAGCAAAATTGGTGATAAAAATAAATTGGAAGGTTGTTCTTTTGGACTTGACTGTCCCTTTAAAGGGATATTTGGTGTATGATCAGGTGCTGGACTGAGAAGGGCTCAAAGCTGTATATATACAGTATCTCACAAAAAGTGAGTACACCCCTCACATTTTTGTAAATATGTATTATATCTTTTCATGTGACAACACTGAAGAAATGACACTTTGCTACAATGTAAAGTAGTGAGTGTACAGCCTGTATAACAGTGTACATTTGATGTCCCCTAAAAATACCTCAACACATAGCCATTAATGTCTAAACCATTGACAACAAAAGTGAGTAAACCCCTAAGTGGAAATGTCCACATTGGGCCCAATTAGCCATTTTCCCTCCCCGGTGTCATGTGACTCGTTAGTGTTACAAGGTCTCAGGTGTGAATAGCAGGTGTGTTAAATTTGATGTTATCGCTCTCTCTCATACTGGTCACTGGAAGTTCAACATGGCATCTCATGGCAAAGAACTCTCTGAGGATCTGAAAAAAAGAATTGTTGCTCTACATAAAGATGGCCAAGGCTAAAAGAAGATTGCCAAGACCCTGAAACTGAGCTGCAGCACGGTGGCAAGACCATACATCAGTTTCACAGGACAGGTTCCACTCAGAACAGGCCTCGCTATGGTGGACCAAAGAAGTTGAGTGCACATGCTCAGCTTCATATCCAGAGGTTGTCTTTGGTAAATAGACATATGAGTGCTGCCAGCATTGCTGCAGAGGTTGAAGGGGTGGGGGAGTCAGTTTGTTGGTATTCAGACCATATGTCGCACACTGCATCAAATTGGTCTGCATGGCTGTCATCCCAGAAAGAAGCCTCTACTAAAGATGATGCACAAGAAAGCCTGCAAACAGTTTGCTGAAGACAAGCAGACTAAGGACATGGATTACTGGAACCATATCCCGTGGTCCAATAAGACCTAGATAAACTTATTTGGTTCAGATGGTGTCAAGCGTGTGTGTTGCGGCAACCAGGTGACAAGTACAAAGACAAGAGTGTCTTGCCTACAGTCAAGCATGGTGGAGGGAGTGTCATGGTCTGAGCCTGCATGAGTGCTGCCAGCACTGGGGAGCTACAGTTTGTTAAAGGGAACCATGAATGCCAACATGTACTGTGACATACTAAAGCAGAGCATGATCCCCTCCCTTCGGAGACTGGGTCACAGGGCAGTATTCCAACATGATAACGACCCCAAACACACCTCCAAGACAACCACTGTCTTGCTAAAGAAGCTGCGGGTAAAGGTGATGGACTGGACAAGCATGTCTCCAGACCTGAACCCTATTGAGCATCTGTGGGGCATCCTCAAAAGGAAGGTGGGGGAGCGCAAGTTTTTAACATCCACCAGCTCCATGATGTTGTCATGAAAGAGTGGAAGAGGACTCCATACCCAAGAGGGTTAAGGCAGTGCTGGAAAATAATGGTGGCCACACAAAATATTGACACTTTTGGCCCAATTTGGACATTTCCACTTAGGGGTGTACTCACTTTTGTTGCCAAAGGTTTAGACATTAATGGCTGTGTGTTGTTATTTTGAGGGGGCAGTAAACGTACACTGTTATACAGGCTGTACACTCACTAATTTACATTGTAGCAAAGTGTAATTTCTTCAGTGTTGTCACATGAAAAGATATAATAAAATATTTACAAAAATGTGAGGGGTGTACTCACTTTTATGAGATACTGTATATTTGTATGTGTGCATATATTTGTGTGTATATATATATATATGTGTGTGTGTACATGTATGTGTGTGTATTTGTATATGTGCATATATTTGTGTGTATGTATATATGTATAAATGTATGTGTGTGTATTTGTATATGTGCATATACACACATACATAAATATACATACACACAAATATACACACATACATGCACACAAATATATATACACATACAAATACACACATACATTTATACAAATATACATACACACAAATATACATGTGTGTATGTATATATGTGTATATGTATGTGCATGTATTTGTATATTGGTGTATATTTGTGTGTATGTATATATGTATAAATGTTTGTGTGTATTTGTATGTGTATATATATTTGTGTCTATGTATGTGTGTATATATGTGTTTGTATTTGTATATGTGAATATATTTGTGTGTATGTATATATGTGTATATTTATGTGTGTGTTTGTATATGTGTATATATTTGTGTATATATATAAACGTGTATATGTATGTGTGTGTATTCATATGTGTGTATGTATTTGTGTGTATATATATATATATATATATATTTATATGCATGTGTGTGTACGTATGCATGTAGGCGTATGTATATATAAATGTGTGCAGTGTTTGCAACTTATATTTCAATAAAAACCATGGTATAAAATTAAAGAACTCCACTAGCGGAGGTTTAGTATAGCTTTGGTTTAGAGCTTGAGTGATACACAACATTAAATTTACTGAGCATCACCATAGGAGTCTATTATGTGAGAGATTTAGCTCATCTGCAGACCTTAGCAATCCCTAGACTTTTGCTTGACTTTCAACTTGTAATATGAGCTCAAAAATAAAAGCACTATTGTTTGGGCACAAGTGATGTCATAGCACAAAAGCGCAAATCTTTTTTACTCCACTTGTAATCTAGGTCATATTTTGTTTTTAATTTTGTGTAAAGGAATCTATTAGCGCTCTACAAATAACTGATAATAATAATAGAAAAAAAATACATATGATGAGTAAAGTTATATTCATGTTACCACCACATTTGTAGATTTAACTTCATCACGTGTGCAGTTTGCCGGACCAGTTTATGAGGCATAATTGGGGATAGAACACTTTACCTGGAACATTTTCCTTGTGCTATTTCACGATGGTTCTATATTTGGCACGTCTCTTGACACGTTTTTACAATAAGAAACACTTTACCTGACACTTTCCCTGTGACGCACTTTATATCAACAAAGGAATATAACACAAAGCGCTAAAATCACTTTCTATCAGCATTATTTTACTCCAGTCTTCTGTTGTCCCTAACCAGCCAGATTTCAAGGATTTCCTTGGAGCATATTTATCAAACTCCATATGGAGCTTGAGGCCCCTTGTTTCCGGCGAGTCTTCAGGGGGCGGCTAGGGATGGGCAAATGTGTAAATTTTCGAATTTCAATGTAGAACGAATGTTATTACCGAAATTCGAATTCTAAATCCGAATCTCGATAAGAACGAATATTCTTAAAAATTCGAAAATCAAATGTTATTTACAGTTTTTGAATGTCACTTTCGAATTCGAATGTTTATAATTATATCGAATGTCCACATTCGAAATTTCAAATTTAACATTCTATTTAACAAATACTATTCAGAAGTTCAATAGTTCATGTGGTAGGGCGGGAATCCAGTAAATTGATACATAATAGATACAAATATATCATTTATAATGTTTCCATATAGAATATTGCATAATTCGAATATTACATTTAAAGAAAGCATTAGAAATACTATTAGAAACATATAAATTCGAATTTTTCGAATTCGAATATAAATTCAAATTTTTCGAATTTGAATAGTGCATAATTCGAATATTACATTTAAAGAAAAAGCATTAGAAATACTATTACAATCTAAATTCAAATTTTTCGAATTCGAATACACTTATTGCATAATTCAATATTACATTTAAAGAAAACACATTAGAAATACTATTACAATCTAAATTCGAATTTTTCGAATTAGAATATTGCATAATTTGAATATTACATTTAAAGAAAAAGCATTAGAAAAACTATTACAATCTAAATTCGAATTTTTTGAATTTGAATACACGTATTGCATAATTCGAATATTACATTTAAAGAAAAAGCATTAGAAATACTATTACAATCTAAATTCGAATTTTTCGAATTTGAAAATTGCATAATTCGAATATTACATTTAAAGAAAAAGCATTAGAAATACTATTACAAACTAAATTCGAATTTTTTCGAAAAGAATATTTTCGAATGTAATCGTAAAATTCGAAACCGAACATTCGAAAATCGAATGTTAGAATGTTATGTAAACATTCGAAATTCGATTCGAACGAACAAATGTGTTAAAATTTGTGCCGTTTTTCGAATGTTGCGAAACATTCGCCCATCCCTAGGGGCGGCATTGCAACAGCATTTCACAAGAACTGCTGCTGCAATGATAAATGCTGACAGCGTATGCTGCTTCGTATCATGTCTGCTCGCACATTGATAAATATACTCCAGAATGACATCCTACTTCATATGTATGAATATTTTTTTTCAATTGGACCCAAATCCCAGGAAAAAAAATGCCTCAGGTGTAAAAATCCAAAAAAATGTTGTTTAGGAATATCATAATATCATATTCCCTTTGAATTTAGTCAAAAGGTCTATTTAACTGTGTTCCTGACTCTGCCAGCTGGAATAAAAACTTAAATCCCTTCAACTTCCAAATCTGAAAAATCCTTGAGTCTAGCCCTGGCAAAAAATTCAGGATTACCAGCAATGGGAAAATGTCGGGATAATCTAAAATGTATTTTTAGTTCATCACAAAAGTTCTGCTAGGCGATGACTACGTTTCTAATGACACTTAGTTCATAAACGACTAAAAGTATTTTACCTCTCAAAAGATAAAGCATTGCTTTCAAGGAATAAGTTCTAATCAGATTTTTAAAAATAAACCTCACATTAAAACTATAAATTCAACTTACATTACTATTCTAATAAAGTAAAAAAATACTACCAAATAAAAACCTAAATTACAAATTTAAAAAAACCCTACAAAAAAAATAAACAAATCTAAAATTACAAAAAATAATAAACACTAAATTACGAAAAATAAAAAACACTAAGCTTACAAAAAATAGCAAACAAAATTATCTAAAATAAAAACAATTACACCTAATCTAAGAGCCCTATAAAAATAAAAAAGCCCCCTCCCAAAATAAAAACACTCCCTAACCTACAATAAACTACCAATAGCCCTTAAAATGGCTTTTTGTAGGGCATTGCCCTAAGTTAAACAGCTCTTTTACCGGTATCAAAATACAACGTCCCCCAATAGTAAAACCCACCACCCAACCAACCCCCCAAAATAAAAAACCTAACTCTAAAAAATCCTAAACTACCCATTGCCCCTAAAGGGGCATTTGTATGGGCAATAAAAAATTTCAGTAGCTCTCATCCTATTTCCTGTTTTGATGAGCCAATAGGATTTCAGAAGCTCTCATCCTATTGGCTGATTTTAATTTGAAGAAACAAATCAGCCAATAGGAATGCAAGGTACACCATTTTGAAACGGCTACCTTGCATTCAACTTCAGTGTACGGCGGTGACTGTATGAAGAGGACGCTCTGCGCAGGATGGGATCCACTTCCAGAATAGCTCCGCTCCGTGCCGCCGGGATGAAGATAGAAGATGTCCCCGAGAAGGATGAAGGTGTCGCCGCCTGCATGAAGACATTTTGCCACCAGGATGAAGATGGATGTCCGGACTTGAGAAACCGTGAGTAGATATTCTGGGGTTAGTGTTAGAATTTTTTTATTTTTTTGGGTGGGTTTTTTTTTAGATCAGAGATGGGCACTTGGAAAAGAGCTGAATGCTCTTTTAAGGGCAATGCCCATACATTTTAGAGTTAGTTTTTTTTATTTTTGGGGGTCGGTTGTGTGATTGGTTTTACTGTTGGGGGGACTTTTTTTTACAGGTAAAAGAGCTGTTTAACTTAGGGCAATGCCCTACAAAAGGCCCTTTTAAGGGCTATTGGTAGTTTATTGTAGGTTAGGGGGTGTTTTTATTTTGGGGGACTTTTTTATTTTATAGGGGTACTAGATTAGGTGTAATTGTTTTTATTTTTGATAATTTTGTTTTTTATTTTTTGTAAGCTTAGTGTTTTTTTATTTTTCGTAGTGTTAGGTTTTTCTAAATTTGTAATTTAAGTTTTTAATTGGTAGTATTTTTTTATTTAATTAGAATAGTAATGTTAGTTTAATTTATAGTTTAATGTTAGGTTTATTTTTATTTCACAGGTAAGTTTTTATTTATTTAAAGATAGTTATATTATAATTTTAATTGAAAGTTAGGGGGGTGTTAGGTTTAGGGGTTAATATTTTTATTTAGTGTTTTGGGATGTGGGAGGGGCTGGTGGTTTAGGGGTTAATAGGTTTATTTAGTGGTGGCAATGTGGGGGGCTGGAGATTTAAGGGTTAATAGGTGTATTTAGTACTGGCGATGTTAGGGGCCGGAGGTTTAGGGGTTAATAGGTTTATTTAGTAGCGGTGATATAGGAGGCATTGATGTTTAGGGGTTAATAGGTTTATTTAGTAGCGGCGATGTGGGGGGCTGGAGGTTTAGGGATTAATAGGTTTATTTAGTGGTGGCGATGTGGGGGGCCAGAGGCTTAGGGGTTAATAGGTTTATTTAGTAGCGGCGATATGGGAGGCTGGAGGTTCAGGGGAGCAGTGGATTAGGGGTTAATAACTTTATTTAGTTACCGGCAATGTCGGGAGCTGCGGATTAGGGGTTAATAACTTTATTTAGGTGTCGGCAATGTCCGAGGCGGCGGATTAGGGGTGTTTAAACTAGGGCTTTATGTTAGGGTGTTAGGTTTAAACGTAACTTTTTTTTCCCCCATAGACATCAATCGGGCTGCGTTACGGATATTTTTAATTCCACACTTCAGGTGTTTTTTTTTCTAACACTCTCTCCCCATTGATGTCTATGGGGGAAAGCGTGCACGAGCATGTCAAATCAGTCCTTGGATTTTCTGTGGAATGGAGCTTAATGCCACCATATCACACGCACAAGGAGGCTTTTCAGTAACTCGTAATGGCAGCGCTATGGAGAGTGAAATAACAACTTTTTTGGCGTTAGTTTCGCACCCTGTTTAGCGCAAAAGTCATAATCTAGGTAAATGTTGTTAGCCAGCTGAGCTTAAAAACCCTATTGAACAATTTCATTGGTTTATTGTAAAGAGAGGTAAAAACACCTCCCACAATACTTTTAAACATGTTAATTCAGTGATCAATTCATTGCAGCAAAAAAAAAAAAAGATTAATAATAACATAAGATGGGCAGGAACAGTTTGAGTCCAATATGCAAAGTATTAGAAAACATTAATGTGTTTTAAGTTACACTTGATAACATATAAAAACTTCAGAAATATTATTCTCTCGCTGCGAGTTGTCACGAATTTTGCATCCTATTTATCATAGTAGGTTGGTAAACAACCAAGTGAAATCACGAAGATATATGAGTAAATGATGTACAAACATAAATATTAGAAAATGTACATATTATACCCCATATTATACCATCAATAAATCGCAGATATATATATGCTATAAGTGAAGGCAATAAACAAGTTCATACACATATTAGCATTATATATCCCCTTGACAATAAGTGAACATCGTATCATACCATTAACTGATATGTGGTTGTCATACATGCATTTTGTAGGCTATTCTTTACCAATAGGGGTATTAGAGGGGAGTTCAACTAAAACCTGGAATGTTGAGCCTGGCCGGGGAGGGAGCTAGCTACTGCATGCCTATACAGAGAGGGGACACTACACACATTACTTAGATGTAGGGATGTCACAGCAGGGAGGCTCAGATTATATTTTATTTCATATAAACCCTCTACACAGATTTCTGAGGGACATAGGAATCCAGACCATTTGTAGTACTCAGCTACCTCTCCTTCTAGATTTAGCCTAAGGAGGCCCAATATCATCAGGGACGGGCAATGTTCGGGATTGATGGTAAAAGAAGTATGTCAGTTAAACATTAAGTTGATGGTAAAAGAAACATGTCAGATAAACACTGTGTCTGTTGTATAACGTTTTTAAGTTGTATTCCCTGTCCCCTCTCACCTTGCCCCCCTCTGCTCCCCCTCCCCTCCTTTTTTTTATTTTTCCTCACAGGGCCAAACGGTGGATTATATGCCTATGCCCTTAACTAAATATGCCGCTTAAAATAGTAACGTGGAATGTGAGAGGCCTCAACTCGCCCATAAAACGTTGGAAGTTCAACATGGCATCTCATGGCAAAGAACTCTCTGAGGATCTAAAAAAAAAATTGTTGCTCTACATAAAGATGGCCAAGGCTAAAAGAAGATTGCCAAGACCCTGAAACTGAGCTGCAGCATGGTGGCAAGAACATACAGCAGTTTCACAGGACAGGTTCCACTCAGAACAGGCCTCGCTATGGTGGACCAAAGAAGTTGAGTGCACATGCTCAGCTTCATATCCAGAGGTTGTCTTTGGTAAATAGACATATGAGTGCTGCCAGCATTGCTGCAGAGGTTGAAGGGGTGGGGGAGTCAGTTTGTTAGTGCTCAGACCATATGTCGCACACTGCATCAAATTGGTCTGCATGGCTGTCGTCCCAGAAAGAAGCCTCCACTAAAGATGATGCACAAGAAAGCCTGCAAACAGTTTGCTGAAGACAAGCAGACTAAGGACATGGATTACTGGAACCATGTCCCGTGGTCCAATAAGACCTAGATAAACTTATTTGGTTCAGATGGTGTCAAGCGTGTGTGTTGCGGCAACCAGGTGACAAGTACAAAGACAAGAGTGTCTTGCCTACAGTCAAGCATGGTGGAGGGAGTGTCATGGTCTGAGCCTGCATGAGTGCTGCCAGCACTGGGGAGCTACAGTTTGTTAAAGGGAACCATGAATGCCAACATGTACTGTGACATACTAAAGCAGAGCATGATCCCCTCCCTTCGGAGACTGGGTCACAGGGCAGTATTCCAACATGATAACGACCCCAAACACACCTCCAAGACAACCACTGTCTTGCTAAAGAAGCTGTGGGTAAAGGTGATGGACTGGACAAGCATGTCTCCAGACCTGAACCCTATTGAGCATCTGTGGGGCATCCTCAAAAGGAAGGTGGGGGAGCGCAAGTTTTTAACATCCACCAGCTCCATGATGTTTTCATGAAAGAGTGGAAGAGGACTGCAGTGATAACCTGTGAAGCTATGGTGAACTCCATACCAAAGAGGGTTAAGGCAGTGCTGGAAAATAATGGTGGACATTTCCACTTAGGGGTGTACTCACATTTCCACTTAGGGGTGTACTCACTTTTGTTGCCAAAGGTTTAGACATTAATGGCTGTGTGTTGAGTTATTTTGAGGGGACAGTAAATGTACACTGTTATACAGGCTGTACACTCACTAATTTACATTGTAGCAAAGTGTCATTTCTTCAGTGTTGTCACATGAAAAGATATAATAAAATATTTACAAAAATGTGAGGGGTGTACTCACTTTTGTGAGATACTGTATATTTGTATGTGTGCATATATTTGTGTGTATATATATATATATATATGTGTGTGTGTAAATGTATGTGTGTGTATTTGTATATGTGCATATATTTGTGTGTATGTATATATGTATAAATGTATGTGTGTGTATTTGTATATGTGCATATATTTGTGTGTATGTATATATGTGTATAAGTATGTGTGTGTATTTGTATATAGGTGTATATTTGTGTGTATGTATATATGTATAAATGTATGTTTGTATTTGTATGTGTATATATATTTGTGTGCATGTATGTGTGTATATTTGTGTGTATGTATATTTATGTATGTGTGTGTATTCGTATGTGTGCGTATATATTTGTGTGCATTTATATATGTGTATATATTTGTGTGTATGTATATATGTGTATATTTATGTTTGTGTTTGTATATGTTTATATTTGTGTATATGTACAGTATATATGTGTCTATGTATGTGTGTGTATTTGTATGTGTGTATACATTTGTGTCTATGTATGTGTGTATATATGTGTTTGTATTTGTATATGTGAATATATTTGTGTGTATTTATATATGTATATATTTATGTGTGTGTTTGTATATGTGTATATATTTGTGTATATATATATAAACGTGTATATGTATGTGTTTGTATTCATATGTGTGTATGTATTTGTGTATATATATATATATATATATATATATATATATATATATATATATATATATATATATATATATATATTTATATGCATGTGTGTGTACGTATGCATGTAGGCGTATGTATATATAAATGTGTGCAGTGTTTGCAACTTATATTTCAATAAAAAACATGGTATAAAATTAAAGAACTCCACTAGCGGAGGTTTAGTATAGCTTTGGTTTAGAGCTTGAGTGATACACAACATTAAATTTACTGAGCATCACCATAGGAGTCTATTATGTGAGAGATTTAGCTCATCTGCAGACGTTAGCAATCCCTAGACTTTTGCTTGACTTTCAACTTGTAATATGAGCTCAAAAATAAAAGCACTATTGTTTGGGCACAAGTGATGTCATAGCACAAAAGCGCAAATCTTTTTTACTCCACTTGTAATCTAGGTCATATTTTGTTTTTAATTTTGTGTAAAGGAATCTATTAGCGCTCTACAAATAACTGATAATAATAATAGAAAAAAAATACATATGATGAGTAAAGTTATATTCATGTTACCACCACATTTGTAGATTTAACTTCATCACGTGTGCAGTTTGCCGGACCAGTTTATGAGGCATAATTGGGAATAGAACACTTTACCTGGAACATTTTCCTTGTGCTATTTCACGATGGTTCTATATTTGGCACGTCTCTTGACACGTTTTTATAATAAGAAACACTTTACCTGACACTTTCCCTGTGACACACTTTATATCAACAAAGGAATATAACACAAAGCGCTAAAATCACTTTCTATCAGCATTATTTTACTCCAGTCTTCTGTTGTCCCTAACCAGCCAGATTTCAAGGATTTCCTTGGGGCATATTTATCAAACTCCATATGGAGCTTGAGGCCCCTTGTTTCCGGCGAGTCTTCAGGGGGCGGCTAGGGATGGGCGAATGTGTAAATTTTTGAATTTCAATGTAGAACGAATGTTATTACCGAAATTCGAATTCTAAATCCGAATCTCGATAAGAACGAATATTCTTAAAAATTCGAAAATCGAATGTTATTTACAGTTTTCGAATGTCACTTTTGAATTCGAATGTTTATAATTATATCGAATGTTCACATTCGAAATTTCAAATTTAACATTCTATTTAACAAATACTATCCAGAAGTTCAATAGTTCATGTGGTAGGGCTGGAATCTAGTAAATTGATACATAAATAGATACAAATATATCATTTAGAATGTTTCCATATAGAATATTGCATAATTCGAATATTACATTTAAAGAAAGCATTAGAAATACTATTACAAACATATAAATTCGAATTTTTCGAATTCGTATATAAATTCAAATTTTTTGAATTCGAATAGTGCATAATTCCAATATTACATTTAAAGAAAAAGCATTAGAAATACTATTACAATCTAAATTCAAATTTTTCGAATTCGAATACACGTATTGCATAATTCAATATTACATTTAAAGAAAACACATTAGAAATACTATTACAATCTAAATTCGAATTTTTCGAATTCGAATACACGTATTGCATAATTCAAATATTACATTTAAAGAAAAAGCATTAGAAATACTATTACAATCTAAATTCGAATTTTTCGAATTTGAATATTGCATAATTCCAATATTACATTTAAAGAAAAAGCATTAGAAATACTATTACAAACTAAATTCGAATTTTTTCTAAAAGAATATTTTCGAATGTAATCGTAAAATTCGAAACCGAACATTCGAAAATCGAATGTTAGAATGTTATGTAAACATTCGAAATTCGATTCGAACGAACAAATGTGTTAAAATGTGTGCCGTTTTTCGAATGTTGCGAAACATTCGCCCATCCCTAGGGGCGGCTATGCAACAGCATTTCACAAGAACTGCTGCTGCAATGATAAATGCTGACAGCGTATGCTGTCTGCATTTATCGATGTGCAGAGGACATGATACGCTGCTTTGTATCATGTCTGCTCGCACATTGATAAATATACTCCAGAATGACATCCTGCTTCATATGTATGAATATTTTTTTTCAATTGGACCCAAATCCCAGGAAAAAAAATGCCTCAGGTGTAAAAATCCAAAAAAATGTTGTTTAGGAATATCATAATATCATATTCCCTTTGAATTTAGTCAAAAGGTCTATTTAACTGTGTTCCTGACTCTGCCAGCTGGAATAAAAACTTAAATCCCTTCAACTTCCAAATCTGAAAAATCCTTGAGTCTAGCCCTGGCAAAAAATTCAGGATTACCAGCAATGGGAAAATGTCGGGATAATCTAAAATGTATTTTTAGTTCATCACAAAATTTCTGCTAGGCGATGACTACGTTTCTAATGACACTTAGTTCATAAACGACTAAAAGTATTTTACCTCTCAAAAGATAAAGCATTGCTTTCAAGGAATAAGTTCTAATCAGATTTTTAAAAATAAACCTCACATTAAAACTATAAATTCAACTTACATTACTATTCTAATAAAGTAAAAAAATACTACCAAATAAAAACCTAAATTACAAATTTAAAAAAACCCTACAAAAAAAATAAACAAATCTAAAATTACAAAAAATAATAAACACTAAATTACGAAAAATAAAAAACACTAAGCTTACAAAAAATAGCAAACAAAATTATCTAAAATAAAAACAATTACACCTAATCTAAGAGCCCTATAAAAATAAAAAAGCCCCCTCCCAAAATAAAAACACTCCCTAACCTACAATAAACTACCAATAGCCCTTAAAATGGCTTTTTGTATGGCATTGCCCTAAGTTAAACAGCTCTTTTACCTGTATCAAAATACAACGTCCCCCCAATAGTAAAACCCACCACCCAACCAACCCCCCAAAATAAAAAACCTAACTCTAAAAAATCCTAAACTACCCATTGCCCCTAAAGGGGCATTTGTATGGGCAATAAAAAATTTCAGTAGCTCTCATCCTATTTCCTGTTTTGATGAGCCAATAGGATTTCAGAAGCTCTCATCCTATTGGCTGATTTTAATTTGAAGAAACAAATCAGCCAATAGGAATGCAAGGTACACCATTTTGAAACGGCTACCTTGCATTCAACTTCAGTGTACGGCGGTGACTGTATGAAGAGGACGCTCTGCGCAGGATGGGATCCACTTCCAGAATAGCTCCGCTCCGTGCCGCCGGGATGAAGATAGAAGATGTCTCCGAGAAGGATGAAGGTGTCGCCGCCTGCATGAAGACATTTTGCCACCAGGATGAAGATGGATGTCCGGACTTGAGAAACCGTGAGTAGATATTCTGGGGTTAGTGTTAGAATTTTTTTATTTTATTGGGTGGGTTTTTTTTTAGATCAGAGATGGGCACTTGGAAAAGAGCTGAATGCTCTTTTAAGGGCAATGCCCATACATTTTAGAGTTAGTTTTTTTTATTTTTGGGGGTCGGTTGTGTGATTGGTTTTACTGTTGGGGGGACTTTTTTTACAGGTAAAAGAGCTGTTTAACTTAGGGCAATGCCCTACAAAAGGCCCTTTTAAGGGCTATTGGTAGTTTATTGTAGGTTAGGGGGTGTTTTTATTTTGGGGGACTTTTTTATTTTATAGGGGTACTAGATTAGGTGTAATTGTTTTTATTTTTGATAATTTTGTTTTTTATTTTTTGTAAGCTTAGTGTTTTTTTATTTTTCGTAGTGTTAGGTTTTTCTAAATTTGTAATTTAAGTTTTTAATTGGTAGTATTTTTTTATTAAATTAGAATAGTAATGTTAGTTTAATTTATAGTTTAATGTTAGGTTTATTTTTATTTCACAGGTAAGTTTTTATTTATTTAAAGATAGTTATATTATAATTTTAATTTAAAGTTAGGGGGGTGTTAGGTTTAGGGGTTAATATTTTTATTTAGTGTTTTGGGATGTGGGAGGGGCTGGTGGTTTAGGGGTTAATAGGTTTATTTAGTGGTGGCAATGTGGGGGGCTGGAGATTTAAGGGTTAATAGGTGTATTTAGTACTGGCGATGTTAGGGGCCGGAGGTTTAGGGGTTAATAGGTTTATTTAGTAGCGGTGATATAGGAGGCATTGATGTTTAGGGGTTAATAGGTTTATTTAGTAGCGGCGATGTGGGGGGCTGGAGGTTTAGGGATTAATAGGTTTATTTAGTGGTGGCGATGTGGGGGGCCAGAGGCTTAGGGGTTAATAGGTTTATTTAGTAGCGGCGATATGGGAGGCTGGAGGTTCAGGGGAGCAGTGGATTAGGGGTTAATAACTTTATTTAGTTACCGGCGATGTCGGGAGCTGCGGATTAGGGGTTAATAACTTTATTTAGGTGTCGGCAATGACCGAGGCGGCGGATTAGGGGTGTTTAAACTAGGGCTTTATGTTAGGGTGTTAGGTTTAAACGTAACTTTTTTTTCCCCCATAGACATCAATCGGGCTGCGTTACGGATATTTTTAATTCCACACTTCAGGTGTTTTTTTTTCTAACACTCTCTCCCCATTGATGTCTATGGGGGAAAGCGTGCACGAGCATGTCAAATCAGTCCTTGGATTTTCTGTGGAATGGAGCTTAATGCCACCATATCACACGCACAAGGAGGCTTTTCAGTAACTCGTAATGGCAGCGCTATGGAGAGTGAAATAACAACTTTTTTGGCGTTAGTTTTGCACCCTGTTTAGCGCAAAAGTCATAATCTAGGTAAATGTTGTTAGCCAGCTGAGCTTAAAAACCCTATTGAACAATTTCATTGGTTTATTGTAAAGAGAGGTAAAAACACCTCCCACAATACTTTTAAACATGTTAATTCAGTGATCAATTCATTGCAGCAAAAAAAAAAAAAAGATTAATAATAACATAAGATGGGCAGGAACAGTTTGAGTCCAATATGCAAAGTATTAGAAAACATTAATGTGTTTTAAGTTACACTTGATAACATATAAAAACTTCAGAAATATTATTCTCTCGCTGCGAGTTGTCACAAATTTTGCATCCTATTTATCATAGTAGGTTGGTAAACAACCAAGTGAAATCACGAAGATATATGAGTAAATGATGTACAAACATAAATATTAGAAAATGTACATATTATACCCCATATTATACCATCAATAAATCGCAGATATATATATGCTATAAGTGAAGGCAATAAACAAGTTCATACACATATTAGCATTATATATCCCCTTGACAATAAGTGAACATCGTATCATACCATTAACTGATATGTGGTTGTCATACATGCATTTTGTAGGCTATTCTTTACCAATAGGGGTATTAGAGGGGAGTTCAACTAAAACCTGGAATGTTGAGCCTGGCCGGGGAGGGAGCTAGCTACTGCATGCCTATACAGAGAGGGGACACTACACACATTACTTAGATGTAGGGATGTCGCAGCAGGGAGGCTCAGATTATATTTTATTTCATATAAACCCTCTACACAGATTTCTGAGGGACATAGGAATCCAGACCATTTGTAGTACTCAGCTACCTCTCCTTCTAGATTTAGCCTAAGGAGGCCCAATATCATCACGGACGGGCAATGTTCGGGATTGATGGTAAAAGAAGTATGTCAGTTAAACATTAAGTTGATGGTAAAAGAAACATGTCAGATAAACACTGTGTCTGTTGTATAACGTTTTTAAGTTGTATTCCCTGTCCCCTCTCACCTTGCCCCCCTCTGCTCCCCCTCCCCTCCTTTTTTTTATTTTTCCTCACAGGGCCAAACGGTGGATTATATGCCTATGCCCTTAACTAAATATGCTGCTTAAAATAGTAACGTGGAATGTGAGAGGCCTCAACTCGCCCATAAAACGTTGGAAGTTCAACATGGCATCTCATGGCAAAGAACTCTCTGAGGATCTAAAAAAAAAATTGTTGCTCTACATAAAGATGGCCAAGGCTAAAAGAAGATTGCCAAGACCCTGAAACTGAGCTGCAGCACGGTGGCAAGAACATACAGCAGTTTCACAGGACAGGTTCCACTCAGAACAGGCCTCGCTATGGTGGACCAAAGAAGTTGAGTGCACATGCTCAGCTTCATATCCAGAGGTTGTCTTTGGTAAATAGACATATGAGTGCTGCCAGCATTGCTGCAGAGGTTGAAGGGGTGGGGGAGTCAGTTTGTTAGTGCTCAGACCATATGTCGCACACTGCATCAAATTGGTCTGCATGGCTGTCGTCCCAGAAAGAAGCCTCCACTAAAGATGATGCACAAGAAAGCCTGCAAACAGTTTGCTGAAGACAAGCAGACTAAGGACATGGATTACTGGAACCATGTCCCGTGGTCCAATAAGACCTAGATAAACTTATTTGGTTCAGATGGTGTCAAGCGTGTGTGTTGCGGCAACCAGGTGACAAGTACAAAGACAAGAGTGTCTTGCCTACAGTCAAGCATGGTGGAGGGAGTGTCATGGTCTGAGCCTGCATGAGTGCTGCCAGCACTGGGGAGCTACAGTTTGTTAAAGGGAACCATGAATGCCAACATGTACTGTGACATACTAAAGCAGAGCATGATCCCCTCCCTTCGGAGACTGGGTCACAGGGCAGTATTCCAACATGATAACGACCCCAAACACACCTCCAAGACAACCACTGTCTTGCTAAAGAAGCTGTGGGTAAAGGTGATGGACTGGACAAGCATGTCTCCAGACCTGAACCCTATTGAGCATCTGTGGGGCATCCTCAAAAGGAAGGTGGGGGAGCGCAAGTTTTTAACATCCACCAGCTCCATGATGTTTTCATGAAAGAGTGGAAGAGGACTGCAGTGATAACCTGTGAAGCTATGGTGAACTCCATACCAAAGAGGGTTAAGGCAGTGCTGGAAAATAATGGTGGACATTTCCACTTAGGGGTGTACTCACATTTCCACTTAGGGGTGTACTCACTTTTGTTGCCAAAGGTTTAGACATTAATGGCTGTGTGTTGAGTTATTTTGAGGGGACAGTAAATGTACACTGTTATACAGGCTGTACACTCACTAATTTACATTGTAGCAAAGTGTCATTTCTTCAGTGTTGTCACATGAAAAGATATAATAAAATATTTACAAAAATGTGAGGGGTGTACTCACTTTTGTGAGATACTGTATATTTGTATGTGTGCATATATTTGTGTGTATATATATATGTGTGTGTGTAAATGTATGTGTGTGTATTTGTATATGTGCATATATTTATGTGTATGTATATATGTATAAATGTATGTGTGTGTATTTGTATATGTGCATATATTTGTGTGTATGTATATATGTGTATATGGATGTGTGTGTATTTGTATATAGGTGTATATTTGTGTGTATGTATATATGTATAAATGTATGTTTGTATTTGTATGTGTATATATATTTGTGTGCATGTATGTGTGTATATTTGTGTGTATGTATATTTATGTATGTGTGTGTATTCGTATGTGTGCGTATATATTTGTGTGCATTTATATATGTGTATATATTTGTGTGTATGTATATATGTGTATATTTATGTTTGTGTTTGTATATGTTTATATTTGTGTATATGTACAGTATATATGTGTCTATGTATGTGTGTGTATTTGTATGTGTGTATACATTTGTGTCTATGTATGTGTGTATATATGTGTTTGTATTTGTATATGTGAATATATTTGTGTGTATGTATATATGTATATATTTATGTGTGTGTTTGTATATGTGTATATATTTGTGTATATATATATAAACGTGTATATGTATGTGTTTGTATTCATATGTGTGTATGTATTTGTGTATATATATATATATATATATATATATATATATATTTATATGCATGTGTGTGTACGTATGCATGTAGGCGTATGTATATATAAATGTGTGCAGTGTTTGCAACTTATATTTCAATAAAAACCATGGTATAAAATTAAAGAACTCCACTAGCGGAGGTTTAGTATAGCTTTGGTTTAGAGCTTGAGTGATACACAACATTAAATTTACTGAGCATCACCATAGGAGTCTATTATGTGAGAGATTTAGCTCATCTGCAGACGTTAGCAATCCCTAGACTTTTGCTTGACTTTCAACTTGTAATATGAGCTCAAAAATAAAAGCACTATTGTTTGGGCACAAGTGATGTCATAGCACAAAAGCGCAAATCTTTTTTACTCCACTTGTAATCTAGGTCATATTTTGTTTTTAATTTTGTGTAAAGGAATCTATTAGCGCTCTACAAATAACTGATAATAATAATAGAAAAAAAATACATATGATGAGTAAAGTTATATTCATGTTACCACCACATTTGTAGATTTAACTTCATCACGTGTGCAGTTTGCCGGACCAGTTTATGAGGCATAATTGGGAATAGAACACTTTACCTGGAACATTTTCCTTGTGCTATTTCACGATGGTTCTATATTTGGCACGTCTCTTGACACGTTTTTATAATAAGAAACACTTTACCTGACACTTTCCCTGTGACGCACTTTATATCAACAAAGGAATATAACACAAAACGCTAAAATCACTTTCTATCAGCATTATTTTACTCCAATCTTCTGTTGTCCCTAACCAGCCAGATTTCAAGGATTTCCTTGGGGCATATTTATCAAACTCCATATGGAGCTTGAGGCCCCTTGTTTCCGGCGAGTCTTCAGGGGGCGGCTAGGGATGGGCGAATGTGTAAATTTTTGAATTTCAATGTAGAACGAATGTTATTACCGAAATTCGAATTCTAAATCCGAATCTCGATAAGAAAGAATATTCTTAAAAATTCGAAAATCGAATGTTATTTACAGTTTTCGAATGTCACTTTCGAATTCGAATGTTTATAATTATATCGAATGTCCACATTCGAAATTTCAAATTTAACATTCTATTTAACAAATACTATTCAGAAGTTCAATAGTTCATGTGGTAGGGCTGGAATCTAGTAAATTGATACATAAATAGATACAAATATATCATTTAGAATGTTTCCATATAGAATATTGCATAATTCGAATATTACATTTAAAGAAAGCATTAGAAATACTATTACAAACATATAAATTCAAATTTTTCGAATTCGAATATAAATTCAAATTTTTCGAATTCGAATAGTGCATAATTCGAATATTACATTTAAAGAAAAAGCATTAGAAATACTATTACAATCTAAATTCAAATTTTTCGAATTCGAATACACGTATTGCATAATTCAATATTACATTTAAAGAAAACACATTAGAAATACTATTACAATCTAAATTCGAATTTTTCGAATTAGAATATTGCATAATTTGAATATTACATTTAAAGAAAAAGCATTAGAAAAACTATTACAATCTAAATTTGAATTTTTCGAATTCGAATACACGTATTGCATAATTCGAATATTACATTTAAAGAAAAAGCATTAGAAATACTATTACAATCTAAATTCGAATTTTTTTAATTCGAATATTGCATAATTCGAATATTACATTTAAAGAAAAAGCATTAGAAATACTATTACAAACTAAATTCGAATTTTTTCGAAAATAATATTTTCGAATGTAATCGTAAAATTCGAAACCGAACATTCGAAAATCGAATGTTAGAATGTTATGTAAACATTCGAAATTCGATTCGAACGAACAAATGTGTTAAAATTTGTGCCGTTTTTCGAATGTTGCGAAACATTCGCCCATCCCTAGGGGCGGCATTGCAACAGCATTTCACAAGAACTGCTGCTGCAATGATAAATGCTGACAGCGTATGCTGTCTGCATTTATCGATGTGCAGAGGACATGATACGCTGCTTCGTATCATGTCTGCTCGCACATTGATAAATATACTCTAGAATGACATCCTGCTTCATATGTATGAATATTTTTTTTCAATTGGACCCAAATCCCAGGAAAAAAAATGCCTCAGGTGTAAAAATCCAAAAAAATGTTGTTTAGGAATATCATAATATCATATTCCCTTTGAATTTAGTCAAAAGGTCTATTTAACTGTGTTCCTGACTCTGCCAGCTGGAATAAAAACTTAAATCCTTTCAACTTCCAAATCTGAAAAATCCTTGAGTCTAGCCCTGGCAAAAAATTCAGGATCACCAGCAATGGGAAAATGTCGGGATAATCTAAAATGTATTTTTAGTTCATCACAAAATTTCTGCTAGGCGATGACTACGTTTCTAATGACACTTAGTTCATAAACGACTAAAAGTATTTTACCTCTCAAAAGATAAAGCATTGCTTTCAAGGAATAAGTTCTAATCAGATTTTTAAAAATAAACCTCACATTAAAACTATAAATTCAACTTACATTACTATTCTAATAAAGTAAAAAAATACTACCAAATAAAAACCTAAATTATAAATTTAAAAAAACCCTACGAAAAAAATAAACAAATCTAAAATTACAAAAAATAATAAACACTAAATTACGAAAAATAAAAAACACTAAGCTTACAAAAAATAGCAAACAAAATTATCTAAAATAAAAACAATTACACCTAATCGAAGAGCCCTATAAAAATAAAAAAGCCCCCTCCCAAAATAAAAACACTCCCTAACCTACAATAAACTACCAATAGCCCTTAAAATGGCTTTTTGTAGGGCATTGCCCTAAGTTAAACAGCTCTTTTACCGGTATCAAAATACAACGTCCCCCCAATAGTAAAACCCACCACCCAACCAACCCCCCAAAATAAAAAACCTAACTCTAAAAAATCCTAAACTACCCATTGCCCCTAAAGGGGCATTTGTATGGGCAATAAAAAATTTCAGTAGCTCTCATCCTATTTCCTGTTTTGATGAGCCAATAGGATTTCAGAAGCTCTCATCCTATTGGCTGATTTTAATTTGAAGAAACAAATCAGCCAATAGGAATGCAAGGTACACCATTTTGAAACGGCTACCTTGCATTCAACTTCAGTGTACGGCGGTGACTGTATGAAGAGGACGCTCTGCGCAGGATGGGATCCACTTCCAGAATAGCTCCGCTCCGTGCCGCCGGGATGAAGATAGAAGATGTCCCCGAGAAGGATGAAGGTGTCGCCGCCTGCATGAAGACATTTTGCCACCAGGATGAAGATGGATGTCCGGATTTGAGAAACCGTGAGTAGATATTCTGGGGTTAGTGTTAGAATTTTTTTATTTTTTGGGGTGAGTTTTTTTTTAGATCAGAGATGGGCACTTGGAAAAGAGCTGAATGCTCTTTTAAGGGCAATGCCCATACATTTTAGAGTTAGTTTTTTTTATTTTTGGGGGTCGGTTGTGTGATTGGTTTTACTGTTGGGGGGACTTTTTTTACAGGTAAAAGAGCTGTTTAACTTAGGGCAATGCCCTACAAAAGGCCCTTTTAAGGGCTATTGGTAGTTTATTGTAGGTTAGGGGGTGTTTTTATTTTGGGGGACTTTTTTATTTTATAGGGGTACTAGATTAGTTGTAATTGTTTTTATTTTTGATAATTTTGTTTTTTATTTTTTGTAAGCTTAGTGTTTTTTTATTTTTCGTAGTGTTAGGTTTTTCTAAATTTGTAATTTAAGTTTTTAATTAGTAGTATTTTTTTATTTAATTAGAATAGTAATGTTAGTTTAATTTATAGTTTAATGTTAGGTTTATTTTTATTTCACAGGTAAGTTTTTATTTATTTAAAGATAGTTATATTATAATTTTAATTTAAAGTTAGGGGGGTTTTAGGTTTAGGGGTTAATATTTTTATTTAGTGTTTTGGGATGTGGGAGGGGCTGGTGGTTTAGGGGTTAATAGGTTTATTTAGTGGTGGCAATGTGGGGGGCTGGAGATTTAAGGGTTAATAGGTGTATTTAGTACTGGCGATGTTAGGGGCCGGAGGTTTAGGGGTTAATAGGTTTATTTAGTAGCGGTGATATAGGAGGCATTGATGTTTAGGGGTTAATAGGTTTATTTAGTAGCGGCGATGTGGGGGGCTGGAGGTTTAGGGATTAATAGGTTTATTTAGTGGTGGCGATGTGGGGGGCCAGAGGCTTAGGGGTTAATAGGTTTATTTAGTAGCGGCGATATGGGAGGCTGGAGGTTCAGGGGAGCAGTGGATTAGGGGTTAATAACTTTATTTAGTTGTCGGCGATGTCGGGAGCTGCGGATTAGGGGTTAATAACTTTATTTAGGTGTCGGCAATGTCCGAGGCGGCGGATTAGGGGTGTTTAAACTAGGGCTTTATGTTAGGGTGTTAGGTTTAAACGTAACTTTTTTTTCCCCCATAGACATCAATCGGGCTGCGTTACGGATATTTTTAATTCCACACTTCAGGTGTTTTTTTTTCTAACACTCTCTCCCCATTGATGTCTATGGGGGAAAGCGTGCACGAGCATGTCAAATCAGTCCTTGGATTTTCTGTGGAATGGAGCTTAATGCCACCATATCACACGCACAAGGAGGCTTTTCAGTAACTCGTAATGGCAGCGCTATGGAGAGTGAAATAACAACTTTTTTGGCGTTAGTTTCGCACCCTGCTTAGCGCAAAAGTCATAATCTAGGTAAATGTTGTTAGCCAGCTGAGCTTAAAAACCCTATTGAACAATTTCATTGGTTTATTGTAAAGAGAGGTAAAAACACCTCCCACAATACTTTTAAACATGTTAATTCAGTGATCAATTCATTGCAGCAAAAAAAAAAAAGATTAATAATAACATAAGATGGGCAGGAACAGTTTGAGTACAATATGCAAAGTATTAGAAAATATTAATGTGTTTTAAGTTACACTTGATAACATATAAAAACTTCAGAAATATTATTCTCTCGCTGCGAGTTGTCACGAATATTGCATCCTATTTATCATAGTAGGTTGGTAAACAACCAAGTGAAATCACGAAGATATATGAGTAAATGATGTACAAACATAAATATTAGAAAATGTACATATTATACCCCATATTATACCATCAATAAATCGCAGATATATATATGCTATAAGTGAAAGCAATAAACAAGTTCATACACATATTAGCATTATATATCCCCTTGACAATAAGTGAACATCGTATCATACCATTAACTGATATGTGGTTGTCATACATGCATTTTGTAGGCTATTCTTTACCAATAGGGGTATTAGAGGGGAGTTCAACTAAAACCTGGAATGTTGAGCCTGGCCGGGGAGGGAGCTAGCTACTGCATGCCTATACAGAGAGGGGACAATACACACATTACTTAGATGTAGGGATGTCACAGCAGGGAGGCTCAGATTATATTTTATTTCATATAAACCCTCTACACAGATTTCTGAGGGACATAGGAATCCAGACCATTTGTAGTACTCAGCTACCTCTCCTTCTAGATTTAGCCTAAGGAGGCCCAATATCATCACGGACGGGCAATGTTCGGGATTGATGGTAAAAGAAGTATGTCAGTTAAACATTAAGTTGATGGTAAAAGAAACATGTCAGATAAACACTGTGTCTGTTGTATAACGTTTTTAAGTTGTATTCCCTGTCCCCTCTCACCTTGCCCCCCTCTGCTCCCCCTCCCCTCCTTTTTTTTTTTTTCCTCACAGGGCCAAACGGTGGATTATATGCCTATGCCCTTAACTAAATATGCCGCTTAAAATAGTAACGTGGAATGTGAGAGGCCTCAACTCGCCCATAAAACGTAAGTCAATCCTTACCCATCTCAGGAAAATGGGAAAGAATATAGCGCTACTACAGGAAACACACTTAACAGGCACGGAACACCAAAAGTTACAAAGAGATTGGGTGGGACAGGTAGTGTTTCTATCTCATACTTGTGCTAGCCGTGACCTGGCTATTGCGTTTGGAAAGAGGCTCTCGGTCAGTATAAACCATACATACACTGATACAGATGGCAGATTTAAGATAGTCCACACGACAGTGAACTCTGATATCTTTGTGTTTTGATAAAAAACTTAGCTCCACATATAGGATCAAAACTGATAATTGGTGGAGACTTCAACATCTCCCCCACACATACTTTAGATCGACTCTGGTTAGAACCACATTTCATAATAGATCCAAAAACAAACTACAAAGCTAGATACGAAACAAAAATTTCAATATGTTTGACACAGACCTAGGTACATGCGACATCTGGAGGCTACAACACCCGGAGGGCAGGGACTACACCTGCTTATCTAAAGCCAAACACACCCTGTCTTTTCTTGATCGTGAATGAATTAGTCACACAGGTCCACCAGTGTAAGATACATAACATTTTATTATCTGATCATGCACCGGTGGAATTGTCATTGGGGGTTCAAATAGAAACACACTTAGATTTCCCAAATATTTGACGTCATCAGAAGCATTTATTAGATTTTTACAACATGCCTGGACAGACTACTTCATGGACAATGTGGCCCACTTAGATAATACTCAGTTATTCTGGGAAACAGTGAAAGCAGTCCTAACAGGCGCCATAATCTCTTATGTCTCTAAACTACGATATAAGACACAGTGTAGACATAAAACCCTACAAAAACAATTGGGACAAACGTATCAAACATTCCTTCACACCAAGACAAAAACATCATACGAAGCTTACATAGCTGCGAAGGCAGATCTTGAGGTCTTCGCGAAACAACAAGCAGCGGCAGGGCTACTAAAAAAGGAATGGCAAATTTTATAGATTTGGCAATAGAGCAAGTAGGATGCTAGCAACTCTGACAAAGCCCCAAACAGTAAACACTAAAGTGGCAGCACTCAGAGTACAGGGTAAGATCCTCACTAAACTGGCAGATATTGCGCAAGGTTTTGCACAGTACTACACACAATTATATACCCAACATCGCCCGAGTAGACCCAGGCCCGGTTCTGGCAATCACTGAACCTACCCTATCTGACACAGGACCAGATTAATAATTTAAACTCCCCCATAACCAATGACAAACTGACTTTTACTCTGCGTTCTATTCCACCCGTTAAGGCACCAGGCCCAGACGGTCTACCTGCTGAATTTTATAAGATTCTTCAGCCTCAGCTCACCCCTATATTGACGAGATTGTATAATGCCTTTTTATTGACAGAGACATCCCCTTCCAGAAACTTTACATCTGCACACATCACCCTCATTCCCAAAGCAGGTAAAGACCACTCCCTGCCGGAGTCTTACAGACCAATATCGCTACTGAACACAGACTACAAACTTTTCGTGAAGCTCATGGTGAATAGATTAAGAGTGATTCTTCCATACCTGGTGCATGCAGATCAAACAGGCTTTGTTTTCAAGCGTACCTCTGTGGTTAACCTTCACAGAGTGCTGCAGGTTATAGACCACAACTGGTCCCTGGGGAAGAGAGGGGAACTGGGGGGCATGTCGGAGGCCTCCCTGCTATCCTTGGATGTGGAGAAGGCCTTCGACCGAGTGGAATGGCCCACCTGTTCAACACCATGCAAAAGTTTGGTTTTGAGGGCCCATTTCTGGAAGTTATTGGTAAAATGTACAAATCTCCAGTGGCACACGTTCTGTCTAATGGGCTTTTCTCATCTGACTTCCATCTACAGAGAGGCAAGCAACAGGGTTGCCCCCTGTCGCCACTATTGTTCAACTTGGCGTTAGAACCACTAGCCTTGAAATTGCGACAATTCTTTCCAGGGATTACAATGAGAGGAGTTCCTCTTTATTTGGCATTATACGCAGATAATATGCTGCTTTTTGTAGACTCACTGCATGTACATGTGCCACGCATATTACACACAATTACAGAATTCTGCAGTTTTTCGGAATACAGGATCAATACATCCAAATCGGACGTGCTGTGGTTGCACAGACATCAGAACTCTGAGCAAGGCTACCCATTCGTGGAAGCCTCAGAGGGCCTTACCTATCTGGGCATTCGACTCCATAGAGACCCATCTAAGATTTATAAAATGAATATATCTGACAAATGCCTGTCTTTCTTACCAGCTGGTGAATTGGGCTGGCCTCCTTTTGGGATTATCGGGCTGTATCAACTTGGTCAAAATGACAATTCTACCCAAAATACTCTACCCACTACTCATGCTGCCATTTCTCATGACTAAAATAGATCTCAGGGTTCTGTTGCGCGCTATGTCTTGGTTCATCTGGAGGGGAGGCAAGCCACGGATAGCTGCGGATAAGCTACAACTCCCATATCTCGGGGGAGGCCTTGGTCTCCCAAACTTAAAACTGTACAACTGGGCATCCTTAGCCAGACTAGTTACAGACTGGCAGCTTAATACGAGTCACTTCTGTAAGGCTGGAGGGAGCAGTGTTTTGGTGTCTTTGGCACCGGCCTATCTTCCTTATGCAAAGATGACGTCTCTGCCACCAGCGGTTGTCAATAGTGTACTATATCGAGATCCATTGAGGGCGTGGCACATGATTCATAGATATTTAAAAGTGGACCACCCCACCCCCAAGTCCATTCCCCTAATCGGGAACCCAGACTTTCCGGCAGGAAATGAACATGAGCCATTCCCCATCTGGAAGACTCTCGGCATTGGGGTGATTGGGGATGTGTTGGACATGTTACAACACACAATACGCTCCTTTCAGGAACTGAAAACCAGATTTCATGACCCAAATCGGCATTTCTACGCCTACTTGCAGCTAAGACACTATGTGTCTACCTTGCAAATTTCCAATACTAAATTTTGGGACAGACCACCTTTTGCCATTTCCCAGACCTTTTTCCACATGGGGAACTTCTCCCTATCTCACTTCTACACACAATTAATAAAACAGAGTGAATTGCAAACTCAAACTAATTTACTGACAAAACTAAATACTGACATTCCCATAGAGATGACAATACAGGACATGAAAGACACTTTAGACCTCACGAAGCAGGCAACACTCACAGTAAATTATAGAGAGGCGCAAATTAGACTACTGCATAGGGATTATATTACACCACACCGGTTATCAAAATGGAATAGCCAATTTCCCAATCAATGTACTAAATGCAGCAGTGTATCCCCGTCATTCCAACACTATTTCTATGCATGTCCGATCATTAGACTTTTTGGGGACACTTCCAATATTGGATAAAAATTACATTCGACATTGAGATAACTCTGACCACAGCCAAAATATATCTCTTTAAATGGGATGACACCCATAAAAAATATCACTGACTACTCACATTGTGTACATTATTATCTAAACAACCCCCAACGATAGCCCAGTTCAAGCGTCTGCTGGTGAAACAACTCTATGTGGAGCAATATGATGTAAGATTGGATACAGCTCACAGACTGCGACCTTATTTGAATAAATGGCGACCCCTTATCACTACATTTAGTATAACCCTTCAGAGTGCAGAGGCAGATCCTGCAACCCATTGCACGCTTGGAGGCGATGCTTCAGTTGAATCTTAGGGGGAATGGCAAGATGTGATAGACTCAGGGGCACACCAGGGTACAGAGCCACACTTCTCTGAAGAAATGCTCTTCTAAGGAAGTGACCACCCCCTTCCCTTTTTTTTTTTTTTCTTCTTCTTACCCTCTCCCCGTTGATTGTTGTTGTAATGTTCTTTAAATTGTTGTGTATTAATGTTAAAATATTGGAAACAGAAAAACCACACAAGACTTTATTTTGGTTCTAAACAAGCAGATAGATAATCTTGAGAGATCTTACAGCCTCCCACATGTTAAAGGACTTTCGGAAACACCACTGTTCATCTAAGCTAATTTTATGTAGAGTTCTTTGTTGCTTCTTGAGATTCACATTGATTGTAAAACTGAGGGGATCTGTGTGTGTAATTCCCAAAGATATGCAATGCTCAATTTATCCTATGTTGATTTTGTTTCCTGCAATAAAAAGAATTTTAAAAAAGTTGATATAATACCATGAAAAAGTATGTGTAAAGGTTTAAAATATAGAAGAATAATTCTCAGTGTACATAGACTAATATATCCTGATACATACTCTTATATTATTTCTAGTGGTTGATAACATCATATTCAGAGTCAAAACCCCGTGGTACCTGTGTTTTTAATTTAAAAAAAATAAAAAAATAAAATAAAAAATAAAAAAAAATTTAAAAATCCTTAATACTTCTTGTTTGGACAATAGGTATTATCTGTCCCCACCTCTTTTGGCACACCTCACCATTTCAATTGCCCTCCATTTAAAGTTATCTACACATTTATCGTGTTTTTTCAAAAAATGTATGGATAAGGCAGAGCAGCGTTTTTCGTTTGTAATGTACCCTAGGTGTTCTCGTACACAGGATCTTACACACCTAGTGGTCATGCTTACGTACTGAATTTTGTGCTGGGTACATTCAATGAGATATACCACATATGTGGTCAAACAATTTATACAAGCTTTGACATTAAAGTGCTGTCCAGTGACACATGAGTAAAACTCATTCCCTATGGTTAGAAAGTCACAAGATTTGCACCTGGTGCTACCACATCTGAATGTGCCATTAGAACTAAGCCAAGAGCTAGTGGGAGTTATAGTGGGTAGTTGGCTGGGGGAAAGTAAATTCCCCAAAGTTAGATTTTTTTAGAGAAAGCACATTTACAACCACCATCCACTACTTTCTTGAGATCCTTGTTACCATAAAGAGGGGGGAAAATATTTTCTCACAAACTCACAGAGTAAAACTCTGTAGATCACTTGGTAATGAATAGTGGTTATTTATTTTGTTTCTTTCTGGGTTTAGGTATGAGGGTATCTGACCTATCTATGGTAGAAACCTCTTTGGACACTTTCTTTAGCAAATGCCTAGAGTAGCCTCTATTGATAAAGCGCGACTCAAGGACTTTGTTTTCTTTCTCAAATTCTTTATTCTCAGTACATATCCTTTCGGCTCTGATGTACTGCCCTTTTACTTCCCCTTTAAACACAAGACTGGGGTGGGCGCTTTTAGTATGTAATATAGTATTCCTAGATATGGGTTTGCGATATAGGTAACTAGTGATCCTATTGGTTTCAACCGACCCTATCAATGTTAGATCTTAAAAGTTAGTACAATATTGATTCCACTCATATGTGAATTTTACTCCATATCTATCTATCTATCTATCTATCTATTGGGTTCTTGTAAAGCGTGGCTATTCACCGTAAGGGTCTCAAGGCGCTCTGTTAAGGAGATCAAAAAATGTAATTGCATGTTCCCTCTCTGACCCCCAAATAAAAATAAGGTCATCAATAAATCGTCATAAAAATAGGATACTGGCCTGATATGGATTACTATCTGCATAGACAAAGGAACACTCTATCCAACCCATGAATATGTTGGCAAAAGAGGGCGCAAATTTTGCGCCCATTGCCGTTCCTTGTCTCTGCAGATAGTAATCGCCTTCAAAAAAGGAATAATTATGAATGGAACACTTTACCTGGAACATTTTTCTTGTGATATTTCATGATGATTCTGTATTTGGCACGTCTCTTGACACACTTTCACAATAAGATACACTTTACCTGACACTTTCCCTGTGACGCACTTTATATCAGCATTATTTTACTCCAGTCTTCTGTTGTCACTAACCAGCCAGATTTCAAGGATTTCCCTACGTGAGTATAGGTGAGTGAGTCACAGTGACTGATCACATGACCAGCCCAGGACGGAATAAGAATCTGGAATGTCAGGAATGATTGATGGTAGAATGAGAGATACTGACTTCTGTGATACATTGAATATTTACCTTAGTTGCATCACGAGCAAGTGCTGGAGCACCCGTTGCCAATGCTTCAGTTATCCCTAGGGGAACATGAACCATAGGTGACATATGAATTACAATATAATCTTTTTGTGTTTTTATTCATTCGCACATGGTCCCTGAACACGGTTATTTGTCTATTTTAGACATAAAATCTCTGCTTCAAACAAGCTGATTTTAATGCTTTAACGCTTGGCTAAATCTTTTCTTTATTCTCTATCTTTATGCATTGTGGCTTTTCAAAGAATAGATTTAATAGACTTTCCCGTGGGCATGACAGACGTCGTTCATTGTATCACTTGTGAATTTATTGTTTATTGTTAGCATTCATAATTTATAAACTGTTTTAGTTTCTTCAAAACCTAACATATTGAACTATTTAAAGGACATTATATAATTTTTATTTTTGTGTACGGATTGCTTGTGTCTCACACTCCATAGAATGCCAAAAAGCTAATTCTATAACCTGAAAATATCTACTATAGTAGAGCTATAAGGAAGAACAGTGATAATGTGATCATTATAGGTAAAGGACAAGATTGTGAAATGTGTGCTGCTAAATATAAGAAGGCAAATAAAGGGACTTTATCTTATAAGAGGCGCTGGACCCAGAGGTATATCTGGTCTTGAAAACACTCTTTAGGACACTTTCCAATCACACTCGCAGAGATGATAAGGCACTAGGAAAACTCCACAATGGTGTAATATTCCAGTAAAGGGAAAGCCCAAATAATACTGTACTCACACGATAAGTTACAAGTGTTCAGTCTGTTTATTGTAGATCGAGTAAACAGTCTTTTTACTGTCAAAGTGGATTGGCTTAAAGGGACAGTCAACACCAGAATTGTTGTTTAAAAAGATATATAATCCCTTTATTACCCATTCCTCAGTTTTGCATAACCAACACAGTTATATTAATATACTTCTTTATCTCTGTGATCTAAGCATCTTCTGACAGCCCCCTGATCACATGACTTTTTATTTATTATATATTGACTTTCATTGTAGCCGATTAGTGCAGTATCTGCCACAAGCCACGGGCGTGATCACAATGTTATCTATATGGTTTACATGAACTAGCTCACCCCTGTTGTGAAAAGCAAATAAAAAAGCATGTGATAAGAGGTGGCCTTCAAGGGCTAAGAAAATATCCTATGAGCCTTCCTAGGCTTAGCTTTCAACTAAGAATACCAAGAGAACAAAGCAAAATTGGCGATAAAAGTAAATTGGAAAGTTGTTTAAAATTACATGCACTATTTGAAACATGAAAGTTTTTTTTACTTGACTGTCCCTTTAAACAGAATGTTGGGTGAAATCAGTGGCAGAGGTGTTGTACTGGAAGAGAAAGAACTGGGGCAGTAGAAAGCCAGTTACAAAGGAATTGTGATAGAACAGAAGGAGAGGTGAATTAGTGTTTTATGCAAATGCTTGCAGTATGGTTTAGCAAGTAAATGCCTATCCGGGCAAAGAGAGAGCTGACTGGAATCTGACACTAAACACTGCATTTGCAGATTTTATTTGTTGAAGCTATCAACACTAAGAAAAGATACAATGGGTGCAGTTGTACAGAAAATATACCCTATCATTCACCCTGGTGGGGGTAAGCATTATTTATTTTGACCAGGTAAAAGTTGGTTAAGTGAGATCCCCTCTTGGATGGTAAAGACTCACCCTAAGGGGCATATTTATCAAGCTCCGTATGGAGCTAAAGACCGCTGCTCCATAATCTGTCCTCCTGCTCTGAGGCAGCGGACAGAAATCAACCTGATCAAATACGATCGGGTTGATTGACACCCCCTGCTAGCGGCCGATTGGCTGCGAATCTGCAGGGGGCGGCATTGCACCAGCAGTTCACCAGAACTTCTGGTGCAATGATAAATACAGAGAGCGTATGCTGTCGGCATTTATCGATGTGCAGTGGACAAGATCCGCAATATCGGATCATGTCCACTCGCACAATAATAAATAGGCCCCATAAGTCAACTAATTATTCTTTTTTTCAGAATGATCAAAATATATTAATGTTTTTACTGCTACTTCACGATTGGTCAAGTCTGCAAGGTCCATTCTTAGACTCATGTAAGGGTAATACTATCTTTAAAGCTCTACGGCTCATTTATGGGTCTTCCCTATACTTTCTGAAAAGAAAGGGATATTTTTGCATAATTATGTATTTTAGACTATCGGCTAGATTTAGAGTTTTGTCGGTAAGGATCCGCGTAGCTAACGCCGGCTTTTTTCTGGCCGCACCATAAAAATAACTCTGGTATTGAGAGTCCACATAAAGGCTGCGTTAGGCTCCAAAAATGGAGCGTAGAGTATATTTAACGCAGCTTCAACTCTCGATACCAGAGTTGCTTACGGACGCGGCCAGCCTCAAAAACGTGCTCGTGCACGATTCCCCCATAGGAAACAATGGGGCTGTTTGAGCTGAAAAAAAACCTAACACCTGCAAAAAAGCCGCATTCAGCTCCTAACGCAGCCCCATTGTTTGCTATGCGTAAACACTTCCTACGTCTGCAACTAACACCCTAACATGTACCCCGAGTCTAAACACCCCTAACCTTACACTTATTAACCCCTAATCTGCCGCCCCCGCTATCGCTGACCCCTGCATATTATTTTTAACCCTAATCTGCCGCTCCGTAAACCGCCGCTACTTACATTATCCTTATGTACCCCTAGTCTGCTGCCCCTAACACCGCCGACCCCTATATTATATTTATTAACCCCTAATCTGCCGCCCACAACGTCGCCCCCACCTGCCTACACTTATTAACCCCTAATCTGCCGAGCGGACCGCACCGCTACTATAATAAAGTTATTAACCCCTAATCCGCCTCACTAACCCTATAATAAATAGTATTAACCCCTAATCTGCCCTCCCTAACATCGCCGACACCTAACTTCAATTATTAACCCCTAATCTGCCGACCGGAGCTCACCGCTATTCTAATAAATGGATTAACCCCTAAAGCTAAGTCTAACCCTAACACTAACACCCCCCTAAATTAAATATAATTTTAATCTAACGAAATTAATTAACTCTTATTAAATAAATTATTCCTATTTAAAGCTAAATACTTACCTGTAAAATAAATCCTAAAATAGCTACAATATAAATTATAATTACATTGTAGCTATTTTATGATTAATATTTATTTTACAGGCAACTTGTAATTATTTTAACCAGGTACAATAGCTATTAAATAGTTAAGAACTATTTAATAGTTACATAGTTAAAATAATTACAAAATTACCTGTAAAATAAATCCTAACCTAAGTTACAATTAAACCTAACACTATACTATCATTAAATTAATTAAATAAAATACCTACAATTACCTACAATTAAACCTAACACTACACTATCAATACATTAATTAAATACAATATCTACAAATAACTACAATGAAATAAACTAACTAAAGTACAAAAAATAAAAAAGAACTAAGTTACAAAAAATAAAAAAATATTTACAAACATAAGAAAAATATTACAACAATTTTAAACTAATTACACCTACTCTAAGCCCCCTAATAAAATAACAAAGACCCCCAAAATAAAAAAATGCCCTACCCTATTCTAAATTACTAAAGGTCAAAGCTCTTTTACCTTACCAGCCCTGAACAGGGCCCTTTGCGGGGCATGCCCCAAGAAGTTCAGCTCTTTTGCCTGTAAAAAAAAACATACAATACCCCCCCCAACATTACAACCCATCACCCACATACCCCTAATCTAAACCAAACCCCCCTTAAATAAACCTAACACTAAGCCCCTGAAGATCATCCTACCTTGTCTTCACCTCACCAGGTATCACCGATCCGTCCTGGCTCCAAAATCTTCATCCAAGCCCAAGCGGGGGCTGGCGATCCATCATCCGGTGGCTGAAGAGGTCCAGAAGAGGCTCCAAAGTCTTCATCCTATCCTGGAAGAATAGGCGATCCGGACCGGCAACCATCTTTATCCAAGCGGCATCTTCTATCTTCATCCGATGACGACCGGCTCCATCCTGAAGACCTCCACCGCGGACCCATCTTCTTCCGGCGATGTCCAACTGAAGAATGACGGTTCCTTTAAGGGACGTCATCCAAGATGGCGTCCCTCGAATTCCGATTGGCTGATAGGATTCTATCAGCCAATCGGAATTAAGGTAGGAATATTCTGATTGGCTGATGGAATCAGCCAATCAGAATCAAGTTCAATCCGATTGGCTGATCCAATCAGACAATCAGATTGAGCTTGCATTCTATTGGCTGATCGGAACAGCCAATAGAATGCGAGCTCAATCTGATTGGCTGATTGGATCAGCCAATCGGATTGAACTTGATTCTGATTGGCTGATTCCATCAGCCAATCAGAATATTCCTACCTTAATTCCGATTGGCTGATAGAATCCTATCAGCCAATCGGAATTTGAGGGACGCCATCTTGGATGACGTCCCTTAAAGGAACCGTCATTCTTCAGTTGGACGTCGCCGGAAGAAGATGGGTCCGCGGTGGAGGTCTTCAGGATGGAGCCGGTCGTCATCGGATGAAGATAGAAGATGCCGCTTGGATCAAGATGGTTGCCGGTCCGGATCGCCTCTTCTTCCCGGATAGGATGAAGACTTTGGAGCCTCTTCTGGACTTCTTCAGCCACCGGATGATGGATCGCCAGCCCCCGCTTGGGTTGGATGAAGATTTTGGAGCCAGGACGGATCGGTGATACCTGGTGAGGTGAAGACAAGGTAGGATGATCTTCAGGGGCCTAGTGTTAGGTTTATTTAAGGGGGGTTTGGGTTAGATTAGGGGTATGTGGGTGGTGGGTTGTAATGTTGGGGGGGGTATTGTATGTTTTTTTTTACAGGCAAAAGAGCTGAACTTCTTGGGGCATGCCCCGCAAAGGGCCCTGTTCAGGGCTGGTAAGGTAAAAGAGCTTTGACCTTTAGTAATTTAGAATAGGGTAGGGCATTTTTTATTTTGGGGGTCTTTGTTATTTTATTAGGGGGCTTAGAGTAGGTGTAATTAGTTTAAAATTGTTGTAATATTTTTCTTATGTTTGTAAATATTTTTTTATTTTTTGTAACTTAGTTCTTTTTTATTTTTTGTACTTTAGTTAGTTTATTTCATTGTAGTTATTTGTGGATATTGTATTTAATTAATGTATTGATAGTGTAGTGTTAGGTTTAATTGTAGATAATTGTAGGTATTTTATTTAATTAATTTATTGATAGTGTAGTGCTAGGTTTAATTGTAACTTAGGTTAGGATTTATTTTACAGGTAATTTTGTACTTATTTTAACTAGGTAACTATTAAATAGTTCTTAACTATTTAATAGCTATTGTACCTGGTTTAAATAATTACAAAGTTGCCTGTAAAATAAATATTAATCCTAAAATAGCTACAATGTAATTATAATTTATATTGTAGCTATATTAGGATTTATTTTACAGGTAAGTATTTATCTTTAAATAGGAATAATTTATTTAATAAGAGTTAATTAATTTCGTTAGATTAAAATTATATTTAATTTAGGGGGGTGTTAGTGTTAGGGTTAGACTTAGCTTTAGGGGTTAATCCATTTATTAGAATAGCGGTGAGCTCCGGTCGGCAGATTAGGGGTTAATAATTGAAGTTAGGTGTCGGCGATGTTAGGGAGGGCAGATTAGGGGTTAATACTATTTATTATAGGGTTAGTGAGGCGGATTAGGGGTTAATAACTTTATTATAGTAGCGGTGCGGTCCGCTCGGCAGATTAGGGGTTAATAAGTGTAGGCAGGTGGAGGCGATGTTGAGGGGGCAGATTAGGGGTTAATAAATATAATATAGGGGTCGGCGGTGTTAGGGGCAGCAGATTAGGGGTACATAGCTATAATGTAGGTGGCGGCGCTTTGCGGTCGGCAGATTAGGGGTTAATTATTGTAGGTAGCTGGCAGCGACGTTGTGGGGGGCAGATTAGGGGTTAATAAATATAATACAGGGGTTGGCGGTGTTAGGGGCAGCAGATTAGGGGTACATAAGTATAACGTAGGTGTCGGTCGGCAGATTAGGGGTTAAAAAAAATTAATCGAGTGGCAGCGATGTGGGGGGGCCTCGGTTTAGGGGTACATAGGTAGTTTATGGGTGTTAGTGTACTTTAGAGTACAGTAGTTAAGAGCTTTATGAACCGGCGTTAGCCCAAAAAGCTCTTAACTACTGACTTTTTTCTGCGGCTGGAGTTTTGTCGTTAGATTTCTAACGCTCACTTCAGACACGACTCTAAATACCGGAGTTAGAAAGATCCCATTGAAAAGATAGGATACGCAATTGACGTAAGGGGATCTGCGGTATGGAAAAGTCGCGGCTGAAAAGTGAGCGTTAGACCCTTTTTTGAGTGACTCCAAAAACCAGCGTTAGGAGCCTCTAACACTGGTTTTCACGGCTAACGCCAAACTCCAAATCTAGGCCTATGTATTTTGTACATTACAATCAGGTTCTATTAGCAAAATATACTATGCAGCATATTTAGTATTTTGCAATTAACAATTGACCTTAAAGGGACAGTCTAGTCAAAATTAAACTTTCATTTTTCAGATAGGACTTGTAATTTTAATCAACTTTCCAATTTACTTTTATCATCAAATTTACTTTGTTCTCTTGGTATTCTTAGTTGAAACGAAACCTAGGTAGGCTCATATGCTAATTTCTAAGCCCTTGAAGGCTGTCTCTTATTACATGTTTTTTAATTGCTTTACACAGCAAAAGACTGTTAGTTCATGTGGGCCATATAGATAACACTGTGTTCAGGCTCAGGGAGTTATTTAAGAGTTAGCACAACACAATACTAAATGCAAGTCAATCGATAATAAATACAAAGTCATGTGATCAGGGGGCTGTCAGGAGAGGCTTAGACACAAAGTAATCACAGAGGTTAAAAGTATATTAATATAACTGTGTTGGTTATGTAAAACTGGGGAATGGGTAATAAAGGCATTATGGCCTCTATTTATCAACCTGTCAACTTACCTGCATTCGACGGCACCAATATGCTCGCCTAAGATCGCCTAACCTGAATACGTTCTTCAAAATTATCAAAAAAGCTGTCAAAAAGCTGAGCACCAAGTACGGGGCGATGAGCAGCGGACTGTTGTTAACTAACAGTCATCGATCTCACTGCTCTTCGGCTTTTTTTCAGCTATTTTGGTACCCTGTCCCTAAACACCCACACTATACTATACTGTTTACCCCCTAAACCGCCACACCCGGACCCCGCTGCACCTTAAAAAAGTTATTAACCCCCTAAACCGCCGCTCCCGGGCCCACCGCAACTCTAATAAATGTATTAACCCCTAAACTGCCGCTCCCGGAGCCCACCGCCACCTACATTATACATATTAACCCCTAATCTTCCGCCCCCTATACCGCTGCCACCTACATAAAGTTATTAACCCCTATCCTGCCGCTCCCGGACCCTGCCGCAAATAAATAGAGTGTTTAACCCCTAAACCGCCGCTCCCGGAGCCCATTGCCACCTACATTATATTTATTAACCCCTAATCTGCCCCCCCTACACCGCCGCCACCTACATTATATTTATTAACCCCTAATCTGCCCCCCTACACCGCCACCACCTACATTATATTTATTAACCCCTAATCTGCCCCCCTACACCGCTGCCACTATATTAAATGTATTAACCCCTAAACCTAAGTCTAATACTAACCCTAACACCCCCTAACTTAAATATAATTTAAATAAATCTAAATAAATTATTCCTATTTAAAACTAAATACGTATCTGTAAAATAAACCCTAAGATAGCTACAATATAACTAATAGTTACATTGTAGCTATTTTAGGATTTATTTTATTTTACAGGCAAGTTTGTATTTATTTTAACTAGGTAGAATAGTTATTAAATAGTTATTAACTATTTAATAACTACCTAGCTAAAATAAATACAAAGTTACCTGTAAAATAAAACCTAACCTAAGTTACAATTACACCTAACACTACACCATCATTAAATTAATTACCTAAACTAAATACAATTAAATAAAATTAAATAAAATTATCTAAAGTACAAAAAAACCACTAAATTACAGAAAATAATAAAATAATTACAAGATTTTTAAACTAATTACACCTACTCTAATCCCCCTAATAAAATAAAAAAGCCCCCCAAAATAATAAAAATCCCTACCCTATACTAAATTACAAATAGCCCTTAAAAGGGCATTTTGCGGGGCATTGCCCCAAAGTAATCAGCTCTTTTACCTGAAAAAAAAGTACAATACCCCCCCTGGAAAAGTGCAGAGCATGCCTGCTAGTTATTTGATAACTAGCAAAAGTAGTCAGCTTGTGCCGAACTTGCGTTCAGAACATCTGGAGCATCGATCTGTGTTGGACTGAGTCCGGCGGATCGTATGTTACGTCACTAAATTCTACTTTTGCCGGTCTGTAGGGTTTGATAACTAAGGCGAATCAAGCTCGCCACAAATATGCTGCGGCATTCCAGCGTATTTGCGGTTGACAGGCAGTTTGATAAATAGAGGCCTATTTATCTTTTAAAACAGTAAAAAGTATATTGTAGACTGTCCCTTTAATGCTTGTATTTGCATGGATAGTGGTATACAAGATTCTATGATTTCTGTAAAAGAAAAAAAAAAAAGGATTACATTTTTGTATTGCATGTTGTGTGAAATGAGCCTTGCAGTGTCAGTGTGTTGGACAAGGTGCTATATAACAAACCAGTAGTGATGTTGCGAATAGTTCGCCGGCGAATAGTTCCCGCATAGCATGTTCGTGTTCGCCTCAGCGGACGAACATATGCGATGTTCGATCCGCCCCCTATTCGTCATCATTGAGTAAACTTTGACCCTGTACCTCACAGTCAGAATACACATTACAGCCAATCAGCAGCAGACCCTCCCTCCCAGACCCTCCCACCTCCTGGACAGCATCCATTTTAGATTCATTTGGAAGCTGCATTCTTAGTAAGAGGAGGGACAGTGTAGCTGCTGCTGATTTAATAGGGAAATCGATAGCTAGGCTAGTGTATTCAGTGTCCACTACAGTCCTGAAGGACTCATCTGATCTCTGCTGTAAGGACAGCACCCCAAAAAAGCCCTTTTTAGGGCTAGAACATCAGTCTGCTTTTTTTTTTTTTCCTGTGTAATCTAATTGCAGTTGCCTGCCTGCCAGCGGGTGTGTCAGGCTCACAGCGTATACTGTGCCCACTTGCCCAGTGCCACCACTCATATCTGGTGTAACAGTAGTGTACATTTTAAAAAAACAACACTTTTTTGACTGTGAAATAATAGCAGACAGCTGCCAGTACCCAAGATGGCCGTCAATAAGGCAGATGGGGAGGGTTAGAGAGCTGTTTTGGGGGGGATCAGGGAGGTTGGGGGCTAAGGGGGGGGTGCTACACCACAGCATATGTAAATATGCTAAAAAAAATAAAAAAAATTAAAAACCTTTTATTTTAGCACTGGCAGACTTTCTGCCAGTACTTAAGATGGCGGGGACAATTGTGGGGTGGGGGAGGAAAGGGAGCTGTTTGGGAGGGATCAGGGGGTCTGATGTGCCAGGTGGGAGGCTGATTTCTACACTAAAGCTAAAATTAACCCTGCAAGCTCCCTACAAACTACCTAATTAACCCCTTCACTGCTAGCCATAATACATGTGTGATGCGCAGCAGCATTTAGCGGCCTTCTAATTACCAGAAAGCAACGCCAAAGTCATATATGTCTGCTATTTCTGAACAAAGGGGATCCCAGAGAAGCATTTACAACCATTTGTGCCATAATTGCACAAGCTGTTTGTAAATAATTTCTGTGAGAAACCTAAAATTGCGAAAAAAAATTAAGTTTTTTTTAAATTTGATTGAATTTGGCGGTGAAATGGTGGCATGAAATATACCAAAATGGGCCTAGATCAATACTTTGGGTTGTCTACTACACTACATTTAAGCTAAAATTAACTCTACAAGCGCCCTACATGCTCCCTAATTAACCCCTTCACTGCTGGGCATAAAACACGTGTGGTGCGCAGTGGCATTTAGCAGCCTTCTAATTACCAAAAAGCAACGCCAAAGCCATATAAGTCTGCTATTTCTGAACAAAGGGGATCCCGGAGAAGCATTTACAACCATTTATGCCATAATTGCATAAGTTGTTTGTAAATAATTTCTGTGAGAAACCTAAAGTTTGTGAAAAAGTGAACAATTTTTTTTTATTTGATTGCATTTGGCGGTGAAATGGTGGCATGAAGTATACCAAAATGGGCCTAGATCAATACTTTTGGTTGTCTACTACACTACACTTAAGCTAAAATTAACTCTACAAGCTGCCTACATGCTCCCTAATTAACCCCTTCACTGCTGGGCATAAAACACGTGTGGTGCGCAGTGGCATTTAGCAGCCTTCTAATTACCAAAAAGCAACGCCAAAGCCATATAAGTCTGCTATTTCTGAACAAAGGGGATCCCAGAGAAGCATTTACAACCATTTATGCCATAATTGCATAAGTTGTTTGTAAATAATTTCTGTGAGAAACCTAAAGTTTGTGAAAAAGTGAACAATTTTTTTTTATTTGATCACATTTGGCGGTGAAATGGTGGCATGAAATATACCAAAATGGGCCTAGATCAATACTTTGGGTTGTCTACTACACTACACTTCAGCTAAAATTAACTCTACAAGCTCCCTACATGCTCCCTAATTAACCCCTTCACTGCTGGGCATAAAACATGTGTGGTGCGCAGTGGCATTTAGCATCCTTCTAATTACCAAAAAGCAACTCCAAAGCCATATAAGTCTGCTATAATGGCATGTCTGGCACACAGTGTTTGGGCAAGGGTCCATCTGACCACTGATACCTGGTCTGCAAAGCATGGTTAGGGCAGGTATATCACCTACACTGCGCATTGTGAAGCGGGTGTAACCCTTACACGTAACCCTTACACTACCTGATCGATACAACATCATACCTGATGTTTTAAAGCACATTATTCCAAACAATTTAGGAATGTTAGGTGATTTATGCCCTTTATGGATTAAAACCAGACTCTGCATCAACTATGTAATTTTCCATGGGAGTTTTGCCATGGATCCCCCTCCGGCATGCCACAGTCCAGGTGTTAGTACCCTTGAAACAACTTTTCCATCACTATTGTGGCCAGAAAGAGTCCCTGTGGGTTTTAAAATTCGCCTGCCTATTGAAGTCAATGGCGGTTCGCCCGGTTCGCCCGTTCGCGAACTTTTGTGGAAGTTCGCGTTCGCCGACCCAATTTTTTAGGTTCGTGACATCACTACAAACCAGTTACCTCTCTGGCTGATTTATGTCATAAAAAAAAAGAGACGTTCTTGCCAAGCTGACAGGAACAAAAATACATACAAAAGACACATACAGTAGAAACATTGCATTTCAATTTGTATTCACTTCCCTCAAAGAGGTTTTATCAGTTATAGGTGATTTCATGTTAAAGAAAGAAGCTTCTTTCCAATGAGCCTCATTATTCTATATACTGTACAAAGTATTAAGCAACTCAAAGGAAGTTTCAGGTTCAGCCCTTTCTGTTACTGCATTCAGTGCAGATTGCCCATTGACGTCTGCTGAATAATAAGCCTAGACTCTTTATTGAATTTAGTACAATGTGCAGGTATGAGTAGGGTTGACTTTGAGTTTAGCATCTAACTGTACAGTCTATAGTACGTTAACTTTCCGCCCCAGCATTATTCTAGTAAAATAACTTGCTACTTGACTGATTGTATCAGATCTGGGTCTAATATGAGCAATTGACAAGGACTGCAAGCAATTGGAGCCGGTCTGAGGTGCCTGCTGTTTTTTTCTCCGGATCACCTACCAGTAGCTAAGTAGTTCTTTGACAGACAGTTGGCATCTCTAGATATAAGCTTTTTAAGAATAAATGTTAAATCAGAACTAAAAACCTCAGAGAAACTCCTCCTGTGGATTAAAATCTAACATTTGAGTCTGTATAAAACCACTAGCATAATGAACAGGAAAGATTCTAATGTACTGTGAAGAAAAACAGAATTGCATATTAGGGGAAATGACTCATTTCTCTACTACTTCTGAAAGATATATTTTCTCTCTAACATCTTCTTGAAGTCTTGAATATACACTATCCTCTAATGCACAAATTGATATTCTGTATTCTCAGAGAAGGGTCAGACTTAATGATACCGTAATTTAACCGTTTTCAATGTTAAAAGAAAGTTGAAACAAGTCACTCCAGCTAACTGCTAAATTATATCAGAAAAATCATTTGGTGAAGCAATAGTGCCACCTATAGATGAAAAAAAAGTTTTTTAATTTTTATGTACTAATCTGGGGTAGAAGCCATACAGTATTTTAATAGACGCAAAACTTTAATCAACACCACACATTATTATATATTGTTTAATTAATAAACACACATATTGGAGATATCATATAAATTATGGTTATTAACAAAGACAGACAGTATCAAAAATAAAAATAATAATTTTACTTTCAATTGTAGTTTTAGAACCCAATTTACCAACAGAAGATAAATAGGTTGCAATGAATTTTAAAAGGGATATTAATTGTTTTCATTTAACTATAAATAAATAATCCCTAGCACATTTCTAACATCCAAATAAATGAGTTTCTCTATGGAATTTAATTTTTAAAACTGATTTACAAATTGTACAATAATGTTCTCCTAGTGATTCTTTAAAGGGACATTTAACCCAGAAATGTCCTTTCATTATTTAGATGGAGAATACAATTTTTAAAAAGTTTCCAATTTACTTCTATTATCAAATTTGTTTCGTTCTCATGTTATTCTTTGTTGAAGGGATACCTAGGTAGGTAGTGTGCACATGCCTGAAGGACTACATGACAGGAAACAATGCTGCCATCTAGTGCTCCTGCTAATGTATAACATTGTTGCAAAACTGCTGCCATATAGTTTTGTGGACACGTGCACACTCATGAGCTTACATCCCAGCTTTTCAACAAAGGATAATAAAAAACAAAGATAACAAGTAAATTGGAAAGTTGTTTACAATTGTATGCTCTATCTGAATCATGCAAGAAAAAAAATTGTGTTTTATGTCCCTTTAAACATCATTATTACTCTGCAAAAGGGAGTTGTATGTATTGTTTTAAAAGCATTTAATTAAACCTACAAATTTTGTGACAATAAAATGCATTATTTGGCAGTGTGTTGAGTGCGTTTATCCTATCCCATATACAGTAGCCAACTAGGGAAGATATAAACAAGTTATCACATATATTAAGCAATAACTGCGTGACATGTAGCAGTGTCAAGGATTTGAAATCTGCAGGACGCTATCCAGCCTTTCTAGGGCAGAATTAAAACGCCATTTTCAGAGTTAAAGGGACATTCCAGCCAAAATTGGTATCCACGTGGATGCATTTCAGTTTTGAACAGAAGCATTTTTGTATAGATGTAGCTGTTTTAAAAGCGTATTTAAAGGGACAGTTCACCCCAAAAATGTCTCCCCTTTAAATTATTCCCAATGATCCTTTTAACCTGCTGATTTAGCCTGTGGTATCGCCACCTACACTGAACAAATTAATACTGGAGTATATTCTATTGAATAGCCTAAGTATACACAGCCAGCAGAAGAGATTACACTCTCAGTGGGATGCAGGATAGTTAAGTAATAAAATGATCATTTTCCATTGTTCTCTCTATGTATTGAGCTATGGTGTTCCAGCCAAATAAAAGATAAGGAAGCAAGTCTGTTTACACAAACTTATAACATAATGAGATCTGATATCACCTTTAAGTTCAACCCATTGTAATAGGCTGTGGTTTCAAAGCTCAAAATCAGCTACTTCATACACACAAATAAGCATGAAAATGGAATTTCTCAAATATTTTATACTCTGCAGTTGGTATAACAAGTCATTTAAAATACATTAATGGAAAAACAATTTTACAGTGTACTGTCCCTTTAAGTATGTACTGTGCACCAGCATTTTCATCACAACACTTGCTCCGAGAGCCTAAGGTGATTGTACCATCTGGTAATAACTTTCGGCTAGATTTAGAGTTTGGCGTTAGCCGTCAAAACCAGCGTTAGAGGCTCCTAACGCTGGTTTTGGGCTACCGCTGGTATTTAGAGTCAGTCAGGAAAGCGTCTAACACTCACTTTGCAGCCGCGACTTTTCAATACCGCAGATCCCCCTACGCCATTTGCGTATCCTATCTTTTCAATGGGATCTTTCTAACGCTGGTATTTAGAGTCTTGGCTGAAGTGAGCGTTAGAAATCTAACGACAAAACTCCAGCCGCAGAAAAAAGTCAGTAGTTAAGAGCTTTTTGGGCTAACGCCGGTTTATAAAGCTCTTAACTACTGTGCTCTAACGTACACTAACACCCATAAACTACCTATGTACCCCTAAACCGAGGCCCCCCCACATCGCCGCCACTCTATTAAAAAATGTTAACCCCTAATCTGCCGACCGCACACCGCCGCCAGCTACGTTATCCCTATTAACCCCTAATCTGCTGCCCCTAACACCACCGACCCCTATATTATATTTATTAACCCCTAATCTGCCGCCCCCAATGTCGCCTCCACCTACCTACAATTATTAACCCCTAATCTGCCGACCGGACCTCACCGCCACTATAATAAATGTATTAACCCCTAATCCGCCTCAGTCCCGCCTCAATAACCCTATAATAAATTTTATTAACCCCTAATCTGCCCTCCCTAACATCGCCGACACCTAACTTCAAGTATTAACCCCTAATCTGCTGACCGGACCTCACCGCCACTAATGTATTAACCCCTAATCCGCCTCACTCCCGCCTCAATAACCCTATAATAAATTTTATTAACCCCTAATCTGCCCTCCCTAACATCGCCGACACCTAACTTCAAGTATTAACCCCTAATCTGCCGACCGGACCTCACCGCTACTCTAATAAATTTTTTAACCCCTAAAGCTAAGTCTAACCCTAACACTAACACCCCCCTAAATTAAATATAATTTAAATCTAACGAAATAAATTAACTCTTATTAAATAAATTATTCCTATTTAAAGCTAAATACTTACCTGTAAAATAAACCCTAATATAGCTACAATATAAATTATAATTATATTGTAGCTATTTTAGGATTAATATTTATTTTAACCAGGTACAATAGCTATTAAATAGTTATTTACTATTTAATAGCTACCTAGTTAAAATAATTACAAAATTACCTGTAAAATAAATCCTAACTTAAGTTACAATTAAACCAATCAGATTCAAGTTCAATCCGATTGGCTGATCCAATCAGCGAATCAGATTGAGCTCGCATTCTATTGGCTGTTCCGATCAGCCAATAGAATGCAAGCTCAATCTGATTGGCTGATTCCATCAGCCAATCAGAATCTTCCTACCTTAATTCCGATTGGCTGATAGAATCCTATCAGCCAATCGGAATTCGAGGGACGCCATCTTGGATGACGTCCCTTAAAGGAACCTTCATTCGTCGTCTAGTCGTCGGAAGAAGAGGATGGATCCGCGCCGGAGGTCTTCAAGATGGAGCCAGTCGTCATCAGATGGAAGAACATAGAAGATGGGGCTTGGATGAAGATGTTTGCCGGTCCGGATCGACTCTTCTGCCCGGATAGGATGAAGTCCTCTGCCCGAAGATGGAATTCTTTAGCCGCCGCTTGGATCCAGACTTCAGCCGGAGGATGGACGTCGCTATTCAGCCCCCGCTTGGGCTTGGATGAAGACTTCGGAGGCTCTTCTGGACCGATCGGGACCCGGTGTGGTGAAGACAAGGTAGGGAGATCTTCAGGGGCTTAGTGTTAGGTTTATTTAAGGGGGGTTTGGGTTAGATTAGGGGTATGTGGGTGGTGGGTTGTAATGTTGGGGGGGGTATTGTATGGTTTTTTTTTACAGGCAAAAGAGCTGAATTCTTTGGGGCATGCCCCGCAAAGGGCCCTTTTAAGGGCTGGTAAGGTAAAAGAGCTTTTCTATTTTAATTTTAGAATAGGGTAGGGCATTTTTTTATTTTGGGGGGCTTTGTTATTTTATTAGGGGGCTTAGAGTAGGTGTAATTAGTTTAAAATTGTTGTAATATTTTTCTAATGTTTGTAAATATTTTTTTATTTTTTGTAACTTAGTTCTTTTTTATTTTTTGTACTTTAGTTAGTTTATTTAATTGTATTTATTTGTAGGTATTGTATTTAATTAATTTATTGATAGTGTAGTGTTAGGTTTAATTGTAGATAATTGTAGGTATTTTATTTAATTAATTTATTGATAGTGTAGTGTTAGGTTTAATTGTAGATAATTGTAGGTATTTTATTTAATTAATTTATTTATAGTGTAGTGTTAGGTTTAATTGTAACTTAGGTTAGGATTTATTTTACAGGTAATTTTGTAATTATTTTAACTAGGTAGCCATTAAATAGTTATTAACTATTTAATAGCTATTGTACCTGGTTAAAATAATTACAAAGTTGCCTGTAAAATAAATATTAATCCTAAAATAGCTACAATATAATTATAATTTATATTGTAGCTATATTAGGGTTTATTTTACAGGTAAGTATTTAGCTTTAAATAGGAATAATTTATTTAATAAGAGTTAATTTATTTTGTTAGATTTAAATTATATTTAACTTAGGGGGGTGTTAGTGTTAGGGTTAGACTTAGCTTTAGGGGTTAATACATTTATTAGAGTAGCGGTGAGGTCCGGTCGGCAGATTAGGGGTTAATAATTGTAGGTAGGTGGAGGCGACGTTATGGGGGGCAGATTAGGGGTTAATAAATATAATATAGGGTCGGCGGTGTTATGGGAAGCAGATTAGGGGTACATAGGGATAACGTAGGTTGCGGCGGTGTACGGAGCGGCAGATTAGGGGTTAAAAATAATATGCAGGGGTCAGCGATAGCGGGGGCAGCAGATTAGGGGTTAATAAGTGTAAGGTTAGGGGTGTTTAGACTCGGGGTACATGTTAGGTGCAGATTTAGGACGTGTTTCCCCATAGGAAACAATGGGGCTGTGTTAGGAGCTGAACGCTGCTTTTTTGCAGGTGTTAGGTTTTTTTTCAGCTCAAAATGCCCCATTGTTTTCTATGGGGGAATCGTGCACAAGCACGTTTTTTAAGCTGGCCGCGTCCGTAAGCACCGCTGGTATTGAGAGTTGCAGTGGCGGTAAATTATGCTCTACGCTCCCTTTTTGGAACCTAACGCAGCCATCCTGTGAACTCTAAATACCAGCGGTATTTAAAAGGTGCGGGAAAAAAAGCCAGTGTTAGCTACGCGGGTCGTTACTGACAAAACTCTAAATCTAGGCGTTAATTTTTTAAAGGGACATTGAACCCAAATTTTTTCTTTTGTGATTCAGATAGAGCATGCAATTTTAAGCAACTTTCTAATTTACTCTTAATTATCAATTTTTCTTCGCTCTCTTGCTATCTTTACTTGAAAAAGAAGGCATCTAAGCTTTTTTATTAGTTTAGGACTCTGAACAGCACTTTTTTATTGGTGGATGAATTTATCCACCAATCAGCAAGAAAAAACCTAGGTTGTTCACCAAAAATGGGCCGGCATCTAAACTTACATTCTTGCATTTCAAATAAAGATACCAAGAGAATGAAGAAAATTTGATAATAGGAGTAAATTAGAAAGTTGCTTAAAATTTCATGCGCTATCTGAATCACGAAAGAAAAAATTTGGGTTCAGTGTCCCTTTAATTGCTGACATGATGTAAGCCCTTTGAAAAAGCCGAAACGCTATCGGCGAAACATGTTAGGGATGGGTATCTGACAATACCCTGTTGTTTTTCTTTTTAATGGCATAGCCAACTTTAACAAGTAAACGTTTCGATACAGTGGCATCTGGGCAAAATTAGTATCAATAATTTGGGGGTATTTTGAAAACCGCTAGTGGCAATTATCAGAAGCTATTCATAGGGTAATAGAAATAACAGCTTTAACGGTCAATCTGCGAAATCAATCGCACTGACATAGACTTTAAAAAGCTACATAATAATACCTTATAACTATAGCGGTCAGCTAGTGACAACTTTGAAAAGCTAATTACGGACCAATACTATAACTGTTAGCCACGCATTCAGGCAGCTCAAAATTATACTACAACAATCACCTGTTGTTAGCATAACTGCACAAAAGCTGGGTACTAGCAATAACAGTACCTTAAGACTACTTCAATTATTTTAGACGGTATAAAGTTGCAATAGCCAACTCTAAAAGAAATTAAAGACAGCCTCTTTAACACATAGCTAAGATTAATATTATGTGAATATTTTTATGCCACAATAGACAGAACCTACAACTGGCTACTTATACATACACTATAACCAGTAGCGACAGGTTACTGATATACAAACCTGAGTAGGCTGCACAGAATATATTACTCTAAGTAAGTTGTCTATAAATACCGTCTCTCATGTATTACATTATGCAAGCAAAATTTGTCAAGGCTGCAAAGTGACTAAAAACAGTTGATAATATACTTAGTAAGACATACTGTTTGCCACTAAGTATAGACCATAGGAGGTTGTACACCAAAGCACCAACATTTGCAAGACTCCTAACCAAGATATCCTTAATAAAAAACCCTGTTGCAAAAATTGATTAATTTCACAATATATACTAAAGATATCTAAAGCACTTCTGATATTCATAAAGCTATATTATGTATACATATCTATAATATAATCTATTGCAACCCAAGGGATAATATACTAAGATAGAGTTTAAGCCGTATTAAGAACTTACATCTATCTGGAACTCAGTAATTTAACTGAAGGAGTTAACAATACCCACACAGATATTCATATATCCATCAAGTGAAAAACACGAAACTATTCAAATATACCAGTTACTAAAGTAACCTCCACTGATAGTACTTTATTATATACTTCTCAAATACGGTTTTTCAACTATATACTGGAATGTCTGCATGACAGATTGTTGAAATAATCAGCGGTGTAGAATACCCCAGAATACCAGCCAATTATTTATTTGATAGATTAATAATTCCTATTCAGATATTCCTGAATATTCTATAATAGAGGCAATCTATCCATTTGAAATTCAGTGCCACTTTCTTATATTCAGTAAAGTTGCTATGTGTTTTTAAAGTACACACACTTACACAATCAAGAACGGTTTTAATCCAATGTTGATTTAATAAAAGTTATGTTTTAATTTTCTTTTTTCAAACCTTTGGTTTACAATGGTTGTTTAAGTTTCATATCAATATCAATATTTGCATTAGGAACCGAAGTGCTACCAAGGTGCATTCTTTCAGTCTATATCTTCTATGATATAGACTATTCTCGCAATGATGTAAGCCCCACTGGCGCTCTGAGCTATCTTGCTATTCTTCACATGAATGTGCAGAGAAAAATGTTAACACTAAAACAGTGATAATTTTTACTAGAAGCATTTTTGACAACACGTGTATATTGCAAATATGATTCTTTTCAAAGATGTAATTCATCTATGTGCATTTACATTTTAACTGGAATGCCCCTTTAAATTACACTGAACACAGGAAAAAGAAATGATGAAAGTATAATGCACATTAAAGGGACATAATACTCATATGCTAAATCACTTGAAACTGATGCGTTATAACTAAAAAGCTGACAGGAAAATATCACCTGAGCATCTCTATGTAAACAAAGAAGATATTTTACCTCACAATTTCCTCAGCTCACCAGAGTAAGTTCTGTGTAAAAAGTTATACTCAGCTGCTGCCCAGCTGCAGGTAAATAAAAGAAATGAAGAAATGAACAGCAGCCAATCAGCATCAACAGTACTGAGGTCATTAACTCTTTTACTGTGATCTCATGAGATTTCACTTAACTCTCATGAGATTTCATAGTAAACGTCCTTAAACTAAATAGGGAAATAAGATGAGTGTGCACAAAAGCTCACTTCCTTAGATGTACCGGGACAGACATACTGATTTGCTGCTTAGAAGTCCTTTACAACGGGATGTGGCTACTGAGGATTTTTTAGGTAAAATATCTATCTTTTTACATGGAGATGTTCAGGTGATATTTTCTAGTCAGCTTTTTACAGCTATGCTGCATCACTTTCAAGTGTTTCAACATTTGGGTATCATGGCACTTTAATTTTACAATGCATAAAGATTTCATAGAAAATTACATATTTCCAGTCACAGGCTACATAAAAGCTAGCAGCTGCATGAGTCTTTGCAATCTTGAAATGTCTTACACATGTAGACACCATGCATTCCTATAGAGATACCACTTAGTTGTACTAAATAAACATAGAGGGCTACATTACAATTGGTGCGCTATTTAGCGCTACCGCTCGAGATTTAACTGGGATGGAAGTTAACTTTTTGTACGTGTCAGGTAGCGCTCATACAAGTTGAAAGTAAAAAGTTTGCATGCTAGCAAAACCCAACAAGCGTAAAGAGTTGGACTTCAGATATCACAACCGCACTACCGTATTCTTCCCATAACCTTCAATAGAGCACACAAACTGAAAAAACATAACACTTATACTCACGCTCTAATCTGAACTGAGCAATTAATATTGTACCTTTAAATGTTCTTCACATAGAAGAAAATGTTCTATTTATTTTTAAATATATATAATTACTATTTTGTAAAATATGTATCTATACCTGTATGTATATATATATATTTATATATATATATATATATATATATATATATATATACATATACAGTGTATATACTGTATATACTATATATATATATATATATATATATATATATATATATATATATATATATATATATATACAGGTAAAGGTACGTATATATACTCACACACACGCACATATATATATATATATATATATACACGTGTGTGTGTGTGTGTGCGTGTACATATATATATATATATAAATATATATATACAGTATATATATATATTTATATATATATACATATATATATAAATACAGTATATATATATATATATATATATATATATATATATATATATATATATATATATATATATATATATATATATATATGCTAAATTCTGGACTAAATGTGGACTCTGGTTTCTTAACCCATTATTAAACAATTGTGTAATGTACTTTCATATACTTTAGTCAATTACATTGTATATTTCACACTCTCTCTGCATAGGTATGCAGGTTAGCCTATGTCCACACTTTTGTCATTATTATTATTCCCCTTTATTTTCTTTCTTTCCGTTCTCCTTTTTTGACTATGTTATATTTTTCTGTATACCTAATTTCACATCTTTATACATACTGGTGATTCTATGTTGATATATAACTTCATGTCAGTATATGCTTTGTGTATAACCATATATTTCCCCTGTCTGTTATCCTTTACTGACACAGTCTGCCTCTGTCTCCTAAATCCTGCTCATGATTTTTACGACACCCCTCCTTCCCCTGCATTCAGACCTCTGTACCACTTTCTGTCTTTTTAGCCATCCTATATTTTAAGATATAATCTGTAAATTCCATCAAATTGGTCAGTATTGCTTCAGACTTGAAAAAGGAAGACATTCTTCCGAAAGCTTGTCATCTTATAAATGTATAGTTAGTCCAATTAAAAAGTATCATTGCTCAATGCAATACTCCAATCAACGTATGTGTGTGTGTATATATATATATATATAATTTTATTTTTTATATATATATGTATAAATACATAGAACATATTACCCTATGTAAAGTATAAACAGTAAATACATAGTTAAAAACATTATTTAATATTAAGGATGAATAAATATAACTTTTATTGTATTGAGGTATTTGACTGCAAAGGGCTCCAATGTGTATATATGTATACATAAGTATATATGTGTTTATATGTGTATGTAAATACATTTATACACATATAAATACATCTGTACACAAATATATATATATATATATATATATATATATATATATACAGTATATATATATATATATATATATATATATATATATATATATATATATATATATATATATATATATATATATATATAAATAAATATATGTTAATATATATATACATACATACACATATTTAAATATTTATATATATATACTGTATGTTAGAGCCCTTTTTTGTCAGACACCTCAAATAGGTACAAATCAGAAATCCAAACTTTTTAATTAATATTTTTTTAAAAAAATATAAAAAAATTAAATTTTTCCATGCATGCAAGCCACAATCTTCTCCACCTTCATCTTTGGTTTGTTGAGCTCTAAAATGCAAATAAAAGTCTATGGCCTAGATTTGGAGTTCGGCGGTAGCCGTCAAAACCAGCATTAGAGGCTCCTAACGCTGGTTTTGGCCGCCCGCTGGTATTTGGAGTCAGTGATTAAAGGGTCTAACGCTCACTTTTCAGCCGCGACTTTTCCATACCGCAGATCCCCCTACGCCATTTGCGTAGCCTATATTTTCAATGGGATCTTTCTAACGCCGGTATTTAGAGTCGTTTCTGAAGTGAGCGTTAGAGCTCTAACGACAAGATTCCAGCCGCCTGAAAATAGCAGGAGTTAAGAGCTTTCTGGCTAACGCCGGTTCATAAAGCTCTTAACTACTGTACCCTAAAGTACACTAACACCCATAAACTACCTATGTACCCCTAAACCGAGGTCCCCCCACACCGCCGCCACTCGATTAAAATTTTTAACCCCTAATCTGCCGACCGCCACCTACGTTATATTTATGTACCCCTAATCTGCTGCCCCTAACCCCGCCGACCCCTGTATTACATTTATTAAACCCTAACTTGCCCCCCACAACGTCGCCGCCAGCTACTTAAAATAATTAACCCCTAATCTTCCGACCGCAAATCGCCGCCACCTACGTTATCCCTATGTACCCCTAATCTGCTGCCCCTAACATCGCCGACCCCTATATTATATTTATTAACCCCTAATCTGCCCCCCTCAACGTCGCCGACACCTGCCTACACTTATTAACCCCTAATCTGCCGAGCGGACCTGAGCGCTACTATAATAAATGTATTAACCCCTAATCCGCCTCACTAACCCTATCATAAATAGTATTAACCCCTAATCTGCCCTCCCTAACATCGCCGACACCTAACTTCAATTATTAACCCCTAATCTGCCGACCGGAGCTCACCGCTATTCTAATAAATGTATTAACCCCTAAAGCTAAGTCTAACCCTAACACTAACACCCCCCTAAGTTAAATATAATTTGTATCTAACGAAATAAATTAACTCTTATTAAATAACTTATTCCTATTTAAAGCTAAATACTTACCTGTAAAATAAATCCTAATATAGCTACAATATAAATTATAATTATATTATAGCTATTTTAGGATTTATATTTATTTTACAGGCAACTTTGTATTTATTTTAACCAGGTACAATAGCTATTAAATAGTTAAGAACTATTTAATAGTTACCTAGTTAAAATAATAACAAATTTACCTGTAAAATAAATCCTAACCTAAGTTATAATTAAACCTAACACTACCCTATCAATAAAATAATTAAATAAACTACCTACAATTACCTACAATTAACCTAACACTACACTATCAATAAATTAATTAAACACAATTCCTACAAATAAATACAATTAAATAAACTAGCTAAAGTACAAAAAATAAAAAAGAACTAAGTTACAGAAAATAAAAAAATATTTACAAACATAAGAAAAATATTACAACAATTTTAAACTAATTACACCTACTCTAAGCCCCCTAATAAAATAACAAAGCCCCCCAAAATAAAAAATTCCCTACCCTATTCTAAATTAAAAAAGTTACAAGCTCTTTTACCTTACCAGCCCTGAACAGGGCCCTTTGCGGGGCATGCCCCAAGAATTTCAGCTCTTTTGCCTGTAAAAAAAAACATACAATACCCCCCCCCAACATTACAACCCACCACCCACATACCCCTAATCTAACCCAAACCCCCCTTAAATAAACCTAACACTAAGCCCCTGAAGATCTTCCTACCTTGTCTTCACCATCCAGGTATCACCGATCCGTCCTGGCTCCAAGATCTTCATCCAACCCAAGCGGGGGTTGGCGATCCATAATCTGGTCCAGAAGAGGCTCCAAAGTCTTCCTCCTATCCGGCAAGAAGAGGACATCCGGACCGGCAAACATCTTCTCCAAGCGGCATCTTCAATCTTCTTCCATCCGGTGCGGAGCGGGTCCATCTTGAAGCAGGCGACGCGGATCCATCCTCTTCTTCCGTTGTCTCCCGACGAAAGATGGCGTCCCTCGAATTCCGATTGGCTGATAGGATTCTATCAGCCAATCGGAATTAAGGTAGGAATTTTCTGATTGGCTGATGGAATCAGCCAATCAGAATCAAGTTCAATCCGATTGGCTGATCCAATCAGCCAATCAGATTGAGCTCGCATTCTGTTCCGATCAGCCAATAGAATGCGAGCTCAATCTGATTGGCTGATTGGATCGGCCAATCGGATTGAACTAGATTCTGATTGGCTGATTCCATCAGCCAATCAGAAAATTCCTACCTTAATTCCGATTGGCTGATAGAATCCTATCAGCCAATCGGAATTCGAGGGACGCCATCTTGGATGACGTCCCTTAAAGGAACAGTCATTCGTCGTTCAGTCGTCGGTCCGGATGGATGTTCCGCGCTGGATGTCTTCAGGATCCTGCCGCTTCGCTCCGGATGGAAGAAGATCGAAGATGCCGCTTGGAGAAGATGTTTGCCGGTCCGGATGTCCTCTTCTTGCCGGATAGGAGGAAGACTTTGGAGCCTCTTCTGGACCGGATTATGGATCGCCAACCCCCGCTTGGGTTGGATGAAGATCTTGGAGCCAGGACGGATCGGTGATACCTGGATGGTGAAGACAAGGTAGGAAGATCTTCAGGGGCTTAGTGTTAGGTTTATTTAAGGGGGGTTTGGGTTAGATTAGGGGTATGTGGGTGGTGGGTTGTAATGTTGGGGGGGGGGGTATTGTATGTTTTTTTTTACAGGCAAAAGAGCTGAAATTCTTGGGGCATGCCCCGCAAAGGGCCCTGTTCAGGGCTGGTAAGGTAAAAGAGCTTGTAACTTTTTTAATTTAGAATAGGGTAGGGAATTTTTTATTTTGGGGGGCTTTGTTATTTTATTAGGGGGCTTAGAGTAGGTGTAATTAGTTTAAAATTGTTGTAATATTTTTCTTATGTTTGTAAATATTTTTTTATTTTCTGTAACTTAGTTCTTTTTTATTTTTTGTACTTTAGCTAGTTTATTTAATTGTATTTAGTTGTAGGAATTGTGTTTAATTAATTTATTGATAGTGTAGTGTTAGGTTAATTGTAGGTAATTGTAGGTAGTTTATTTAATTATTTTATTGATAGGGTAGTGTTAGGTTTAATTATATCTTAGGTTAGGACTTATTTTACAGGTAAATTTGTTATTATTTTAACTAGGTAACTATTAAATAGTTCTTAACTATTTAATAGCTATTGTACCTGGTTAAAATAAATACAAAGTTGCCTGTAAAATAAATATTAATCCTAAAATAGCTACAATATAATTATAATTTATATTTTAGCTATATTAGGATTTATTTTACAGGTAAGTATTTAGCTTTAAATAGGAATAAGTTATTTAATAAGAGTTAATTTATTTCGTTAGATAAATATTATATTTAACTTAGGGGGGTGTTAGTGTTAAGGTTAGACTTAGCTTTAGGGGTTAATCCATTTATTAGAATAGCGGTGAGCTCCGATCGGAAGATTAGGGGTTAATAATTGAAGTTAGGTGTCGGCGATGTTAGGGAGGGCAGATTAGGGGTTAATACTATTTATGATAGGGTTAGTGAGGCGGATTAGGGGTTAATAACTTTATTATAGTAGCGCTCAGGTCCGCTCGGCAGATTAGGGGTTAATAAGTGTAGGCAGGTGTCGGCGACGTTGTGGGGGGCAGGTTAGGGGTTAATAAATATAATATAGGGGTCGGCGGTGTTAGGGGTAGCAGATTAGGGGTACATAGGGATAACGTAGGTGGCGGCGGTTTACGGAGCGGCAGATTAGGGGTTTAAAAAAATATGCAGGGGTCAGCGATAGCGGGGGGCGGCAGATTAGGGGTTAATAAGTGTAAGGCTAAGGGTGTTTAGACTCGGGGTACATGTTAGAGTGTTAGGTGCAGACGTAGGAAGTGTTTCCCCATAGGAAACAATGGGGCTGCGTTAGGAGCTGAACGCTGCTTTTTTGCAGGTGTTAGGTTTTTTTTCAGCTCAAACAGCCCCATTGTTTCCTATGGGGGAATCGTGCACAAGCACGTTTTTGAGGCCGGCCGCGTCCGTAAGCAACTCTGGTATCGAGAGTTGTATTTGCGGTAAAAATGCTCTACGCTCCTTTTTTGGAGCCTAACGCAGCATTTGTTTGAACTCTCGATACCAGAGTTAATTTTATGGTGCGGCCAGAAAAAAGCCCGCGGAGCGTTAACAGCCCTTTTACCGCCGAACTCCAAATCTAGGCCTATATTTATTTAAAACAACATATGTTATCTTTCAAATGGTACTATGTATATAAAATTATTTAAAAGATTATATAAAATAACCTTTAGTTTACATGTATAAGCTGTAGTATCACATGTAAATATTGCCTAACGGTTTAAGATATACCCAGCCCTGGAGAAATGCCTATTTCAAAGGGGCATTTGACCCCAGAGCAAGGCTAGTGAGTGGTGGATGGTGTTTGGGGGGCGGGCAGAATAGGTAGCCTATAAGGGCTAGTGAGCAGGAAGTAGGCTCACCTTCTTTCCGGACCTGACGGTGAGAGGAAGCTTACACCTCCCTATCACCTTCTTCAAGCCAGTGAGAACGTGAGGGTACCTCTTACCTGCTCACATGGCCGATGTTCAGGAGCTGTTGACTGCTGCTGCAGCTGCCGCCAGGGAGAGAGGGCCGCGATGGTTGCTGGCGCAGCTGCAGGCAGCAGGTGCCTTACCTGCAGGCGTCGAGATCCCGGAGCAGTCGACGGGGGTGGGACCATCCCCCAGAGCCAGGCCGGTGCGGCGGTCGCAGCCACCGGAACGCCTCAGTCCGGAGGCAGGCCCCAGAAGAGGACGGTCGGCGGTGAGTGCGGGCAGACGAGGCGGCAGAGGAAGACCAGTGGGGAGACGGAGCGGTCCGCAGAGAGGAGGACATCAGGAGCTGATGGAGCGGGAGGAAGACGGCGGTCACGTGGGTGCAGTGACGCGCCAAAGCAGATCCAGCCAGGAGGTGCCAGCGGAGGTGTCAGCATCGGCTGCGCCACGAGGTAAGCAGCTGAGCTATCGAAGCAGGCTGGCAGTGGCGGTAGAAGCCCGGCATGGGGATACTGCGGGGGGCTCCCAGCAACGGCCGATGGAGGTGGCCAGGCCCCAGGGGGGAGCATGGAAGGGAGGAGGCCAAGAAGGAAATGGGGCAAGGGGGAGGGAGGCCAGGTATAAGGCCTTGACAAGGGGGGGATGTGTGGGAAAAGATGGGGGACTATGGGTGAGGCCCAAATGAGGCTTGGGAGGGGTGGGGGGACATACTGTACATAGGCGCCCTGATGAGGCCGGGCGGTAAGCCCATAGGAGGCCGGGTGCAGGGGTTTAGGCCCATAGGAGGACACGGGTGCATGGGCCCACATGAGGCCCAAGCCAATAGCTAAGCAATGGGTATGGGCCTAGGTGGGATGGAATTTAGAATTTAATACATAGTAATGGGAATGTAGAGAGGGAGGGAAGCTGCGGTAGTTGAGGTAGGGGGGGAGCCCAGATGAGGCTGTGTCCTATGGGGCCCCGTAGTGAGCTTGAGGTTGGGGTAGGCCTATGATGTGTTTAGCTAGGAAGTGGTTAGGGATGCTAGAGCTGCGCAGGCCCGCGTTAGGCAGCACTAGGCAGTGATGTTGTGCCTGTAGTGGGGGGGGGGGGTAGGCATGCAGTGGGGGGTGGAAACAAGAAGCAGACAGATGGAGGGGAGTAGAGTAATCGAAGCTGGGACATGGGGGAAGGCCAACAAGGAGGCAATTGCTTTTGGGGGCCTGGATGGCTGGAGTGAGGGACCCAGTGGGGGGGGGGTAGTTTTGGGGGGTCAGGGCCCCCTTGTATATGGGTGGAGGCCCACAAAGGTGGGGGGCAATAATGGGGGGTTGGAATGGCCCGTGCAAAAGAGGGGGTGTTTGGGCGGGTTTGAGGAATTGAGTTGAGGTTATTGTAATGCCGTAACTGCCCTTCCCTTTCTTCTGTGTAGTGATGCTTGCTTCCACGCTGGAAGGAGGTTGCAGCAATGAGCCCGACAGGACACCGGAGAGAGACGGGGATTCTCTGAGCATAGATGATATCCCTAGCGATTTCGACGGCGAAGGTCTGCAGGAGGCAGAGGTCCCGGAACAGGCTACGGCTGGCCAGGTGGGAGAGCTTGATGCCTTGGCGCAGCTTTTGGGGTCCATATCTCCCCCTAGGGGTTTGGGGGATCGGGGAAGGGGCAGGATCAATGCCAGGGTGGCGGGAAGCCGAGGGGCACGTGGGGATAGGGATGATGTTATTGCCATGCCTTTGCAGGTCGAGAGGGAGCGGAGGAGGGATCCTTCGTCTGATGGCCGACAGGGGACAGATCGAAGGAGAGCGAGGTCACGTTCCCCTGTGAGGGGAAGAACCAGCAGGGAGAGGAGGAGGTCACCAACCTGGGCGAGGATTGAATACGTGGACAGGGTCAGGGATGACGGCGGGAGACGGGAGTCGAGGCCTAGGAGGAGATCGCAGGAGAGGCGGAGAGAGTCGCCGGCGAGGGAAAGGAGGCAACCGCCCAGGCCGGGAACTTCAAGGGATTCGGGAGCTGAGACGGCGCGTAGGACTACAGCAGAGGCGCCAAGAGGTACAGTTTCACCTATTACTCAGACTGGGAGTGCGAATGAGATGCAGAATGTGTTGTTGCAAGGTTTGAGGGAGTTAATTACCAGGGTAGAGCAGTCAGGGGGGACTGTGGGTCAGGGAAACCCGGCAGGGGCGTGGAGAGAGGTAGCCCCAGGGTTGGGTGCAGAGGCGGCTGGGACTGTGAACCCGTCGGGGGCTCCCCCCCCCCCTACGGGGGTGGGACAGGCGGCTGTCGCTTCCCCTTTGGGGGACGTGGGCACCGTCGTTGCTGGTCCAGCAGTTGCGGTGGGGGGTTCCGGGATGGTGACGCTCAGGGTGTCGGAGGACGCCCTACGCAGACCGTGCATGTGCTCTATCGGCCCCTTGGGGCTGCACCTGGCCACGGAGGTTAGAGAAAAAATTTGGAAGAGGGAGTTCCAGGAGTTGTTCTCCCTTCTGCCCATCGATCAATTCGTGGAGGTGAAGGAGGACCCGAAAGGGGAACAGGGAAAGAAGGAGGAGGAGGAGCGGAAGAAGCATTATCGAAAGATCCCGAAGACATTCGGGAATTGGTCAAGAGCCTTCTGCATATTGGTGAGTGTCATTACACAGAAGTTCCCTGAGCAGGGCTCCGCCCTGTTTTGTTATTTTGATGAGGTATCCGCTGCCTATTGCACCTACGGGGGAATGGCGTGGTGGCGGTACGACGAGCAATTTCGGCAGAGGATTGCGGTCCGTTCGGAGATGAGATGGGACGACCGAGACATGGGGATTTGGCTGGAGATTATGACTCCATTGCGAGGGGGCCGGGCCACCCTGGAACGGCCGGCGCGGGCTCAGCGGTTGCCCTGCGTAAGGGGCTCTGCTTCCAGTTTAATGATGGTCAATGTCGATTCGGGGTGTCGTGCAAGTATAAACACGAATGCTCGGGGTGCGGGGGAGTGCACTCCTATTCCAAATGCTTCCGGAAAGGGAAGGCCGGGAATAGACCAGGGGAAGTGGGTGTTCAGAGCCCGGACGCCGGTGGACATCAAAAAGATGGTCCCTTGGCTAAAACGGTACGCTGAGGTCAGGGGCAGGCGGGGGGATTCCGAGCTGCTCTTAACGGGTTTCAGCTCGGGTTTCCATATCCCCTTCCGGGATATGCAGGGGGGGGGTGTCAGGGAACTTGAAATCTGCAAGGGACTTCCCCGGGGTGGTCCGGTAGAAGCTGGGAAAGGAGGTTGCTTTGGGTCGAATGGCAGGCCCCTTTCTGTCTCCTCCGCTGCCTGATTTGAGGCTGTCCCCCTTGGGGGTAGTCCCCAAGAAGGTGCCAGGGCAATTCCGTATGATACACCATCTATCGTACCCAAAAGGCATGTCGGTGAACGACGGCATTGACCCAGCTTTGGCAGCGGTCCGATATGCGTCCTTTGATGATGCGGTGGCTTTGGTTCGGCAGGCGGGTCGGGGGGCCCTACTGGCCAAGGTCGACGTGGAATCGGCCTTCCGGCTGCTTCCGGTCCACCCGGCATGCTACCACTTACTGGGTTGTTCTTTTGAGGGGAAGTTTTTTGTTGACTTATGTTTACCCATGGGTTGCTCAATATCTTGCTCCTATTTTGAAAAATTCAGTTGCTTCGTTGAGTGGGTTGTGAAGAAGGTGGCGGGGTTGACATCTATGGTGCATTACCTGGATGACTTCCTGTTTGTTGGTCCGTCCGGTAGCGATGCATGTCAACTGCTGATGGACGCTTTCGGAAAGGTTGCTAAGGAATTCGGTATCCCGGTGGCGGGTGATAATTCCAGGGGCCTTGTGTTGCACTGAGTTTCTTGGGGATACACACTGATTCAGTTCGCATGGAATGCAGCCTCCCAGAGGACAAGGTATCTGACTTGTGCGGGGTTTTGCGGCAAGCTTTGGGTAAAACGAAGATCACACTGAGAGGGATGCAGTCCTTGTTGGGAAAGCTAAACTTCGCTTGCCGGGTTATTATTCCGGTAGGGAGGGTGTTCTGCAGGAGGCTATCACTAGCTACTGTGGGGGTGACAGAGCCGTACCACCACATTCGCTTGACAAAGGCGTTGAAGGATGACTTGGTGATCTGGATGCGGTTTTTGGCGGAATTTAACGGGAGGTCGTTTGTTACGGTTGCCTCCAGGCTGGCTGGAAGTTGGACCGTAGAAAAGGAGCAGCAGCACCGTAGACAGTATAGACTACTGCGTAGCCACCATACGTAATGCAGACTCTACGAACCACCGCTGCTGGGCTGGTATCTCGCCGTCTACTCTGCGCCCTGGACCTACGACCAGGCTCCAGTAGGTGAACCTCTTCCTTCTTTAGAGCGAAGCAGGATCAGGAACAAGAGCTATTACAGGAGCTCAGTAGCTAAGGGAGTATATAGAGCATAGCAATCCCTGTAGTGATTATAGCTGTCCCCTACAAACATGAGTCAAAGCTGCAAGTTAGAGGGTCAGAAAAGGTCTGATGTGCTGGAACACACAGCCTGCTTTTTATTGAGGTTACATGCAAAAAGGACACTCTCAGGGGGAGGCATAAAATCCCCAATCACACATTTGATACATTTAGATAGAGAGGCAATGCCCTTTGACAGGCCACAACAGCAGATAACATTACACACAAGAAAACAATGCAGTCCACCTTATCACTACTAGCAGTCTGATTAGACAATGGGAATGTTTATCCCTAAACTTAATTAGAGCTGATCCCAGCAAACTTGTATTTAGAATTGAACAAAATTAACTCTTAATGGCACACAATGAAAACTAATGCTTTTGTAATAGTGCTCCCTTTCTGTGGAACACTCTGCCTGTGTGGTACTTGGTTCAGTAAGCCCTATTTACTGAACCAAGTGGGAGAAAGCCAGGGACAAGTTATTTTACAGGTCTGGGGACATAGTCTTAAAGGGGCATTGTTCATCAAAGTCACAATATGTCCCCAGACGGTTCTTAAAGGGCCATACACACCCAATAAAAGTTAATAGGTTTTCAGGGGCACAATCTTCCAGGGGCCATAGTCATGAGGAAGGAGGCTGGCAAATAGGCTTCTCCAAAATCCAGGGAAGCAGGGCAATTTTCCATTTAAAGGGCCAGTTACAAATAGCAGTTTGTAACATATCTCCCCTTTTGGAGGGAGACTAACCAGGCACCTGACCTTCTGTCGGTCAGTGCCTAAGTTAGTCTCGCAACCCACCCACAAATAAACATTAGCAGCAAAGTAGCCCCCCCACAATAAGTAGTACTGGCCTGTAGGTTCCAGGTTGTAGGATGAAAGTGTAGCATCCTCGGCCTTCCTGGCGTAGCTGGGCAAATAGCTGGTGGTACTTGGGGGGCAGAGGCCAGCGGCACTCTGCCCTGGTGCCAGCGCGTCTGCTGGGGTGAGGGGTTTGCAGGCCAGTCCTGTAACAAGGGGGTCTGTAGGGCAGAGGCCAGCAGCGCTCTGTCCTGATGCCAGCTCTTCTGCTGGGGGAATTGGGGCATAGTCCTGCCCGGTGGCAAAGGGAACGTGGGGGTCAGTGGGGGTTAACATCTCCACTGTTAACCCTGGGCCTAAGTTAGGAGTTAGCTGGGGAGGGGGAGATTGGCTTACCTCCTCCTCCTGATACTCCGGCGGCCATTGGGAAGGGAGGTCGAAGCTCTCCGCTTCCTGTGGAACATGCTGTGGCTGGGGAGAGAGACCGGTTGTCTCCTCTCCCTGGAAGGCACACTCCGGCTGGGGAGGGAGGTCGATGCTCTCCCCTCCCTGTAGCTGGGTCTGTCGCTGGGGATCTGGGCCGCCTGCCCAGCATCCCTGTAGGGCCGGTAGAGAGACTGCGGTCCCATCTCCACCTGCCTGCTGGGGGTCCTCCCAGGACCAGTCTATGAGGCCTGCTGCCTTGGGTATCTCTGGTTGGGGTTGGGGAAGGAGACCGGTTGTCTCTTCCCTCTGCACGGTATACTGCCGCTGGGGAGGGAGGTCGCTGCTCTCCTCTCCCTGTGGAACATGCTGCGGCTGGGGAGAGAGACCAGGTGTCCATACCCTCAAACTCCACAGTTGGCGCTCAAAGGTTCGTGCCGTTTTGTTCTCCGTATCCAATTCCCGGATGATGCGACTGACTACCTCCTGCGCAGGGTCTGGACCATATCGGACTAGCCGCCTCTTTACCTCTGGAACAAAATCCGCGCCCTAATAGCGACGGATCCGGTTGAGGTGCTCTTCACAGGGTTCTGACCAGTGTCTTGTCAGATCCATGCTGCTGTAGGTAGGGACGCTGCGCAGTGGCTAGCGTTGCCCTCAATAACTCTCCTACGATACCAGTGCTGTTGGGGTGCTGCTCCTTGCGCTAGGACGCGATCCCACCGCTGCCGCCAAATGTTACGGTTTCTCAGGCTGGCTGGAAGTTGGACCGTAGAAAAGGATGCTCCTAGCGCTCCTCAAAGGAGCAGCAGCACCGAAGACACTATAGACTACTGCGTAGCCACCATACGTAATGCAGACTCTACGAACCACCGCTGCTGGGCTGGTATCTCGCCGTCTGCTCTGCACCCTGGACCTACGACCAGGCTCCAGTAGGTGAACCTCTTCCTTCTTTAGAGCGAAGCAGGATCAGGAACAAGAACTCTTACAGGAGCTCAGTAGCTAAGGGAGTATATAGAGCATAGCAATCCCTGTAGTGATTATAGCTGTCCCCTACAAACATGAGTCAAAGCTGCAAGTTAGAGGGTCAGAAAAGGTCTGATGTGCTGGAACACACAGCCTGCTTTTTATTGAGGTTACATGCAAAAAGGACACTCTCAGGGGGAGGCATAAAATCCCCAATCACACATTTGATACATTTAGATAGAGAGGCAACGCCCTTTGACAGGCCACAACAGCAGATAACATTACACACAAGAAAACAATGCAGTCCACCTTATCACTACTAGCAGTCTGATTAGACAATGGGAATGTTTATCCCTAAACTTAATTAGAGCTGATCCCAGCAAACTTGTATTTAGAATTGAACAAAATTAACTCTTAATGGCACACAATGAAAACTAATGCTTTTGTAATAGTGCTCCCTTTCTGTGGAACACTCTGCCTGTGTGGTACTTGGTTCAGTAAGCCCTATTTACTGAACCAAGTGGGAGAAAGCCAGGGACAAGTTATTTTACAGGTCTGGGGACATAGTCTTAAAGGGGCATTGTTCATCAAAGTCACAATATGTCCCCAGACGGTTCTTAAAGGTCCATACACACCCAATAAAAGTTAATGGGTTTTCAGGGGCACAATCTTCCAGGGGCCATAGTCATGAGGAAGGAGGCTGGCAAATAGGCTTCTCCAAAATCCAGGGAAGCAGGGCAATTTTCCATTTAAAGGGCCAGTTACAAATAGCAGTTTGTAACATTGTTGATTCAGCAGGTGGAGTGGGAGGACCCTGATGTGCACCTGTTTACGGATGCTTCTGGGGCTCACGGGTTCCGGAGCGTATCTCGGTGGGAAGTGGTGTGCGGCACCATGGCCCCAGGAGTGGCGGGCCACGAACTTGACAAAGAACCTAGTGTTCTTAGAATTGTTTCCGTGGCTGGTGGCATTAACTATCTGGCCCGGGCGGCTACGGGACAGGAAAGTCCTGTTTCATTCAGACAACATGGGAGTGGTGACGGCAGTTAACTCATTGTCAGCATCCTCCCCCCCCCGGTGGTGGTTCTTCTCCGGTTGTTTGTGTTGGAGTGCATGAGATGTAATGTAATTTTCAAAGCTGTACATGTGCCGGGAAGATCCAATGAGATAGCTGATTCTCTTTCCCGTTTCGAGTGGCGCAGGTTCCGGGATCTGGCTCCGTTGGCAGAGGCGGAAGGGACGCAGTGCCCAGGGGATCTGTGGAAGGTGGACTTCTTGGCTTGTTAAGGATGGTACGGGGGGCACTGGCGGGGTCCACGTGGAAAGCCTATTCTCAGGTATGGAGAGATTGGTGTACGGTGCTTAAAAGGGCTGGGGGGCCGGCACGGCGCAGAACTGGTTGGGGGTCCTCGTTGAGTGGATGGCGGGATGGGGTAGGCAGGGGGTTTCAAGGGCCATGGTGAAGAGGCGGCTAGCAGCTCTCGCTTTTCTCTGTCAGTTTTTGGGGCGGGAGAACGTCACCAAGTCCTTTGTGGTTCGAATGGCGGCCAGAGGCCTGTGTAGGGGTGGTAGAGTTCCGGACTCTAGGAGGCCGGTAATTTTTTCTTTGCTGCAGAAGGTGGTTGGCTCTCTGGAATTGGTGTGTGATGACGGGTATGAGGTCGTTCTTTTTCGGGTTGCATATGTATTGGCCTTCTTTGCAGCCTTCCGGATTTCTGAGGTGGTTGGGGCAAATAGACGTGACGGTGGAGGGATTCAGAGGGGCGATGTGTGGATTCAAGGTGGGGAGCTAGTCATATGGTTGAGGAGGTCAAAGACTGACCAGGGGGGGCGGGGGAGGGCCATCAGCCTCAGATCGATTGGGGGGGCATGTTGCCCAATCGGGGCGATGGTGGCCTTTTTGCGGGTGCGGCCGAAGGGTGACGGTCCGTTGTTGGTCCATAGGAATGGGGATTCGTTATCCCGCTTCCTGTTTATGGCAGTTTTTAGGAGGATATTGGGGCGGTTGGGTTTACCACAGCTTGAATTTGGGTCCCATTCCTTTAGAATAGGAGCTGCTACTGAGGCAAGAATGTTGGGTATGTCAGACGCTAGGATTAAACGGATTGGGAGGTGGGCATCTAGCAGTTTTAGGACTTATGTTCGGCAGGAGTTAGTGATCTAGTGTTTATGTGATGTTGTTTTTTCTTGTTTAATGGTTAGGTACCCGGGAACTCTGGATCATTGGACATTCCTACATCTATTGGGCCAGGAGAGCGGCAATGACCAAAGACGAGGGGAGTCAGCTGGGGTTGGATAGCACGGCAGTCCGGATACGATGGTTGGGGTTTCGGGGGCTGAGGTGGGACCAGGTGATTGTAAAAATGGTTGAATTTGCTAGATTGTACAGCCCTCCGAGCTTAGTAGTGATAAATGCGGGGGGGAATGATCTGGGCTTCGTCTCTCAGAAAGATTTGTTAACAGCAGTGAAAAGGGATTTGTTGCGGTTATGGGAATTGTTTCCGGAAATTACGGTAGTGTGGTCGGAGATAGAACCCAGATTGAGTTGGCGGGCAGCATGGGATGCCAGGAGGCTGGAAGTATCTAGGAGGAAGATCAATAGAATCTTAAGTAAGTTTGTTGAAAAAAAAGGGGGGGTGTCAATACGGCACGTGGAGTTTGAAGGGCAGTCGGGGGAATGTTTCTTTCTGAGAGACGGGGTCCACCTGAATGAAGTGGGGTTACATTTGTTCAATTTCAATTTGAGGGAAGGGGTTGAAAAGGCCTTGGTTGGTGGCGGGGTCCGGCTTTAGGCCGTCCTGGTGGCGGGCGGGGCTTGCCTTTGGTGGTCTGTGGAGTTTGATGGGGTACCTCCTGCCATGCAGGAGAGGTTTATTACGGTTCCTGAGGGGACCTTTGGCATGGGAATACAAGAGGTTAACTGGCAAGCCTCGGGGGGGGGGGGGGGATTGTTATTATGTGTTTTATTATCACAGTTAGTTAATTGTTTTATATGTTAAGAGAATTTAATAAAACAAGCTGTGGCCTTTTATACCCCAACCGGTGTCGTGTGTCTTATTGTATAGGATAACGTAGTCCCTATTATGGGGGTCAACCCAGCCCTGGAGAAATGCCTATTTCAAAGGGGCATTTGACCCCAGAGCAGGGCTAGTGAGTGGTGGATGGTGTTTCGGGGGCGGGCAGAATAGGTAGCCTATAAGAGCTAGTGATCAGGAAGTAGGCTCACCTTCTTTCCGGACCTGACGGTGAGAGGAAGCTCCCTCCCACCCTCCCTGAAATTAGTGTTAAATAAGGGCAATTTTGTCACAGCTTAGCGGGCGGGGCTTGCCTTTGGTGGTCTGTGGAGTTTGATGGGGTACCTCCTGCCATGCAGGAGAGGTTTATTACGGTTCCTGAGGGGACCTTTGGCATGGGAATACAAGAGGTTAACTGGCAAGCCTCGGGGGGGGGGGGGGTTGTTATTATGTGTTTTATTATCACAGTTAGTTAATTGTTTTATATGTTAAGAGAATTTAATAAAACAAGCTGTGGCCTTTTATACCCCAACCGGTGTCGTGTGTCTTATTGTATAGGATAACGTAGCCCCTATTATGGGGGTCATGCTGTTTACAGACCTTTTCCAGTCCCAACCAGTTTGGATAAAGGCTTTTCTTCCTTTACCATATATATTTGAGCCCTTACAACTTTATATATATATATATATATATATATATATATATATATATATATATATATATATATATATATATATACATACAGAGAGAAGTGCACTCACAAGATCGAACAACTGGCTCAATACCATTGTTAGCCTGTTCTATGGCGATTTACCACCTCGTAAATTTTAAATATCTATAAATCCAGTGTAGCCTAGTAATTACAATGACTGTGTTTATACCGGGGTGCACTACAAATAAATCAATAATGTAAAAAACAGAAGGCACTCTCCAGATTTCAATAGGAGTAATCTCTTTAATCCCTTGTGTAACGTTTCGGGGATACACTCCCCGTCTTCAGACAACCAATAATACCCAAACAATACCAATAATTTAAATACCCTCTCACCTCTTGTGTTAGCAACCCACGAGTGAAGCAACGTCATCAGGCAGCATCTGTTGCCTAGCAACCTACTGACAACAATAATAGCGGTTACTCCATCTAAAACATTGTGATAAACTCCTGTGCAACAAAACTAAAAACAATCCTAAAACAACTGGTTACTATCTACATCTCTCCAACTTGACTAAATACAGGGGGAAAAAGGTAAGTACCTCATTATACTACATATACAGTGACCAGTTATTATTCTGAAATTATACATTTAATGGTGAGATCTCTATGCTCAAACCAATACTCTATAATTGGTAATTTTATGCTGAAAATTCCTCTTTCCAGACAAACCATGTTTCTCATATGTCTTAAGTGGATGTGTAGCACATCATATTACACAAAATTATATGCAAAGACTAAAACAAAAATAAACATAAACATAAAATAGCAAAAATCAATAAAACAAAGACAAATGTAAACCTAAAAGAACAGAAAAAGAAAATACAAAAAAACTAGAAAACTAAAGATAAAAATAAAAGTGAAGCACTCAATAAATTGATTGAAGATGATACCAGAGCCATAAGGAGAGCCGATAAAGATGGGGCTGTAGTAATCATGGACTACACGTACTACCAGAAAGAGATTCTGCAACAATTAAATGATGCCGCCACTTACCGGACTTTACCAGGTAACCTTACATTGCAATTCAAGGATGAGATAGATGCCTTGCTGAAAAGAGCTTATGAGATGGAATGGATAGACAAACAAACCTTTGAGTATTTTGGAGTGGAACATCCTAAAGTACCTGTTTATTACACACTACCAAAGGTACATAAGGACTGCAGAGAACCACAAGGTCACCATACTGTGGCAGCAACGGATTCCCTCTTGCAACCACTAGCAGTGTACATTGACAGTATACTACAACCTATGGTACAATGGATGGCTAGTTACCTGTTATTCCACACAAAGAAGGACTTGAGTCAATAAGGAGACATTTGCAAAGGTATCCATACATTGGACCACCAGAAGAATTCATATTGGAGCTCCTTGAGAAGGGTGAGAGGGTATTTAAATTCTTGGTATTGTTTGGGTATTATTGATTGTCTGAAGACGGGGAGTGTATCCCCGAAATGTTACACAAGGGATTAAAGAGATGACCTTTTCAAATCCGGAGAGTGCCTTCTGTTTTTTACATTTTATATATATATATATATATATATATATATATATATATATATATATATATATATATATATATATTTATTATTATCGGTTATTTGTAGAGTGCCAACAGATTAATTTATTTATTTTTTAATACATTTTATCAGAAAGTGTTTATTTGAGTGTGGATTTTGGAAGTAGAGGCGCAAGTCCTAGAGTTTTCTTTTCTTTTTCTTCTATTTACCAGGACTTCAGATTGAGCTGAGAAAAGGAAAACTTAACTTTTGTGTGTGTAGATAAACACCAAATAATGAGTGCAATATACTCACTCCGAAAAATTCCAACTTCATCAGTTGTTATAAAAGATGTGAGATGTAACTTCGGTCTGTTTTCTCCTCGGGTAGAAAGTTCCCTTTCAAGTCATCATGAGATGAGGTTCCAAATCAGGTCTGTTGTTATCCCGAAATCACGTGTTGCGTCTGAACCAATGATGACTTCAATAGTGCGTTTCTTCATTATTTACGTAGTTCCATATGCGCAATGTTAGATTGTCTCTTATTGTCTCTTAACCAGTGAAAAATAGTTCTAGAATATACACATTTTTTACGGATCAATTGTAATATATTTTGATAGGAAAAATTAGACTTGAGCATGAACGAAAAATTTGTTTCGGTTCGGATCGATTCAGATTTTTTTTAATTTCGGTTCGGATCGGTTCGAATTCGGAAAAATTTGAATGAATTTGTTTCGGATTTGTTTCGGATTCATTCGGATTCGAATAAATTCGGCTGGATTCAGTTCGATTCGGTTCGATTCGGAAATTCGGAATTTCGGTATGTGTTAGGTGGGATGTGCTGTGTATTAGACTAGTATTATGTACTGTATATTAGGTGTAACCCATAGCAGAGTGATATAACCTAATATACTGTACAATACTAGTGTAATCCATGGCCATCCAAATCTACCGAATAAATCCGAACTAATTCGGATTTATTCGGTAGATTCGGCACTATTTCAATTCGGAAATTCGAATTGATCCGAATCTCCGAATTTAAGAAATTCGGCCGAATTTCCGAATCGATCCGAAATGAATCGCACATGTCTAAAAATTACTGTCTTTTATGTTAATAATTGTATCTTTTGTCATAGTAATTATGGCTAGTAAAGAGATTGAAGTGTGTAACACTTATGCTATAACATTATTATAAACCCATTTTAATGTCCATTTTTTAAACCCATTTATTTTATTTAATAATATAAACCCATTTTTTAATACACTTCAGTGTATTTATACTATTCCCTAATTATCCTAACAGACTTATGTGAGTGTGCTTATTTTCATGCTTTTTCATTAGAAATAATTAGAATTAAAAAATGAAATAATAAAATGATGTATGTTAAGGTGTAGAAAACTTCCCTAATAGATGTGTATTAGTGTTTTTGTGAATATGATTTTATTCATTTGTGATTCTAATATATTGTGTTGTATTGAAGAGATACACCTTTTTGTGTATATATATTCGTTATGTACATTGTAAGTGGTAAAGTTTTTTACTAGATATTTAGTGCAATATCGAGGTTTAGTGACAAATATTCATTAAATTCAGTTTTGAATACATCCAGAAGGATTGTCATTGTGTCATTATTAGTATGGTTCTTTTATGTGAGTATAATGTGATTCCGTTTGTGTGAATGACCATAAGGAGGTTCTTTCTAAATGAATGCTGCTACTCTGATGTCTTTATTTAGTACATAGTGTCCATATGTTTTCATGGTATCCACCAAAGTTCCCTCCTATCTAGCTCCTTTTCCATCTTGCCCCCTCTCCAATTTAGGGAAACTTTTTCAATACCGATCCAAAGTAAATTATTTTTATCATATAGGGGACAGTTATTGCAATGCAAGGGGACTCCATGGTAATCTTTCTCTTTTTTGATTTTATGTTCTAATATTCTGGTTTTCACAAAACGTGAGGTTTGACCTAAATATTGGATCTTACAATTGCATTGTAATAGATAAATTACATTCTTATTTTTGCAACTGATTAAATCTTTTATTTGATGGGTTTTTCCTGTTATGGTTGAGGTAAATGTTGTCTGTGTTCTTTTTATGTGTGCAATGTCCACAGGTATAAAAACCTGTTCAATTTGATGGGTTTTGGTGGATTCATGCCTTTAATTAAGGAGGGTGCCAGTCTTTGTTTGAAATTAGTGCCTTTTCTAAATGTTATCTGTGGTTTTTCGGGAATTAGGGTATTGAAAGCCTCATCGTTCTTTAGAATGTGCCAATGTTGGCCTATAATGTGTTTAATTTGTTTGTGACCACAATTAAAGGTGGTGATGAATCTGGGGAAATTCTGAGTTGGAGAATTATTCTTGGTGTTGTGTTATTAAGGAATTTCTATCTTTATCTCTTACCTCAATTTTGGCTTGTTCTAAAGTTCTACTTTCATAGCCCTTTTGTTCAAATCTTTATTTAATAGTTTTGGATTGTTCATTAAAATCTTCCATTCTATCACAATTTCTCCTGATTCACAGGAATTGTCCCTTTGGAATGGCCTTTAGCCAAGTGGGGTGATGTTCACTATCTTTCCTTATATATGTGTTCATGTCACATTTTTTGAAAAATGTTTTTGTATGTATATTACCTTCTATAATGAAAATAGAGAGATCAAGGAAAGTAATTTCTGTCTTACCTATTTCTGGTGTAAGTTTTATATTCATATTATTACTGTTTAGATGAAAAATAAAGGAATTTAAAGTGGCATCACTTTCGTTCCAGACACAAATATCCACATACACCACAAACATTTAGGCAAGACAATTCCAGACCAGATTTTTCTAGAGGAAGGAATACACAACCAAGGGGTAGGATTAATACAAATTCAAGTCATAACCACAATACAAATTCTAACTATAACACCCATCACAACAAAGAGTATGCACACAGAGATCATTCAAACCACAGAAGGAACTATGACGGGAACAATTCCCATAAAAATTGGGAGAACTATGAAAACTTTACCACTTACAATGTACATAACGAATATATATATATATATATATATATATATATATATATATATATATATATATATATATATATATATATATATATATATATATATACACAAAAAAGCTGTATCTCTTCAATACAACACTTACTTTATTAGAATCAAAAATGAATAAAATCATATTCACGAAAACACTAATACATATATATTAGAAAAAACTGGAATCCAAGTTCCTGTAGGAGGCGCTACTACTAATATATGTATAGCTGAATAGTCCAAAGTCCTATAAGGGGCACTATAGCAGGTGTGAGTATATCAAAATGGATACACGCACACCTGCACAGGCCCTCTAAGATAAGTTATGAAATTGAATATTCTAACTATAGCAAATATAGCATATGACACTCGAGCCTGAGGAAACAGCCTTTGTAGCTGAGAAACTAGTTGCAACTGTTTTTAAACAATTGTTTTTATATTGGGGTGTTGTCAATTCACATCCCTTGAATTTTTAAATAAATTGTTATTTTTATGGAAGTCTAAGCCTGATTGTTTGTTTGGAGATATTGGTGACCATCATCCTGCTGCAGGATCAGTGTAGCTGGGTCACTGATTCCCCAGCCTGCCTCAATCAGCACATAGGTGCTGCTCCCTTTGTGAGTATACAATCTTCAAGTTTGTCCATTTGTGCCATTTATATTACATTATTGCACTAGGAGGTGCTCCCCCATCTCTTTTTGATTTCTTGTTCAGATTCTACATTTGTTTCCATTCAAGCTCCATCATCCAATTGCTGGATCAGTGTAGCTGGGTCACTGTGATTCCCCAGCCTGCCCCAATCAGCACATAGGTGCTGCTTATTTTGTGAGTATTTTTCTTGCACAAATTCTATTTTTTATTTATTATCTTGCAATATTGCACTAGGAGGCGCCCTCTTTTCTTTGTGATTAATTTCCACAGATGTTCTACTGCACATTATTCACTTTCTTTGAGTATAGCATATACCAGTGAAAGTTTCATTATTTGCAGTCACACCTACACCAGGAGAAAACAGACTGAAGTTACATCTCACATTGAAAATCTTTTATAACAGCTGATGAAGTTGGAATTTTTCGGAGTGAGTATATTGCACTCATTATCTAGTGTTTATCTACACACACAAAAGTTAAGTTTTCCTTTTCTCAGCTCAATCTGAAGTCCTGGTTAATAGAAGAAAAAGAAAAGAAAACTCTAGGACCTGCGCCTCTACTTCCAAAATCCACACATTTCTTAGCAGTCCCTAGGGAGAGGCTGAGAGAAGGCAGAGGTCCATCTATAGGGAAGTACAGTTTTTGTCATTTCTGTACAGCTAGATCTATAATATTCTGTATTGAGTTAGCTTTATCACGTTTATTTGAGTATAACTGTATTTATGTTGTGTTTAATGCAATTTTTTTAATTCAATACCATTTGTGCGAGTTCTGCAGTCGTGCTAACCTGACACGCGTAAATCGCAATTGCACTCGAGCGAGCGCGTTTACTTTTAACTTGTAATACGAGCGCTATTTCCGACGCACACAAGAAGCCGAAAAAAACTATATTTTTGACGCACAAAAGTTATTGCACAACTTGTAATCTAGTCCTAAATATTTGGTGCTATAAAACGTGTACATAAATACCAAGATACATCTGAAGGTCAATGATGCTAATTATGAAGTTTGTTAATAGATACCCATAACGCTAAAGCAACTAAATAAAACTGAAAAGTTTTCCTTCTTTTTTATGGGACAGGCTATAATGAAAGTTAAATGGCAAATGGTAGTTTCCCCAGGATACATTTAATTCTTAGACAATAATATTGGGAATTACAAACAAATAATAACATTCTAGTGTTGATACATGAACAGTTGTGCATACTGAGATATCACAATGAATACATTGATAATATTGTAAAATGTGTAAACATCTATTTATTAAATGGACAGTTTGATCCCCTTTACCTGTTGGAGTGTATATTTCTTGGTACAGGAAGAAGTCTGCATCCTTCAAGAAAAACATGATTTTCATGCAGGACAATGCCCAATCGCACGCGTCCAAGTACTCCACAGTGTGGCTGGCAAGAAAGGGTATAAAAGAAGAAAATCTAATGACATGGCCTCCTTGTTCACCTGATCTGAACCCCATTGAGAACCTGTGGTCCATCATCAAATGTGAGATTTACAAGGAGGGAAAACAGTACACCTCTCTGAACAGTGTCTGGGAGGCTGTGGTTGCTGCTGCACGCAATGTTGATGGTGAACAGATCAAAACACTGACAGAATCCATGGATGGCAAGCTTTTGAGTGTCCTTGCAAAGAAAGGTGGCTATATTGGTCACTGATTTGTTTTTGTTTTGTTTTTGAATGTCAGAAATGTATATTTGTGAATGTTGAGATGTTATATTGGGTTCACTGGTAAAAATAAATAATTGAAATGGGTATATATTTGTTTTTTGTTAAGTTGCCTAATAATTATGCACAGTAATAGTCACCTGCACACACAGATATCCCCCTAAAATAGCTATAACTAAAAACAAACTAAAAACTACTTCCAAAACTATTCAGCTTTGATATTAATGAGTTTTTTGGGTTCATTGAGAACATGGTTGTTGTTCAATAATAAAATTAATCCTCAAAAATACAACTTGCCTAATAATTCTGCACTCCCTGTATTGGAATTTGAAATAGTTGATTAAGTCTGTGGTATCCCCACCTATTCTGAAAGTTTCTAGCCTTAGATCCAAGCTATAAATAAGCTGTGTAAACACAGCCTGCAGAAGAAATTATACTCCCAGTAGGGTATAGAAGTGATAAGGAAATATGATGTTAATTTTCCATTGTTCTCTTTAAGTATTGGTGATTGGTTTGCAGACAGATATAAGATAAAGACGCATGTATATGTACACAATGTGATAAAGTAATGAGATCTGATTATACCTACAAGCTCAACCCATTTTATTAGGTTGTGGTCTCAAAACACAAAATCAGCTGTTTCATATACACAAATAAACCTTAAAAGCCAATTCTCATACATTTTATACTCTGCATTTGGCAAAAAAGTAATTGGAAACACATTAAGGGAAAAACAATTTTACAGTATATTGTCCCTTTAAAGAGAGATTAAATTCAGAAACATTCTAATCATGCAAAGAAAAAAAAAACATATTTACACATATTTTTGCATAAAAATGGTTAATGAAAGGGCTAAATTAGTTTGAATTGATTTAGAAACTAATAGAGAGCCCATTTTCTGCAAAACGCATGCCCAGTGACACATTTCTACAGCCCAAAAACATCAAAACAATTTATTTTCTTCAGCACAGATACAACCATTCCTCAAAAAAAAATAAAAAAAAAATACCCTGTTTTAGAGGCGACAGCGACAACAGCATTGTTTATTTGATTCTGTACATGTTTAAATTTAAAATAACATAAAACACAACATTTTAATATACATTAATGCATTTCCATTTTTTGCAATACACATGTATCAACAATGCTTCTAGTTAAAGATATGACTTTATTTAGAGGCAAATTGTACTGTGCCCAGACTGAACCCTCATTTCAGCACTGTACCTGCTCAGATTGCTGGCACTGGCGTGCATTGATCAGGGATCATGAAAACTGAGTAATCTCTGACACAATATATGTTATTTTAACATGTGCAATGTTCAAAGGCAAGTGCACAATACCTATGTACGTATGTTCCGTGCACAGTAAAAGCTAGCACTGTGGGGGGCGGAGCTAGCCATCAAGGGAGTAAGAGGTGCCCTGAAAGAGCTCCTGAATTTTTACACTTTAAAACAGCTTTTATTCATGTATATTCCCACAAAAGGACCTGAAAACTCAGAGCCTGACTGAATAACGACACCTATTGAGTTTAACGACAGCCAGAAGGCAGATATTTACAGGTGCTTCAGGTCTTTGATCGGATACCCATGCGGAATTTCACACTATTGCCCGGAGAGCTTCGAGACAACATGGATCGTACATAACAGTAGTCTCGTTGAGGAGCAGCTCTACTCTTATGATTTACAGTACCGTTAAGAGTTAATGCCTACAACGCTACTTATTCTGTCGGCCTGTTATACCATCGTGGAGCTACATTATGCCCAAAATGGCGGAGATCCTACTATTCCTTCAGCAGCTAGGAGATAAGCTTGATACCCAATTCCGCTCATTGCAGGGAGAACTTTCTACTAGCCGGAATCCAGCGCAAGAGGAGAGCGGACCCAGCATGTGGAGATCACAGTGTATGAATACTCTCGGCCGCACAACTCCAGTCAGTCCTCCCTCATTTACACTACAGGGACTTGAACATGGCCGTAACCTAGATCGCCTGTACACGGGTGCCCGCCACTCTGCTTCATTGGACAGTAATGTCTGGTCACCGCGGTATACACTTACCTCAGAAGTGAGACCCGCTCCATGCTCCGGTGGTGGTAAGTGTCCTGAGAAGCTAGGGGATGCAGCTAATCTTGTGCCTTGGAGCGTTATTAGAGACACTCCTAACAGATATCTGGCTATTGGAGCTAAAGAGACGGACACTGGACAGAGCTCACTGGTACACCCCGCCTTAAAAAATGGCTATCACATAGGGCAGGGAAGCTCTGACAACGGCAGACATTGGAGATCTATGGAGGTTCTATTAAACAATGGAGCCTTACTAACCTTCTCCTTCCTCCCATGTAACTACCTCTTGAAGGGCTTGCCTCGAGTTCAGAGACTACAACTTATTGCTCCCTACTTTAGCCTCCTGGCGACTGGAATTGGCTAAAGAACTTCATTAATTATATGCCTCCACTATGTCAGTTATGGTAGAGGATATACAAACTAATATATAAGTTCAGGGTTGTTTATAATTTGAGTTAGTATCCTATTCTGTTTAATTCCTGTTGAGTTAATATGTGTGTTAGGTATGTATCAAGGCCCTCCTATATGCTCCTACCAGTGGAGATAGCCTGCAGTGATATTCAAAATGTTTACATTTGCACCCTCTCAGGGGAAGGTACACTCTTACTTCACATTTGTATGTTATTGAATGCCTGTTCAGATAATTATTCTCCCTATGTAGCAGTTTTAAATGAGACTTCATATATTCATATATCATATATCATATATCTAGGCTGGGCCCCTCTCCTCCCTTTCCTGCTGGCACTTGTTGTCTGTGGGTCATATCCCCACTCCTTTTCCCCACATCACCTATAGCTGGCATTTACCTAGGAGAGAGGTTCACGCCGCACAGTTCATTGCAATCTATATACTTTAATAACCCCCCTCACACATAACTTTGGCAGGAGCCACTACTAATCTTCTATATATTGAGAGCAAATATTTTCATACATTGAGAAATGCATGCTACTGATTCCTGCTCTGTTATGTTATAATTGTCTGGATGCAAGTATTATTATCATTTATCAGTTACCTGATCGCAAATTGTTATCCTCACAACTAAGGCTCAAAACTGTATTGTCTACTTTAACTACTACCAGCACTCTATGTCAGCTTTTTCTTGTTCTACCTACTAGCTTTTCCTAATCTAACAACATAACATTATTAATATTCTAGAAGCTATTTCATGTAGTTTATTGTACATAAAATATAGATAGTCTGAGGAGAAACATATTATTTTGCAAGCCTCTGTTAGTTGGAACGTTGGTCTGCTTTTAAGCGAAAAGTGTACCACTTTGACATTACTAAGCAACACCTTTAATTTCAGAGGTACGTAGTCTAGTTTCTGCAGTGATCCCATGCAAATATTCCTAGATACTGCTGGGCTGTGTCAACTGGGAAGACACGGTCCAGCATTTAAATTTCTATTCTTTGCTTATGTAAACATATAGGCTTTTTCAGCAGGGCACTGGACATATGTTGTGTTATAGGTCCCATGATAAATTAACCCAAAGTATATGTGTAGTAACTGACTGTGTGTATGGTACCGAATATCTTTACCTCACAGCTATTTGTATGACTTGGCCGTGATGCTCCCCTGGTATTCATAGATTACTCTACAAATCATAATATTGTTTATTGCATATTGTTTATATTACATTATATTTATTATTGTTTTGTATCTCGAGGTCGCATATGACCCATATGTTGTGTTACCCGGCCTTGAATAGTAGCTGATCTTTGCCATATATTGGTTGAGAGTAACCGGACTTGTAGCGTTCTCTGATGTTTATATTACAATGTTTTCTACTTTTTACTGTAGTTTAAAGACACATTTTATATGCAACAAAGGTCTAAAGCCAACATCTGACTCATAGCATCCATGTACTTACCTATATGTATTGCCATTATACCCAGTTCAATTTTAGGCTGGGTGTCATATTTAGTTACACTTCATTGATTTTTACCTAGTTTCTGGCAAGTTGCACCACCTCTGTTAGTCTCCCATATTTCTACCACCTTGCCTAAGCTATGGGTTACATTGAGGCTTATCTGATAGTAAAGATTTTAGAATGGACTGCTGCACTCTTATTATATTTATCTTGCGCGGTCTAGACTGCTGAAGATCTTGCTTCATTTACAAATTTGATATACTTGCTGGCTCCGCCCTCCAGTCCCCCCCCCCTCCCTACTCTATTTCGAGCGGCTCTTGCCCGCTGCATACCCTCTCCCCATAAAACTATAGAGCTAACTCCTCCCTGGCTCTCAGTTTATTTAAGAAGATTCCCTAAGTTACCTTTATATAGCTAGGGAGGACCGTTATTGTTTATATTTCATCTTTGACACTCTATTATAAAACCGAAGTCTCCTTATAGATAGCCCAAACTGGTTAATAACACTTGAGATATATGAGTACAACCTGCTTTATATTGTTTTCTCTGCTGAATCTTTTAATAACATTGTGTACAATTATATCTGTAATTGTTTGGGGGCACTCCCAATATGTTGTATATGCTTATGACTTCAATAAAATCTTATTTAAAAAAAAAATTGAAGTTCAATCCGATTGGCTGATTGGATCAGCCAATCAGATTGAGCTCGCATTCTATTGGCTGTTCCTATCAGCCAATAGAATGCGAGCTCAATCTGATTGGCTAATCCAATCACCAAATCGGATTGAACTTCAATCTGATTGGCTGATTCAATCAGCCAATCAGATTTTTCCTACCTTAATTCCGATTGGCTGATAGAATCCTATCAGCCAATCGGAATTCGAGGGATGCCATCTTGGATGACGTCATTTAAAGGAACCTTCATTTGTCGTTAGTCCGTTGGTGAGGAAGGATGGCTCCGCGTCGGCTGCTTCAAGATGGACCCGCTCCGCTCCGGATGGAAGAAGATAGAAGATGCCGCCTGGATGAAGACTTTGGACCCTCTGGAGGACCTCTTCTTGCCGGATAGGATGAAGACTTCTGACCCTCTTCTGGACGGATCGGTGATACCCGGCTGGGTGAAGACAAGGTAGGGAGATCTTCAGGGGCTTAGTGTTAGGTTTTTTAAGGGGGGTTTGGGTTAGATTAGGGGTATGTGGGTGGTGGGTTGTAATGTTGGGGGGGTATTGTATGGGGGTTTTTTTACAGGCAAAAGAGCTGATTTCTTTGGGGCATGCCCCGCAAAAAGCCCTTTTAAGGGCTGGTAAGGTAATAGAGCTGTTAACTTTTTATTTTAGAATAGGGTAGGGCATTTTTTTATTTTGGGGGCTTTGTTATTTTTTTAGGGGGCTTAGAGTAGGTGTAATTAGTTTAAAATTCTTGTAATCTTTTTTTTTGTAATTTAGTGTTTGATTTTTTGTAATTTAGTTTAGTTGATTTAATTGTAGGTAATTGTAGGTAGTTTATTTAATTAATTTATTGATAGTGTAGTGTTAGGTTTAATTGTAACTTAGGTTAGGATTTATTTTACAGGTAATTTTATAGGTGTCGGCGACGTTGGGGGGCAGCAGATTAGGGGTTCATAGGGATAACGTAGGTTGTGGCGGTGTCCGGAGCGGCAGATTAGGGGTTAATAATATAATCCAGGTGTCAGCGATAGCAGGGGCGGCAGATTAGGGGTTAATAAGTGTAAGGTTAGGGGTGTTTAGACTCGGGGTACATGTTAGGGTGTTAAGTGCAGACTTAGAAACTGTTTCCCCATAGGAAACAATGGGCCTGCGTTAGGAGCTGAACGCTGCTTTTTTGCAGGTGTTAGGTTTTTTTTTCAGCTCAAACTGCCCCATTGTTTCCTATGGGGGAATCGTGCACAAGCACGTTTTTCAAGATGGCCGCTACCGTAAGCAACGCTGGTATTGAGAGTTGAAGTGGCGGTAAATATGCCTGTACGCTCCCTTTTTGGAGCCTAACGCAGCCCTTCAGATAACTCTAAATACCAGCGTTATTTAAAAGTTGCGGGGGAAAAAAAACACGCGTAGCTAACGCACCCCTTTGGCCGCAAAACTCTAAATCTAGGTGTCAAACTTTTTGCTGGCAGATGATATCATGCCGTACGTCGGCTAAACTGGTGAGGTTCAGAAATGTTCGCAAATACGCATTTCTGGAGTCGCCAGTGACTGACGGCAGTATATGATCTGCCAGCGCGTAATTTAAAAAAGATATGTTGAAATCCTATGTAAAATTTAATACGTCTAAAAATAAATAAACCGACACGTCAGAACCCCTATATCCGTCATCTCCCCACATCGCAACTACTAATAAAAGTATTAACCCCTAATCCACCATCTCCCAACAACGTAACTACTATTAGAAGCTATTAACCACTAATCCGCCATCCCCCAACAACACAACTACTATTAAAAGTAATTAACCCCTAATCCGCCATCCCCCAACTGCGCAAACTACCTAATAAAACTATTAACCTCTAAACCGCCAACCCCCACATCACAATCTACATAAATACATTAACCCATAATCCGCCAACCTCCCACAATGCAAAGTACCTAAATAACCTATTAACCCCTAAACCGCCAACCCTCCACATCACAAAGTATTAACCTAATAACTAAGCCCCCTAACCTAACACTCCCTATGTTAACCCCAATTCAAATTCATTAACATAAAATAACAAAATACTATCTGCCTTAAAATTTAATTAAAAATTCCCAAAAATAAAAAACATAAATTTCTTAAAAAAATACCTAACATTACCCAAAATAAAAAAAACTAACATTACAGTAAAAAAAAAATAATACTAGAGTAACATAAAAAACTAAGAGTACAATAAAATAAAAAAACTAAGATTACAAAAATAAAAAAGCTTAGATTACAGAAAATAATAAACTAAGAGCTTGCTTCCATTGATCCGTTAAAAATGGAGCCGTAAGCTACTGAAGCAGCCGACAGCTAAAAGTAATTTACGGCGGCTCCATTTTAGTACCAGGTTTCCATTCAAAAGAATAGCGTGTTGAGTGCAGTCGCTCTTTTCGGCCGTATGTAAGTTTGCGCTACCAACCGATGTCGGATTAGAAGAAAAGCGCGCCATAACAAGTGCATTGCCATGGTAACCCAACTTCTGTATATAAGAATAACGGTTTGCGTCTGCGCTCTTTACCTATGATCACCTTGAGAGAGAAAGACACAGGAGCTAGTTGCGTTGGTAGGAGTTTGGTGGTTTGGATAGTTTATTGAGAGTTAGTGGAGAGTTGGATATTTGTTTTTCATATATTCTTATTGTAGGCCTCATATAATATTAGGAACACACACACACATCCATACATTAGTTAATTAACACACATTAGTTTATACACACAAACACACACACATACACACACTTGTATTTGATACAAACACATTCACATATTTTTTTATTTCATTAACCCCCCATATCCTCATCTTTCTTTATTACTCTACTCTATCCCACTTCCCATCTCCCCTTTAACTAACCTTCGCTTACGCACTATATAACTTTATTTTACTTTTTTCAGTTATACATTTCGCCAATCCCTTTTTTGTTTTACATCTCATATATTATTTTTTTCTAATCTCATATATTTTCTAATTTTTTTCCATTTGACTATATAGCCCATCCCTTTCTTCATTCGCATCCCTTATTATTTTTCTTTAATTTTGTTCTAATCCTTTTTTTTTACTATTTCGCCCATCCCTTTTTTCATTTACATCCCTTTGTTTATTTTCATCCCCCACATTTTTTTTATTTGCCGGGATATAGAATAGAGATAGTTAGGGTCTAGATAGGTTAGGTAGTTAGTTTTGGGGATATTTAATTTAGGTTTTAGTTAGGTGAATTAGTGTAGTTAGGTAAGCTAGGGACTTTAGTGTTAGGTTAGAGTTAGGGAGGAAGGAGAAAGGGATGGATAGGCCTAGTGGAGTTTTGAAGGGGGTAGTTAGGGGAGGACAGTGGAGAGGGAGGATAGAGGGAGGGGGAAGTAGGGAGTAATATGGCCAGGACTAGGAGCCAATGTTTGGGTGGAGGATTTGTCCTTCCTCAAACCCTTGCAGAGGAGGGCAGGAGAGAGGGTTGAAGAGGAGTGGAGGTGGGAGGAGTGAGGAGGAGTCAGCCTCAACTAGGCACTCAAAGAAAAGAGAGAGTGGGGCAGACTGTGGGGGTGGGGCTGGTGGTCGACTGTCACAGCCTGCAGGGACAGTGGAGGGAGAGAAGGCTGGTCCCCAGTCACAGTTTGGAGAGTCTGTGTCTGCTGGTCCTTCAGGTGTGAAGGGCAGGCTTAGAGAGGAGAGGTACTCAGAGGAGGAGAAGGAGGCTCTTGTTGAGGCCTACTTGGAGAGGGCACCTTAGCTTGAGAACCCTAACCTAAGGGCGAGTCTCAGAAACAAGTTGTGGGAGGAGATTTGGGTGGCAGTCAGCGGCTTAGGACGCAATCGTTCTATTGTCAGCATCAAACACAGGTTTCACGACTGCAGGAGGGAAACAAAGGCGAAGATGGCACAGAAGGCGAAATATGCATGTGAGACATGTGGTCCCAGTAAGAAGATTCACCTGAAGTCATGGGAGGACATGCTCTCTAATGTCATCTATAGTGAAGCTGTCCTTGGATGCCAAGGGACAATGGACACATCAGTGCCAGCTGAAGAGGTCCATGAAGGTGAATATTAAATATCATATGTAATAAATGTTTTATTTGTAACAAATATATGTTAACATCAGAAATATACATAGGCTTTGTGTTTGAAATATCAATGTAATCATACACATGTGTAATACAGAATATAGAATGTTCATATTTTACATATGGTTAGTAATCAATTGTTTTCAAGCATCAGTGCAAAACATACCTAGGTAGGTTGAGGACAAGTAATGTTTTACATGGTGCAAAGTCTGATTTTCACATTTACTTAAAGGGACATAATACTCATATGCTAAATCACTTGAAACTGATGCAGTAAAAAGTTGACAGGAAAATATCACCTGAGCATCTCTATGTAAAAAAGGAAGTTATTTTACCTCACAATTTCCTCAGCTCAGCAGAGTAAGTTCTGTGTAAAAAGTTATACTTCACCTGCTCCCAGCTGCAGGTAAAAAAAATAAAAATGAAGAAATGAACAGCAGCCAATCATCATCAGCAGTGCTGAGGTCATGAACTCTTTTACTGTGATCTCATGAGATTTGACTTAACTCTCATGAGATTTCATTGTAAACTTCCCTAATCTGAATAGGGAAATAACATGAGAGTGCACGAGGCTCATCTTTTCAGGTGTCCCAGGACAGACATACTAATATGCTGCTTAGAAATCCTTTACAATGGGATGTGGCTACTGAGGAACTTTTGAGGTAAAATATCTTTCTTTTTTACATAGAGATGTTCAGGTGATATTTTCTAGTCAGCTTTTTACAGCTATGCTGCATCACTTTCAAGTGTTTAAACATTTGGGTATTATGGCCCTTTAAATGTTTTTCTTTCATGATTAGAGCAGCAATTTGAATCAAATTTCGAATCTACTCCTATTATAAATATTTATTTGTTCTCTTGCTATCTATGTTTAAAAAGCAAGAATGTGATGCATAGGAGCCATCCCATTTTTGGTTGAGAACCTGGGTTATGCTTGCTTATTGGTGGGTAAATGTAAGCCTCCAATAAACAGGCGCTATCCATGTTGCTGAACCTAAAATGGGCTGGCTGCTAAGAGTCACTTGGAGGCACAATCTCTAAAAATACACTTCTGGTTAAATATGTTTACTTTTTTTATAGAAATAATATATATCTATATGTTTTATTTTCAAATGTAATAAGTTTCATCAGATTATTTAATCATAACAATTTATATTTCAGAATTGGAATATGAGTATGAGTGCTCCACACATGAGTGCTCCACAAGACTGGAGGCCAGTGACGTTCCTGTATTCAGGGAGGAGGAGGGGAATGTGATAGAATCTGGATACTCCTACCTCAGCATGCTGGAAGGGGATGAGGAAGAGCCACTGGCACAGGAAGTAAAAAATGTTCCTGCCACATCATCATATCCATCTGTGAGGACATATCATCAGATGCAGCCTCAACCACCACAGCATTACATGCAGCCGCAACATCCCCAGCATCACATGCAGCCGGAACATCCCCACCATCACATGCAACCGCAACATCACCAGTATCACATGCAGCCGCAACATCTCCAGTATATGATGCAACCTCCACCGCAGCATCTGTATTATATGCCACCACAACAGCAAATACAGCACCCTCCCATGGCACAACAAATGCCGCCACCACAATCAACACAGCCACCACAATCAACATCGCCACCCACCATTGTCTGTCCTCAATTGAATATTGAGCAACCCTCACAGTCCCCAAGACTGAGTGACTACCCCACAGAGAGGCAGGAATATGTGCCGGAGACACCTATTGAGCCTTAAGTCCCCTCCAAAGATTCAAATATTCCTGCACAGTCCCAGTAGGATGATATTTTCTAGTCAGCTTTTTCCAGCTATGCTGCATCACTTTCAAGTGTTTAAACATTTGGGTATTATGGCCCTTTAAATGTTTTTCTTTCATGATTAGAGCAGCAATTTTAATCAAATTTCGAATTTACTCCTATTATCAATATTTCTTTGTTCTCTTACTATCTATATTTAAAAAGCAAGAATGTGATGCATAGGAGCCATCCCATTTTTGGTTGAGAACCTGGGTTATGCTTGCTTATTGGTGGGTAAATGTAAGCCTCCAATAAACAGGCGCTATCCATGGTGCTGAACCTAAAATGGGCTGGCTGCTAAGAGTCATTTGGAGGCACAATCTCTAAAAATACACCTCTGGTTAAATATGTTTACTTTATATATATATATATATATATATATATATATATATATATATATATATATCTTTATGTATAGATTGTATCTATATCTACAGTATATGTTTTATTTTCAAATGTAATAAGTTTCATCAGATTATTTAATCATAACAATTTATATTTCAGAATCGGAATATGAGTATGAGTGCTCCACAAGACTGGAGGCCAGTGACGTTCCTGTATTCAGGGAGGAGGAGGGGAATGTGATAGAATCTGGATACTCCTACCTCAGCATGCTGGAAGGGGATGAGGAAGAGCCACTGGCACAGGAAGTAAAAAATGTTCCTGCCACATTACCATATCCATCTGTGAGGACATATCATCAGATGCAGCCTCAACCACCACAGCATCACATGCAGCCGCAACATCCCCAGCATCTCATGCAGCCGGAACATCCCCACTATCACATGCAACCGCAACATCACTAGTATCACATGCAGCCGCAACATCCCCACGATATGATGCAGCCGCAAAATCTCCAGTATATGATGCAACCTCCACCGCAGCATCTGTATTATATGCCACCACAACAGCAAATACAGCACCCTCCCATGGCACAACAAATGCCGCCACCACAATCAACACAGCCACTAAACTCAACACAGCCACCCACCATTGTCTGTCCTCAATTGAATATTGAGCAACCCTCACAGTCCCCAAGACTGAGTGATGACTACCCCACAGAGAGGCAGGAATATGTACCGGAGACACCTATTGAGCCTTAAGTCCCCTGCAAAGATTCAAATATTCCTGCACAGTCCCAGCAGGATGCTCTACTGCGGCTCATTCACCGGGAGCTCAGGCTGACCAGGCTACAGCATCAGCATGACTTTCCGGAGGCTACAGAGCCAGATGGACATTCATAATGCCTCACTTGTCCACCTGGTAGAGGCAGTGGAGAGGCTTGCAGATAGGCCACAAACTCCCTCCTCCCTTGCATCTTCCGTCATCTCCCTGCAGGACCCTGAATAACAGGTTCTAGCCAGCTGGTGTGCGTCACGCAAGATGCCACACTTCCACCCCAAGTACCTCTCCATCCAAATTCCGCCGCAAGCATTAAGCTATATATTTTTTTTCAGATATATAATATTACATTTTTTGTATGAAGCACTTTTTTAAGTGTGATTTCCATCTCATAAATATGCATATATTTGTCTAATCCAAATTATAAAATATATTTCCAAATTGTTTTAATAGCTGTTTATTTGCAAAACATTAACAGCTTTATTAATTTTTATTTCACATGATGTCAATTAATATGCAAGTGTACATTGTTAATAAATGTATGTGTACTTCTATCGAGAATATTATTCCATTGAGGATACGTGTCTGAAATCAATACAGTATATGCTATCTAACAGTAGTCAACGTGTCATGTGTAAATGTTATGATTGATATTCCACAAGCATATGTTGTTTGCTCCTTCAGATGAAGCTAACAAGGGTTATCCAGTTGTAGAAGAGTTGAAAAGTAAATACTCCTTCCTGTTGATATGGCCAAATAACTTGCATTCATGCTTATAGTCATGTGTAAAATTTAATATCTGACCTATCATGACTAATGCATTCCTTTTTGTCAAGAATATTAAATATTTAGACTGATTAGAGAAATGCATCTCTATGATATTTAAGCACTGATGTATGCACAACATATATGTGATTGCCATGATATAGAGGTGATTAACACATTTTAATTGACATCAGACTCTCCCTGGGACCAATGCACAATGTACTTTTAAATTGTTTCAATAACTCCATGCTAAAGACAATACTTCATATCTTTTGAAGTGTGTAAAATTTAGCACCTGTATTTTGGTTAATATTCTAAATATTGGAAATGTATTTTCTGCTTTAGCAGACATGATACTACATATATCTTATAAATATTAGTACTATGCCACATTATACTTTAAAGTGAATGTCAATTCAGATGAATCGGTGCCTGGTTTTTAATAATCCTATTAAAAACAAGGGCACTTTAACTCATCAAAATTTACATTTCACTCATTTTCTTCAAATACTTACTTTTTAATCTTCACAGTGACTCCAGCGATTCCCCTGGCCGTCGGAAGCCTCTTCATACGTCAGAAATGACGAATCCGGCTTCCTCCAATCATGGCTTCCCCCCCGAGGGAATCATGGCCTGAGGCAACGCCGTGATTGGAGGAAGCTGGATTGTTCATTTTGAACCTGCGAAGAGGGCTATCAGGATTAAAAGGTAAGTATTTGAAGAAAACAAGTGAAATGTAAATTTTGATAAATTAAAATGCCCTTGTTTTTAATAGGATTATTAAAAACCGGGCACAGATTTATCTAAATTGACATTTACTTTAATGTGTCCTTGTGTTTGTATTGAATATATATGTTTAATAATTTTCACATAGAAAATTATATATGAATGAGGGTAAATCTGTAATAATAAAACTCATCTTCTTAATAAACAAATAATTTCCTTTGACTTATTTTTCTATATTATTTTCTATCAGGTAACCATGCCATTCAAGTGTGCAATGTCAGGTGATTGTATGTATTGATAATGTATGTTTATTTTAAGGATTATATTATATCTGTATTTGTCTCTTTGAAATGAACATTTGACATACTTCTTAAAGGGATAGTCTATTCAAAATTAAACTCATGAATAAGAGCATGCAGTATTTATATACTTAAATATGTACTCCTATAATCTATTTTACTTCATTATCATCTGTAATTTTGTAAAGCAGGAATGTTAGCTTAGGAATCTACCCATTTTAGATCAGCTAAATTTCTTGCAAACATTACTAAAGCAACTTCTAGGAATGCTATCCCAGCAATTAAGAAAGGTACGGACAGATATACCAATCAATCAGATATTGAAAAAGTGTTTTTTTGATTATTTTAATGATCTGTACAAAGGTGAAAATCCTGATATAATTAAGAAAAAAGAATTCTGGGATAAAATTAAAGTGCTCAGACTTTCAGCAGAGAGTATGTTGGCAATTAATGCCCCCATCTAGGAAAATGATATTTTAGAAGCCATTAAAGAGGCTAAATTAAATAAAGCGGCTGGTCCAGATGCCCTACCTACAGAATTCTATAGAATATTACAAACACAGATTACTCCTACCCTGAATAAGTTATTTCATTTTTATTTTCTCGGAAATTCTAAATGCTCCCCATATTTCCTTAATTTTAAAGAAAAATAAAGATCCAGAGCTTCCAATGTCTTATAGGCCTATCTCTGTGCTGAATTCCGATTACAAACTTTTAACTTCTATTATAGCTAACCGTCTTAAGCTGTATATTGGTGATTTAATTCATGAAAACCAATCCGGATTTATGCCCGGGAGGAACCCTGTAAGAAACATGAGGAAGGTTTTAGTGCTTCTTGATTTCTTCTGGAATAGATACAAGAGCTCTAAACTTAAAAAATCTTCTGATAGGGCTATTTTAACGGTTGATGCGGGGAAAGCTTTCGACCGGATTTGCTGGGACCATCTGTTTTTTTCCCTCTAACAATTTGGCCTGATAGGCTATTTCAATAATTTTATCCGATTAACCTATAGCTTTCCCTCGTCTGCGATTATTATTAATAATACAATCTCCCAGCGATTTGTTCTCCAAAGAGGTACCAGACAGGGATGCCCTCTTTCTCCATTGCTTTTTAACATCTCTTTAGAACCCTTAGCAATACTACTCTGACAGGAGCTTGAAGGTATTTCGTTGGGGGGGGCAAAAATTAGTACTTTTACTTTATGCGGATGACCTTCTCTTATTCTTAAGTAATATTAAGTTTTGACTAATTTCTGGCTATAAGATTAATTTATTGAAATCAGAACTCCTATGGATACATAATAAACCAGAAAACAGAATTAAGCATCCAATTCTTGAAGCAACCCAAATTACTTATTTGGGACTGAGACTGACTAATAATCCAAACGAATGGTACAATTTAAACTATGTACATTGTCTGGAAAACTGGAAAATAAAATTAGAAGATTGGGTTTTTCTTTCATTATCAGCCCGTGTATCACTGATTAAAACAATACTTTTCCCAAAATTATTATACATATTCCAAAATATGCTGATTCTTTTGCACAAAACAGATATCCTCAAGTATAATAAAGCCTGTAATAGGTTTTTATGGAAAGGCGCAAAACCTCGGATAGCTATCTATCGACTTATGTATTCCAAACTGGCAGCTGGACTTGCACTGCCCAATATACAAGCATATAATGTAACGGCTCTAGTAAAAACTGCTATTGATTGGATCACTGAAAAAGAACAAATTACTATGTTTTGTTGTGAATCCAATCTCGTTGCCCCTTTTCATTTGAAAGCCTTATTACATTGCCCCTGAACATCCCTTCCTTCAACGATTTTTTCCTTGATTACGTTTAAAAATATTATAGTGGCATGGCAGAGGTTCTGCTCCGATTTAGGATTTTCTCCATATATCTCTCAATATTTACCTATTGGAGGTAATCCTAATTTTAGCCCAGGATTGTCTAATAGGGTATTTAAAAATGTGCGACAAAAGGGTTTAAGTGGATGAATCAAATAATAAGACCTGATGGTTATCCAGTTACCTTTGCTACTTTAGTAAATAAGTTTGACCTTCCAACTCAAGAATTTTATACGTATCTGCAAGTAAAACACTTTTCTAATGAATTAATCCAAAAATATGGTACAGATTGGTCTTTAGGTGAAATACGCAATAGAATAACTGGATATCAATCTGGGATATATGCAATTTCTCCTTTGTATAACCTACTTATTCAAAAATCTTTATTTTTACAAGTTGAGGATATGGTGGTAAAATGGTCCAGAAAGTTTCCTGATATTAATGAGCAGATTATAATCGCAAGCTTTAAGATAATTGACCAAATATGGGTCCCAACAGCATGGAGAGAATCTCAGTTTAAGGTCAGTCTTAGGAGCTATCTCACACCTGAAACTCTATCTAGATGGTATAAATCAAATGTCCTCTGTTCCAGATGTAGTAATGCTCACACAGATATTTTTCACTGCTTTTGGGAATGCCCAAAAATGTTACAGTTTTGGGAAAAAAAATTTCACTGGATGAACGCAGTATTACATTTAGATTACCATATTAAACCAATTGAGATTTTATTTCTTGTTAATTTCCAGGGTGTCTGTAAAAACTTTAAACTCATAAATACCATAATATTAATTGGGCATAATCTTATCCTCAATGCTTGGAAATCACGCTCGGCTCCCAAATTTTCCCACTTTAAAAATGCATTGATTAGACAATGTACATTAGAACAATATAATTTACCATACCCGTCGCATGACCAAATAACCCTTTTCTTTAAGAAGTGGGAAGTATTTATACTATCACTACAAAAGCCAATACAAAGGTTGCTGGTCAAACCTTTGCTCAAATCCCCTTTTGTACAGCTAAATATATACGCTGGCCATTTTCCCAAATTTTGTTTAGAGGAGAATTTGGGTGATCGGTGAGAGAGAGGGTTTTTTATGGGTTTTTTTTTGTTTCGTTCGATTTTGTGTTTAATAAATGTAAAAAGGTCAGCGTTCTGTACAACATAATGACAATGAGGATTGAATTATCTATGATAAAGCACGTTAAATGTTTTGGGGCCCTGAGAGGCGCAAAAGGTAATTGACTTGTATAAATGTACACTATGTTGGATATAAATAAAAACTTTAATTTAAAAAAAAAAAAAAGAGATCTACCCATTTTGATTCTGCACATGGGGAGCGCTTGATGATTGTTGTCTAAATGTAGCCAACAATCAGCAAGTGCAACACAGGTGCTGAACATTAAATGGAATGCCTCCTAAACTTAAAAACATAATTAAAATAAGAAAGATAAAATTAAATTGATTATGAGTACATATGTAAGTTGATTGGAATTGAATGCTTTATCTGATTCCTGAATGTTTAATTGTGAATACACTATCCCTTTAATTTATAATGACATAATACAAATATTTGATTCCATTATTTTGCTAGAACATATATATTTACAAACAAATCTAATATAATGATATGGTTTATATAGGTCAAAGATGTATATACCATTATCATAGATATATACATGTAGGCGAAGATTATTATTAGATATTATTATATTTATATATAGTAATGTCCCGAACTGTTCGCCCGCGAACGGTTCACAGCGAACATAGGTTGTTCGCGTTCGCGTTTGTGGGCGAACACATGGTGATGTTCGATCTGCCCCTATGTGTCATCATTGTGGAAACTTTGACCCTTTATGTCACAGCCGCCTGACACATTAGAGCCAATCAACATCAGACACTCCCTCACAGACACTCCCAGCTACTCAGAATCCGCTATTTTAGACTCATAACGACCTTGCTTTTTTAATGAGAGGACGTGTTGTGTTTTTGCTCCTGACATTAATAGGAAAAACATAGCTAGGCTAGTGTATTTACAGTCCAGAAGGACTCCACTCATCTCTGCTGCAAGCACAGCACCCCAAAAAGCCCTTTTTAGGGCTATATTTCGTGCCGTTTTTTTTTTTTGCTTTTTTTTATTAGCATTTGCCTGGCTTTCAGCTGTGTGTTTAAGGCTCACAGCATATGCTGTGACTACTGCCACCACTGATATCTCCCTAACAACATTAGTTTAAATTTAACTAACCCAAAAATATAATTATTTTTCTAGTGTAATTTTTTTTCATTTTCTATCAGGCCAGTGTCACACAGCATATACTCTGGTTCATTGTTCTGTGCCAGCCAGCAGCCAGCAGTGTTAATATCCGTTTATAACATTATTTTTAATTTAAAAAAAAAAACACAAAAAAATATTTTTCTAGTGTAATCTAATTACATTTACTATCATGCCTGTGTCTGTCAGGCTCTTTTTTTTTCAGTCTTTTGGTTAATTGGTCTGTGCCAGGCAGCCACCCAGCACTCATATCTATTTTTCTTTCACCTTAATTTTAATATAAAAAAAAAAAAGTTTAAATTTGTTTGCTAGTGTAATCTAATATAATTTTCTATCCGGCCTGTGTGTTTTGCTGACATAGAGAGCCTACTGTGTTTACTTGCTGCCCTCCCTAGTCTATGAGACACGACTCATATGTGTTTAACCTTTTTTTAATTTCCCCCCCAAAAAAATAATTTCAATCATTTTTCTAGTGTAATCTAATAGTATTTTCTATCAGGCGTGTGTGTATCCGACATACAGAGCCTACTGTTTTTAATAGCTGCCCTTCCAAGGCTATCAGCCACGACTCATATGTATGTGCTTAACCTTTTTCTTAAAATTTCCAAAAAAAAGTCTTTAAATCATTATGCTAGTGTAATCTAATTGTATTTTCTATCAGGCCTGTGTCTAACTGTCTATCTGACTTACACAGCATACTGTTGTTATAATTGCTGCCCTACGTAGCAGCCAGCCAGTGCGACCACTCATAGAGTCATATGTGCATTGCACTTCTTAACATAATTTTAATATTAAAATCTAAAATTTTAAAATATTTTGCTAGTGTAATGTAACTTAATTTTCTATCAGTCCTGTGTTTTTGTCACTTACACAGCATACTGTGTTAAATTGCTGCCCTACCTACCATCCACGACTCATATCTGCCAGCCTGTCTGCCAGGCCCAAGTAGCCAATTAGTGGCACCAATCACAATTCTTGTAACAGTAATAAAAAAAACAAAAACATAATTTTTTGGACTGCAAATATTCAGTCTCCTAGGGCCATTGAATTTCATTTACCTCCTGCCTGCCACTGCCAGCCTTTTGTGCCAGGCCGTCTAGCCAACTATTTACACCAATCATAATTGTTGTCACAGTCACAGGGGGGGGAACAGGGATTAAAGTGCTAAGAAAAGTACTAATTAACACAAGCTAGTTGGGTCCAAGAACGCATGTTTGATTATTAGAATTTATTAGGGTAATTATATATCTAACAAATCTATCTATTTCTCTTCTATCGATTCTATCTAACTATCAATCTATGTATATCTATCTATCCTATCTATCAATCTATCTTCTGTCCGGGATGTTTTGAGACAGCCACTTTGGGAATGTTAGTTGATTTAGACCCATTATGGCTTAAAAGCAGACTCTGCATCAACTATGTAATTTTCCATGGGAGTTTTGCCAGGGATCCCCCTCCAGCATGCAACAGTCCAGGTGTTAGTACCCTTGAAACAACTTTTCCATCTTTATTGTGGCCAGAAAGAGTCCTTGTAGGTTTTAAAGTTTGCCTACCTATTGAATTCAATGGCGGTTCGCGCGTTCACGAACAATACCAGAAGTTTGAGTCCGCGGTTCGCGAACCGAAAATTTTAGGTTCGCGACATCACTATTTATATATGTATTAAGAATATATATAGCATCCCTTGGCAAAGGTTGCATTTGGAATAGGTGATATATGCTTGCATATATTTTGCTATGTACATACATATTGATATTTCAATGAAAACATAGGTGCAAATATTCCTATATATAGAACCAATAACTGTTGCATATATAATCTTATTTCTACATTGAAACACTTATAAATGTTTGCAGGATTTGCAATTTCAATGAGAAACAGGCCTCAAAAAGCTCTTTTTTCCTCCTTTACACTTAGTTGAGCTGGGTGTAATATTTTTCAATGCATCAACAGACTCCAACAGTGTATTAACGGTTAGCGCTTTTATTGAAAACCTGGTATATTCTATCGATTAACGGCTTCTATTAGTTTCTATGGGACGCGAAGATCTTTTGGGCAGCCGAAGTTCATCTGCTGATTTTGAGGTATAACGCAACATTAGAAACAGTTGATAAACAATATTGCTTCCGACAGCATATTTAACAGTTTATGAGTGCTTGCAAACCTAATTATGGCTCAATGGAAGCGAGCCATTAATTATCCAAAATAAAAGTTATTCCTAACCTAATACCCCCTTAAAAACAAAAAAAGCCGCCCCAAAATATAAAAAACTAATCTAACTACAGTATAAACTACAAATAGCCCTTAAAACGGCTATTTGTAAGATTACAATAAAATAAAAAAGCTAAGATTAAAAAAATAAAATAACAAACTAAATTATCCAAAATAAAAAAGTTATTCCTAACCTAATACCCCCTTAAAAACAATAAACCTACCCAAAATAAAAAAAAATAAGCTAACAATAAACTACCAATAGCCCTTAAAAGGGCCATTTGTAGGGCATTGCCCTAAGTTTAACAGCTCTTTTACTAAAAAAAATACAAAGTACCCCCTAAAATTACAACCCACCCAACCCCCCAAAATAAAAAACACCTAACTAAAAAAAATCTACCCATTGCCCCTAAAGGGGAATATGTTTGGGCATTGTCATTAAAAGGGCAATGAACTCTTTTACTGTCCATAAAAATAAAAAAGCCCTAATCTAAAAAAAAAACAACCCCAAAAAATAAAAAGGACCCTAACACTAACCCCGAAATTGGTACTCACAATTGTCCGGAGATCCATCATCTTTCCGCCGCCAAAAGGTCTTCTTCCATGGGGCTCCTTCTTCACCCATCACAGGCCCATCTTCTTTCTTCTTTCCGGAGGCACGGAGCGGTCATCGGCGACATGGAGGTCCTTTCCATGCGATCCTCCTCCGCCCACTGAAGATTGAATGCAAGGTACCCCTTTTATATTGGATTACCTTGCATTCCTATTTCAAATCAGGATGAGAGCTCTAGGAATAGAAATGCAAGGTACCCCAATAGGGGTACCTTGCATTCAATCTTCAGTGTGCAGCTCACGATCGCATGAAGAGGCCCTCCACGTCACTGATAACTGCCGCCATTGCCGAGGACCACTGCTCCGGATCCGAGCATCAGAAGACCGCTCTGCACCTCTAGCAAGAAGAAAGAAGATTGTACCGCGATGGATGAAGATGGATCCGCCTGGATGAAGACTTTTTGCTGCCTGGAAGAAGATGGATCGCCGAACTTCAGTAATGGTAAATACCTATTTTGGGGTTAGTGTTAGCTTTTTTTTGGGGAGAGGTGTTTTTTTTTCTAGATTAGGGCTTCTTTTATTTTTATGGGCAGTAAAAGAGCTGTTGCCCCATACAAATGCCCCTTTAGGGCAATGGGTAGATTTTTTTTTTTAGTTAGGTGTTTTTTATTTTGGGGGGACTTTGAATATTTTTTTTTCGCAAAAGAGCTGTTAAACTTAGGGCAATGCCCTACAAAAGGCCCTTTTAAGGGATATTGGTAGTTTATTGTTAGATTAGGTTTTTTTTCGGGGTTGCTTTTTGTTTTCAAGGGGGTATTAGATCAGGAATAACTTTTTTTTATTTTGGATAATTTAGTTGGTTATTTTCTGTAATCTTAGCTTTTTTATTTTTGTAATCTTACCTTGTTTTGTTTTAATGTAATTATTAGATTAATACTTTGCGATGTGGGGGTTGGTGGTTTAGGAGTTAATAGGCTAATTAGTTGTTTGTGTTGTGGGGGGTTGGCAGTTTAGGGGTTAATAGTTTTATTAGATACTTTGCCATGTGGGTGGATGGCGGTTTAGGGGTTAATAGTTTTTTTTATATACTTTGCATTGTGGGGGGTTGGCGGATTAGAGATTAATAGTGTAATTAGGTACTTATCGTTGTGGGGTTTGTAAGATTAGAGGTTAATGGTGTAATGAGGTACTTAGCATTGTGGGGTTTGTAAGATTAGAGGTTATTGGTGTAATTAGGTACTTAGCATTGTGGGGTTTGTAAGATTAGAGGTTATTGGTGTAATTAGGTACTTAGCATTGTGGGGTTTGTAAGATTAGAGGTTAATGGTGTAATGAGGTACTTAGCATTGTGGGGTTTGTAAGATTAGAGGTTAATGGTGTAATGAGGTACTTAGCATTGTGGGGTTTGTAAGATTAGAGGTTATTGGTGTAATTAGGTACTTAGCATTGTGAGGTTTGTAAGATTAGAGGTTATTGGTGTAATTAGGTACTTAGCATTGTGAGGTTTGTAAGATTAGAGGTTAATGGTGTAATGAGGTACTTAGCATTGTGGGGTTTGTAAGATTAGAGGTTATTGGTGTAATTAGGTACTTAGCATTGTGGGGTTTGAAAGATTAGAGGTTAATGGTGTAATGAGGTACTTAGCATTGTGAGGTTTGTAAGATTAGAGGTTATTGGTGTAATTAGGTACTTAGCATTGTGGGGTTTGTAAGATTAGAGGTTAATGGTGTAATGAGGTACTTTGCGTTGTGTGGGGTTCTCGGATTAGAGGTTAATACTTTTATTAGGTAGTTTGCGATGTGGGGGTTGGCAGATAAGGGGTAAATGCTTTTATTATTTATTGTGATGTGGGGGGATGGCGGTTTAGAGGTAGATATTGTGCATGTATACACAGGTGATACAGTACTTTCATAGTCAGAGCAAGGCTTGCTGCGCCTTCCTATATGTGGCGAGGGGAAATTGGAGCAAAATGTCTCCATTCTGCACGCGTAAGTCCTTGTGCTGAATATGTGATACCGACTTGCGATGCCGATTCTATGTTAGTTTATGGGGATAAAACATGCCGGCGACGGGTAAAATATATGCACGGAACTTGTATGCTGCGCCGTATATGTGATCGCTCGATTCAACTAAAAATTGCCGACGCCACATATGCGATCAGGCCCAGGGTCTTTATAAATTCTTCATGCCTGGAAAAGGTTTAGGTGAAAAATCCCCATCCCCAAAACAGACATTTAGATATTTTACAAACCTGTTTTGCCATTGCTATTACTGTTTTTCGGCTTTGCAAGCATTTCTCGTTGTATATGCGAAATAGCATGTATTTGGCACCTACACAAGTATGGATGTTAAAAGGACATAAAACCCAAACATTTTCTTTCATGATTCAGATAGAAAATACAATTTTAAACAACTTTATAATTTACTTCTGTTAACAAACTTTCATTGTTTTTCTTCTTATCCTATGTTTAAAATCAAGAAGGTAAGCTCACGGGTGTGCACGTGTCTGCGGCACTTTATGGCAGCAGTTTTGCAACAATGTTATACATTAGCAAGAGCACTAGATGGTAGCACTATTTCCTGTCATGTGGTGCTCCAGGCATGTGCACGATACTTATCTAGATAGCTATTCAACAAAAAACAACGAGCACGAAGCAAATTTGATAAAAACAGTTAATATAAAACTTTTTTTAAATTGTATTCTCTATCTGAATCATGAAAGAAAAAATGTGGGTTTCATGTTCCTTTAATGGCAGGAACTCCCACTAACTGAATGCTGGAAAAGATAAGGGAACCGAGGTTCAATGCATTTTAAATATGATGTCCCCTTTATAAGGAAGTCCCTCTGCAACCTTATAAGCTCCTATCAATCCAGGCCATTGACAATTCTACTAGATATGTTTGCTTATTCATATCTATTGCAAACGTGTGTCTATTCAAAACTGAAATACATTCTTATGCATTTCAGTTTTGAACTTTATGTTTTTTTAAAGGAACCCAAAAATGTTCTTTCATGGTTCAGATAGAGCATACCATTTTAAAAATACTTTCCAAATTACTTCTATTATCTAATTTGCTTCTTTCTCTTGTTATTCTTTGCTGAAAAGCATACCTAGGTAGGCTCAGGATCTGGGAGCTAGCTGCTGATTTGTGACTGCACCAAGGGCGGAACTACCATTGGTGAAAAAGGTGCAGTGACACCAGGGCCAAAGTGCTGGGAGGCCCATAGTAGCTAGTTTATACGGTACATAGGCATGTGCCTATATGGTCATTATCTATGTACAGAATGCTCATCATCATAATACTGCACAGCATATAGATACTCACATGATTATATAGCAGTGTATAGATATTCCATCATAATACTGCACAGCATATAGATACTCACATGATTATATAGCAGTGTATAGATATTCCATCATTATACTGCACAGCATATAGATACTCACATGATTATATAGCAGTGTATAGATATTCCATCATTATACTGCACAGCATATAGCAGTGTATAGATATTCCATTATTATACTGCACAGCATATAGATACTCACATGATTATATAGCAGTGTATAGATATTCCATCATTATACTGCACAGCATATAGATACTCGCATGATTATATAGCAGTGTATAGATATTCCATCATTATACTGCAAAGCATATAGATACTCACATGATTATATAGCAGTGTATAGATATTCCATCATTATACTGCACAGCATACAGATACTCACATGATTATATAGCAGTGTATAGATATTCCATCATTATACTGCACAGCATATAGATACTCGCATGATTATATAGCAGTGTATAGATATTCCATCATTATACTGCACAGCATATAGATACTCACATGATTATATAGCAGTGTATAGATATTCCATCATTATACTGCACAGCATATAGATACTCACATGATTATATAGCAGTGTATAGATATTCCATCATTATACTGCACAGCATATAGATACTCACATGATTATATAGCAGTGTATAGATATTCCATCATAATACTGAACAGTATATAGATACTCACATGATTATATAGCAGTGTATAGATATTCCATCATAATACTGCACAGCATATAGATACTCACATGATTATATAGCAGTGTATAGATATTCCATCATAATACTGCACAGTATATAGATACTCACATGATTATATAGCAGTGTATAGATATTCCATCATTATACTGCACAGCATATAGATACTCACATGATTATATAGCAGTTTATAGATATTCCATTATTATACTGGACAGCATATAGATACTCACATGATTATATAGCAGTGTATAGATATTCCATCATTATACTGCACAGCATATAGATACTCGCATGATTATATAGCAGTGTATAGATATTCCATCATTATACTGCACAGCATATAGATACTCACAGGATTATATAGCAGTGTATAGATATTCCATCATTATACTGCAAAGCATATAGATACTCACATGATTATATAGCAGTGTATAGATATTCCATCATTATACTGCACAGCATATAGATACTCGCATGATTATATAGCAGTGTATAGATATTCCATCATTATACTGCACAGCATATAGATACTCACATTATTATATAGCAGTGTATAGATATTCCATCATTATACTGCAAAGCATATAGATACTCACATGATTATATAGCAGTGTATAGATATTCCATCATTATACTGCAAAGCATATAGATACTCACATGATTATATAGCAGTGTATAGATATTCCATCATTATACTGCAAAGCATATAGATACTCACAGGATTATATAGCAGTGTATAGATGTTCCATCATTATACTGCACAGCATATAGATACTCACATGATTATATAGCAGTGTATAGATATTCCATCATTATACTGCACAGCATATAGATACTCGCATGATTATACAGCAGTGTATAGATATTCCATCATTATACTGCACAGCATATAGATACTCGCATGATTATATAGCAGTGTATAGATATTCCATCATTATACTGCACAGCATATAGATACTCACATGATTATATAGCAGTGTATAGATATTCCATCATTATACTGCACAGCATATAGATACTCACATGATTATATAGCAGTGTATAGATATTCCATCATTACATAGCACAGCATATTTATTAGAGTATACATACTTATTACATTTATACAGAGCAGCGTACTCATCAGGGTACAATGTATAGAAACTCACTTCATACAGCATGATGTGCTGACTGCCAATGTAATAAATACTTAGTATCATTATAAAGTGCAGCTTGCTCATTATCGGTGTGGGAGGCCCCTAAAAAATGTCTGCACCAGGGCCCTTTGTTGAGTATGTCTGCTACTGGGCTGCACGTATATGCCTTTTGTCATTGGCTTACCAATGTGTTCAGATTGTTTCCAATATTGCATTGCTGCTCCTTTAATAAAGCATGCCAAGAGAATTAAGTAAATTGGAACGTTGTTTCAAAAAGTATGTTCTGTCTGAATCATGAAACAAAAATGTTCAGCTTCCTGTACTTTTCAGGGATTTGTGGTAAATTAAAAATAGGTAGAAAACTGATAAAAAAAAAATCTAAAGTAATCTTTAAATGGATACTAAACCCAATTTTTTTCTTTCATGATTCAGATAGAGCATGCAATTGTAAGCAACTTTCTAATTTACTTCTATTATCAATTTTTCTTTGTTCTCTTGCTATCTTTATTTAAAAAGCAGGAATTTAAAGCTTAGCAGCCAGCCCATTTTAGGTTCAGCACCATGGATAGTGCTTGCTTATTGGTGACTACATTTAGCAAACCAATAAGCAAGCATAACCCAAGTTTTCAACCAAAAATGGGCCAGCTTTAAAGATTTACATTCATGCTTTTTAAATAAAGATAGCAAGAGAACAAAGAAAATAGGAGTAAATTAGAAAGTTGCTTAAAATTGCATGCTATATCTGAATCATTAAAGAAAAAAGGGGGTTTAGTGTCCCTTTAAATTGTAGTTTACAATTAAACATTTTAATAGAATACAGCTCTATATAGAAAATTTATTTTGAAAACTAGAAGTCAAATATTCTAAATATTTTAAATTACTACCTTCCATTTTTTACTTTATTTTTATTATTAATTACAATAATTTGGTGTGTTAGACTGTTAGTTAAGATACTCACAATAATGAGGATTCCTTAGCAAGCAATATACTCTAAGATTCAATGCAGAAAACCACTGTATAGCTTTTTATTTCACACTACTTGGTGTTACGAATGTTAACAATGATATATGTCTTGGCTTTTCTTAAGCTTCAGAGATTTGATTTTTCATGTCAAATACAGAGTGAGAAAATTATAAGGGAGGGCTGATATTGTGATTGATTCTTCCTTAAGAAATGGGTGACATGATGCATTACTGCAATAAGACACTCAAATATTTCTGTGATAAATCAGAATGTTCTTTCAACTGAGTATTTTCCATTTTTCTACAACTGTGACTATGAATTTCAGAAAAGTTTAAAGACTTCAACCTTCACATTAATGTTAAGGTCTAATTACAATACTAACTGAAGTTAAATCACTTTTTTTTTTTTACTAATTAAGTAAACAAAATAAATATGCCAGAATTCAACGTTACAATGGCAATTATCTCTGAAGAAGTTGATCACAGTGTCAATATAAAAAGATGAACATTTTGTGCTGTATTGAACGGACAGTGAGGATGGATTTGGAGCAATTAATTGAAAAATCATTATGCTGTATCTATTATTTAGTTTCCATACGGCTACTATGTTCTATAAGTATTCAGAATTGTTCTAGGAATTGCTAAATCTATTATTGCATATTCATACATTTCTCAATATAGTTGGCAGCTAAAACCAATCTTTAAACTGATTACACCCGTTCATCTCCCCGTATTGAGCTAAAATTCCTGTAAGTCCTATTTTATTTCACACAGGTAACTATCAAAATAAAATAAGCTTGTGATTTTGGATTTTAAATATTGATGCATTAAATCATTCCTATGGAACATATTGTATTTTATTAAGGCCTAACAATTAATTTCTTATGAAGCAAATAATAACACAATTCACCAGAATTTTTTTTTTTTGCCTATGTACATTTGGAATGAAACAGACAGTAAACACTGTCACCTAGATTACAAGTTTTGTGCTATAGAGGGTATTTAACAAACGCAACAAAAGTACAAGTTTTATAAAAGCCAGCTTCTGCATGCAATATGGTTGCATTGAGCTCCATACCACACAAAATACAAGCGCTGCTTTGATGTGCTCGTGCATGCTTTCCCCATAGACATCAATGGGCTAGAGAGTGTCGGAAAAAAACCTAACACCTGCATTCGCTGAATGAAAAGCTCCGTAATGCAGCCCCATTGCTTTTTTTCACAGTTGTTTGATTGTGAGCCTGCACTGTGTGGCTGTTTAGGGACCCAGGTTTATTTGGAATAGACCTTGACGAGGTACCTGGGCTTTTCCCATTTGGCCAGATGCGGTAACTAACTCTTCCATTGCTGCTTTTTATCTTAGTTGAGATCTTGTGAGTGAGTGCTGGACTTTTTCTGTGTGTTATATTAATGTATTATGTTTTTTGTCATTTTCCCTGTTTGGGCCATGCACCCAGGCCTGTCTGGGGTTAACTGCCTGTGGCTCTGGTGACAGTGCAGCTTCCTGAGAGTGCTGGTTTGCACCCAGGGCTGTGCATGTTGCAGGGTCATAGGATGTGTACCCGGTCCGGCCTGAGAGTGCTGACCCCACCCGTGTTTTATATATGTTTGGGGAGATTACATAAGCCTGTGCACCCTCCATTTTTTCACAGTTGCTTTTTTTCACAGTTGTTTGAGTTTGAGCCTGCATTGTGTGGCTGTTTAGGGACCCAGTTTTATTTGGAAGAGACCTTGACGAGGTACCTGGGCTTTTCCCATTTGGCCAGATGCGGTAACTAATTCTTCCATTGCTGCTTTTTATCTTAGTTGAGAGCTTGTGAGTGAGTGCTGGACTTTTTCTGTGTGTTATATTAATGTATTATTTTTTTTGTAATTTTCCCTGTTTGGGCATTGCACCCAGGCCTGTCTGGGGTTAACTGCCTGTGGCTCTGGTGACAGCGCAGCTTCCTGAGAGTACTGGTTTGCACCCAAGGCTGTGCATGTTGCAGGGTCATAGGATGTGTACCCGGTCCGGCCTGAGAGTGCTGACCCCACCCGTGTTTTGTATATGTTTGGGGAGATTACATAAGCCTGTGCACCCTCCATTTTTTCACAGTTGCTTTTTTTCACAGTTTTTTGATTGTGAGCCTGCATTGTGTGGCTGTTTAGGGACCCAGTTTTTTTTGGAAGAGACCTTTACGAGGTACCTGGGCTTTTCCCATTTGGCCAGATGCGGTAACTAACTCTTCCACCATTGCTGCTTTTTATCTTAGTTGAGAGCTTGTGAGTGAGTGCTGAACTTTTTCTGTGTGTTATATTAATATATATATATATATATATATATATATATATATATATATATATATATATATATATATATATATATATACAGTATATATTTAAGGTATCTATAAAAAAATAAATAACATTTTATATTTCAGAATTCCAACGTGCTTTAAGATAGCTAATTCTTAATGTGAGATAACCCTACAACATGTTAGACCTACAGCACGAAACCTGTAGTGCGCTACCCATATTTTACATTCCAATTTTCTTCACATAGGACATTTTTTAATTTATATTATTAAATATATATTTATATATAAATCTGATAATGTTAATGTAAAATATATAGTATAAATACATATGTACACACCAGGGACGTGCACTCATAGGAGGCAGGGGAGGCAGTGCCTACCCTGCCATATGTGGCCAAAGCTTAATTACATTTTAATTAAAACAAAAAAAAAGTCCCCAAAAAAATAATATTCCCCCCATGTAATGCTATGGAGAGGCAGGTACAGGAACGCTTCTCTCCATTGCAGTACATGGGTCAAAGGAAAAGCTGTGCTGCAGCGCCACCTGTCTTCTTTCAATATATTAGCAGCAACAATTGGGACTAATAGGAGGCACCCCTCTTGATGCCTCCTAGCAAGTGAAGATAGATTAATCAGAAGGAGGATGCAGTGAGCAGGGTCATGTGACACAACTGGAAGCTGAGGTAACCTAAGAACAGATGACATCAAGCAGAAGAGTAAAGTAGTATTCTACATCTCTTGTGATTCACACATTGTGTTCAGATACAGCTCATTAACAGGGGGGGAGGGACAGTAAGTGAGCATAACCCAATACTGACAGGAAGTCAAAGGGTCAATTCAAATTTAAATCCATAATTTAAAACCCAGAGTTTGAAGTGTGCAGTGTCCACATTATTTAAATTAAAGTTTTTGACATTGAATATTGCTAAACCTCCCTTTTTTATGGTTATTTGATTTAATTAGGTACAAACTCCATATACGTTATGTCTGTTCAGTCAGAGGATGCAGTATCTATTTTTATTTTTCTCTGTGTCTCCATTTATTTAAAGACTGCTGTTAACTTGTAATTCACAAATCAATTGAAAGCTGTTGCATTATGTTTTTAATATGTGCTGCTTTTATACAAGTTTATATTAATAAAAAGGAGATAATGAGTCATTTAAAAAATATATGTAATTATTGCAGTTAAATGTTTTTAGAAATAATGCCACTGTAAAGTAACTGGTTAAACACATAGTCAAAGGGAGACATTTAAAATTAAACTTTCATGATTGAGGTAGAGCATGCTATTTTAAAAGACTCAAATTAGTTTTTGAAAGGAACATGAAAGTCATAATTACATTTCCATCATTCAGAAATTGCACACAAAAAAAAAACCTTTCTATTTTACTTTTATTATTATGTACTTCATTCTTTTGGTATCCTTTGGTGTCCTTTGTTGAAGAGCATACCTAAGTGGGGTGTGCACGTGCTTTTCTTGAACACCATATTGCAGCAGCTGTGTTGGTAGTATTGATAACTTGTCCTTTGTGTAAAACTTGTATGGTAAATTATTTCTATTTTTACAATACAGTAGTGAGTAGAGAAGAGATTGTGTATCATTCTATTTGCTTAGTAACTGGCACTGTGCCACAGAATTGTGTGAGTGTGTATGAGAGCAGAGTGTGTGTGGGTGTCAGTGAGCAGAGTATGTGTGCTTTATTCTCCGGGTAATCAATACATTTCCGATGAGCTGGTGCTTTAGTGCAGTGTTTCTCAACAATGGTCCTCAAGTACCCCCAACAGGCCAGGTTTTCATTATTGCCGAATCAGTGCACAGGTGAAGTAATCAGCTGATCAGTAACTCAGGGGTTACTAACTTGCTCTCACCCATCACCTGATTATGTCACCTGTGCACTGGTTCAGCTATCATTTAAATCTGCCGTGTTGGGGGTACTTGCGGCCCTCTGTACATGTGTTTCTCCGGCGTATCATATCTAGTGCCTCACCAGTCTCTGACCTCACTGCACGTCACTGGTACACACATACACACAGACATGTATATGTATCTATGTATAGAATACAGGGAGTGCAGAATTATTAGGCAAGTTGTATTTTTGAGGATTAATTTTATTATTGAACAACAACCATGTTCTCAATGAACCCAAAAAACTCATTAATATGAAAGCTGAATAGTTTTGGAAGTAGTTTTTAGTTTGCTTTTAGTTATAGCTATTTTAGGGGGATATCTGTGTGTGCAGGTGACTATTACTGTGCATAATTATTAGGCAACTTAACAAAAAACAAATATATACCCAATTCAATTATTTATTTTTACCAGTGAAACCAATATAACATCTCAACATTCACAAATATACATTTCTGACATTCAAAAACAAAACAAAACAAATCAGTGACCAATATAGCCACCTTTCTTTGCAAGGACACTCAAAAGCCTGCCATCCATGGATTCTGTCAGTGTTTTGATCTGTTCACCATCAACATTGCGTGCATCAGCAACCACAGCCTCCCAGACACTGTTCAGAGAGGTGTACTGTTTTCCCTCCTTGTAAATCTCACATTTGATGATGGACCACAGGTTCTCAATGGGGTTCAGATCAGGTAAACAAGGAGGCCATGTCATTAGATTTTCTTCTTTTATACCCTTTCTTGCCAGCCACGCTGTGGAGTACTTGGACGCGTGTGATGGAGCATTGTCCTGCATGAAAATCATGTTTTTCTTGAAGGATGCAGACTTCTTCCTGTACCACTGCTTGAAGAAGGTGTCTTCCAGAAACTGGCAGTAGGACTGGGAGTTGAGCTTGACTCCATCCTCAACCCGAAAAGGCCCCACAAGCTCATCTTTGATGATACCAGCCCAAACCAGTACTCCACCTCCACCTTGCTGGCGTCTGAGTCGGACTGGAGCTCTCTGCCCTTTGCCAATCCAGCCACGGGCCCATCCATCTGGCCCATCAAGACTCATTCTCATTTCATCAGTCCATAAAACCTTAGAAAAATAAGTCTTGAGATATTTCTTGGCCCAGTCTTGACGTTTCAGCTTGTGTGTCTTGTTCAGTGGTGGTCGTCTTTCAGCCTTTCTTACCTTGGCCATGTCTCTGAGTATTGCACACCTTGTGCTTTTGGGCACTCCAGTGATGTTGCAGCTCTGAAATATGGCCAAACTGGTGGCAAGTGGCATCTTGGCAGCTGCACGCTTGACTTTTCTCAGTTCATGGGCAGTTATTTTGCGCCTTGGTTTTTCCACACGCTTCTTGCGACCCTGTTGACTATTTTGAATGAAACGCTTGATTGTTCGATGATCACGCTTCAGAAGCTTTGCAATTTTAAGAGTGCTGCATCCCTCTGCAAGATATCTCACTATTTTTGACTTTTCTGAGCCTGTCAAATCCTTCTTTTGACCCATTTTGCCAAAGGAAAGGAAGTTGCCTAATAATTATGCACACCTGATATAGGGTGTTGATGTCATTAGACCACACCCCTTCTCATTACAGAGATGCACATCACCTAATATGCTTAATTGGTAGTAGGCTTTCGAGCCTATACAGCTTGGAGTAAGACAACATGCATAAAGAGGATGATGTGGTCAAAATACTCATTTGCCTAATAATTCTGCACTCCCTGTATAGCCCTTTGCAGTCAAACATCTTGTTATATACCACATACCTTTGTATGAATAATTTTTATCAGATAGTGTTTATATGAGTGTAAGTTTAATTTTAAATATATTTATGTTGTGTTTAGGGCAACTTTTTTTTTAACTCACTACCATTTATGCAAGTTTTTCAGTCTCGCTAACCTGACGAGCATTTACTTTCAACTTGTAAAATGAGTGGTCTTTAACTTGCATGCAAAAACCCTTTAATGTTAGCGCACCACTTGTAATATAACCTATAGTGTGCTTTATATTCTCTGTGTGCTGTTTTTTTTTTGTTTTTGGGTTTTTTTGCCGAAACATCTTTCACTGACTAAACGCTATCAAATTTGACAGGCAAAAGAATCTTGGTACCTGAACCAAAGGTACAGATGCATTTGCCATGTTGACAGAGGTGGAGTGCATAGTTGTGGATATTTGAGCTATTGGAGAACTAGCTCCTAAAGAGCATAACATAGCAGTAATAGCTTCTAATTTTGAATGTAAGGCCTATAATTGTGTAGCATGTGCTCTTAGTATTTGTACCACCAGGTAGGCCGATAGTGGCTGGTATAGGATCAGTCTTTTCCAAAATCACAATTTTTCTCGATAAGGTATTACAACCTTCAGCTACTCAAATCACTTCATATTTGAAGGATACTGACGATTTTCTGAAAAAACTGCATGATATGGACTATGTGAGTGATAAGTGTATTATCTACTATACTTTAGATGTAAGTAGCTTATATACATCGATTAACCATGTGAGTGGAACAACATCAGTACAATCTGTACTGTAGAGGGCATCTACACTGAAGATCAAATTAGCTTTCTTATAGAGCTACTTGACATTATCCTATATCAAAACTATTTCCTTTTCAAAGATACCTTTTACCTGCAAAAACAAGGCACTTTTATGGGCTCCAATGTTGCCCCTACATATGCCAATATTTTTATGGGCAGCTGTGAGGAGCACTTTGTGTATCCTCCAAAACTGTTCATGCTCTATGGTGGCTCCTGGTGGAGGTACATAGATGATATTTTTTGTGTGTGGAGGGATGACATTGAGAGCCTTTTAGCATTTGTTGATGATCTAAACATATCTGTCTTGGGATTAAAATTTACACTGAAGGCCAGCGAAACTTCTGTTAGATTTTTTGGATGCAGTCGTTTATAAAGAAAATAGTTTTCTCAAGACAGACTTATATACCAGGCCAACAGATAAAAATAGCCTCTTCAGGTATGATAGCTATCACTCACAAAATGCTTTCAAAGCACTGCCCAGAATTCAGTTTACACGATTAATCAGGATAGTTCGGAATCCCCAACAGTGTAATAAAAGATTGGAAGAAATGGCCAGTAAATTCAAAAAAGGGGCTATCCCAATCACTTAATAGACAAACAGAAACAGGAGGTTATTTCCAAACAGGTGAAGGAAAGAAAAAGGGAAAATAAAGAAGAGGTTAATGTTTATAAGTAAATATAATTATATGAGTAATACAATTAACTGAATCCTCAAACATTGGCATATTTTGAAAGACCTGAATCCATCGGTCAGTGCCTTTGATAATCTCCCTATGTCAGCATACAAGAGGAATAAAAATATAAAGGACTATTTAGTCCATGCTGACTTAGGTAGTGAGAAAATGAGTATACAAAAAACTATAGGCCTAGGTAGGACAGTTTGCTAATCAGGCTTAAGCTGTAGCAATTGTAACTCCATGATTAAGGGATAATCTTTCTATCACCCCACACAAGGCACAAAATATAAGAAAAGATAATATTTAACATCTAGATCAAAGTACATAATATATCTTATTAAATGTCTGTGTGGCCTAAATTATATTGGCGAGTCCTGTAGAGAAGCCAGGGAGCGCATCAATGAACACAAATCTAACATAGGGTGTAACAATAAAGATGCCCCTGTCTCATCACATTTCATTGAAGCAGGTCACACCATCAGCCAATTGCACTTTCAAATTATTGAGAGAGTGGATACCCCTGGGGGGGGGGGGGTGACAGAGAGCATCTCCTTAAGGCCAGGGAATTGTACTGTATTAATAAATTGCAAACTTTAAAACCAAGGGGCCTCAAAAAAGGAATTTGACTGATCACTTTTTAGATGAATATCCCCTTAATTACTTATTTAAAAGTTCTGTAATGAGGTCTGTACAGATCCTATGCATAACACATTCATCATATTGCCTTATATCATGCCACATAGCTCATTTATATTACCTTATCTGTAGATTTGTTCTGCGTTCAAGATTGTAGAGGAGTCTAATATGCAATGCTGCTTCTCATTTTTTAAATGGTATATACAGTGGCTATATGTATATATTTTTATAATATTTTCTGTATTGTTTTTATAACCCATTATTTACACTGTCACCTTAAGAGAAGAATTACACCTTTGTAAAAGATGTAAAAATAATTTACACTAGGTGGCGCTGTGTTCTAATTAATGGGTGATTGGCCTGCACCTGTGTATAAAGGTAGCCTCTTTGTATACTTATGCAGACATGACTAAAGACCTAGGTCTTTTTATGAAACCTGCCAAGGCTGGAGTAACTTTGTTCAAGATTTGCTGATACAGAGGGGTGGCTGACTTCCTGCTCCTGTGCTTGATTGTTTTGGTTGCTGTTCCCCACCTTTCTGTTTAACAAGTAGAGGCAGACAGTTAAAAAATAAAAATATATATTGTGTATATATATATTATATATATATATATATTTATACTGTATATATACAGTGGATATAAAAAGTCTACACACCCTGTTAAAATGTCAGGTTTTTGTGATGTAAAAGAATGAGACAAAGATAAATCATTCCAGAACTTTTTCCACCTTTAATGTGACCTATAAACTGTACAACTCAATTGAAAAACAAACTGAAATCTTTTAGGTATAGGGAAATAAAAATAAAATAATATGGTTGCATAAGTGTGAACACCCTTAAACGAATACTTTATTGAAGCACCTTTTGATTTTATTACAGCACTCAGTCTTTTTTGTTTATGAGTTTTTCAGCATGGCACATCTTGACTTAGCAAGATTTGCCCACTCTTCTTTGCAAAAACACTCTAAATCTGTCAGAATGTGAGGGCATCTCATGTGCACAGCCCTCTTCAGATCACCCCACAGATTTTGAATTGGATTCAGGTCTGGGCTCTGGCTGGGCCATCCCAAAACTTTAATCTTCTTCTTGTGAAGCCATTCCTTTGTTGATTTGGATTTAATGCTTTGGGTCGTTGTCATGCTGAAAGATGAAGTTCCTCTTCATGTTCAGCTTTCTAGCAGAAGCCTGAAGGTTTTGTGCCAATATTGACTGGTATTTGGAACTGTTCATTACTCCCTCTTCCTTGACTAAGGCCCCAGTTCCATTTGAAGAAAAACAGCCCCAAAGCATGATGCTGACACCACCATGCTTCACTGTGGGTATGGTGCTCTTTTGGTGATATGCAGTGTTGTTTTTGCCCAAACATATCTTTTGGAATTATGGACAAAAAGTTCAACTTTGGTTTCATCAGACCATAACACCTTTTCTCACATGCTTTTGGGAAACTTCAGATGTGTTTTTGCAAAATTTAGCTGTGCTTGGATGTTTTTCTTCGTAAGAAAAGGCTTCCGCCTTGCCACTCTACCACATAGCCCAGACATATGAAGAATATGTGCGATTGTTGTCACATGTGCCACACAGCCAGTACTTGCCAGATATTCCTGCAGCTCCTTTAATGTTGCTGTAGACCTCTTGGCAGCCTCCCAGACCAGTTTTCTTCTTGTCTTGGAGGGACATCCAGTTCTTGGTAATGTCACTGTTGCACCATATTTTCTTCACTTGATGATGACTGTCTTCACTGTGTTCCATGGTATATCTAATGCCTTGGAAATTCTTTTGTACCCTTCTCCTGACTGATACCTTTTAACAATGAGATCCCTCTGATGCTTTAGAAGCTCTCTGCGGATCATGGCTTTTGCTGTAGGATGCGACTAACAAAATGCCAGGAAAGACCTACTAGAACAGCTGAACTTTATTTGGGGTTAATCAGAGGCACTTTAAATGATGACAAGTGTGTACTGCCTTCTATTTAACATGATTTTGAATGTGATTGCTTAATTCTGAACACAGCTACATCCCCAGTTATAAAAGGGTGTTCACACTTATGCAACCATATTATTTTAGTTTTTTATTTTTATTTCCCTTTACCTAAAAGATTTCAGTTTGTTTTTCAATTGAGTTGTACAGTTTATAGGTCACATTAAAGGTGGAAAAAGTTCTGAAATGATTTATCATTTTTTTACATCACAGAAACCTGACATTATAACAGGGGTGTGTAGACTTTTTATATCCACTTTACAGGGAGTGCAGAATTATTAGGCAAGTTGTATTTTTGAGGATTAATTTTATTATTGAACAACAACCATGTTCTCAATGAACCCAAAAAACTCATTAATATCAAAGCTGAATAGTTTTGGAAGTAGTTTTTAGTTTGTTTTTAGTTATAGCTATTTTAGGGGGATATCTGTGTGTGCAGGTGACTATTACTGTGCATAATTATTAGGCAACTTAACAAAAAACAAATATATACCCATTTCAATTATTTATTTTTACCAGTGAAACCAATATAACATCTCAACATTCACAAATATACATTTCTGACATTCAAAAACAAAACAAAAACAAATCAGTGACCAATATAGCCACCTTTCTTTGCAAGGACACTCAAAAGCCTGCCATCCATGGATTCTGTCAGTGTTTTGATCTGTTCACCATCAGCATTGCGTGCAGCAGCAACCACAGCCTCCCAGACACTGTTCAGAGAGGTGTACTGTTTTCCCTCCTTGTAAATCTCACATTTGATGATGGACCACAGGTTCTCAATGGGGTTCAGATCAGGTGAACAAGGAGGCCATGTCATTAGATTTTCTTCTTTTATACCCTTTCTTGCCAGCCACGCTGTGGAGTACTTGGACGCGTGTGATGGAGCATTGTCCTGCATGAAAATCATGTTTTTCTTGAAGGATGCAGACTTCTTCCTGTACCACTGCTTGAAGAAGGTGTCTTCCAGAAACTGGCAGTAGGACTGGGAGTTGAGCTTGACTCCATCCTCAACCCGAAAAGGCCCCACAAGCTCATCTTTGATGATACCAGCCCAAACCAGCACTCACCTCCACCTTGCTGGCGTCTGAGTCGGACTGGAGCTCTCTGCTCTTTACCAATCCAGCCACGGGCCCATCCATCTGGCCCATCAAGACTCACTCTCATTTCATCAGTCCATAAAACCTTAGAAAAATCAGTCTTGAGATATTTCTTGGCCCAGTCTTGACGTTTCAGCTTGTGTGTCTTGTTCAGTGGTGGTCGTCTTTCAGCCTTTCTTACCTTGGCCATGTATCTGAGTATTGCACACCTTGTGCTTTTGGGCACTCCAGTGATGTTGCAGCTCTGAAATATGGCCAAACTGGTGGCAAGTGGCATCTTGGCAGCTGCACGCTTGACTTTTCTCAGTTCATGGGCAGTTATTTTGCGCCTTGGTTTTTCCACACGCTTCTTGCGACCCTGTTGACTATTTTGAATGAAACACTTGATTGTTCGATGATCACGCTTCAGAAGCTTTGCAATTTTAAGAGTGCTGCATCCCTCTGCAAGATATCTCACTATTTTTGACTTTTCTGAGCCTGTCAAGTCCTTCTTTTGACCCATTTTGCCAAAGGAAAGGAAGTTGCCTAATAATTATGCACACCTGATATAGGGTGTTGATGTCATTAGACCACACCCCTTCTCATTACAGAGATGCACATCACCTAATATGCTTAATTGGTAGTAGGCTTTCGAGCCTATACAGCTTGGAGTAAGACAACATGCATAAAGAGGATGATGTGGTCAAAATACTCATTTGCCTAATAATTCTGCACTCCCTGTATAGCCCTTTGCAGTCAAACATCTTGTTATATACCACATACCTTTGTATGAATAATTTTTATCAGATAGTGTTTATATGAGTGTAAGTTTAATTTGAAATATATTTATGTTGTGTTTAGGGCAACTTTTTTTTAACTCACTACCATTTATGCAAGTTTTTCAGTCTCGCTAACCTGACGAGCATTTACTTTCAACTTGTAAAATGAGTGGTCTTTAACTTGCATGCAAAAACCCTTTTATGTTAGCGCACCACTTGTAATATAACCTATAGTGTGCTTTATATTCTCTGTGTGCTGTTTTTTTTTTTTTTTTTTTTTTTTTTTTTTGCCGAAACATCTTTCACTGACTAAACGCTATCAAATTTGACAGGCAAAAGAATCTTGGTACCTGAACCAAAGGTACAGATGCATTTCCCATGTTGACAGAGGTGGAGTGCATAGTTGTAGATATTTGAGCTATTGGAGAACTAGCTCCTAAAGAGCATAACATAGCAGTAATAGCTTCTAATTTTGAATGTAAGGCCTATAATTGTGTAGCATGTGCTCTTAGTATTTGTACCACCAGGTAGGCCGATAGTGGCTGGTATAGGATCAGCCTTTTCCAAAATCACAATTTTTCTTGATAAGGTATTACAACCTTCAGCTACTCAAATCACTTCATATTTGAAGGATACTGACGATTTTCTGAAAAAACTGCATGATATGGACTATGTGAGTGATAAGTGTATTATCTACTATACTTTAGATGTACGTAGCTTATATACATCGATTAACCATGTGAGTGGAACAACATCAGTACAAACTGTACTGTAGAGGGCATCTACACTGAAGATCAAATTAGCTTTCTTATAGAGCTACTTGACATTATCCTATATCAAAACTATTTCCTTTTCAAAGATACCTTTTACCTGCAAAAACAAGGCACTTTTATGGGCTCCAATGTTGCCCCTACATATGCCAATATTTTTATGGGCAGCTGTGAGGAGCACTTTGTGTATCCTCCAAAACTGTTCATGCTCTATGGTGGCTCCTGGTGGAGGTACATAGATGATATTTTTTGTGTGTGGAGGGATGACATTGAGAGCCTTTTAGCATTTGTTGATGATCTAAACATATCTGCCTTGGGATTAAAATTTACACTGAAGGCCAGCGAAACTTCTGTTAGATTTTTTGGATGCAGTCGTTTATAAAGAAAATAGTTTTCTCAAGACAGACTTATATACCAGGCCAACAGATAAAAATAGCCTCTTCAGGTATGATAGCTATCACTCACAAAATGCTTTCAAAGCACTGCCCAGAATTCACGCTTCAGAAGCTTTGCAATTTTAAGAGTGCTGCATCCCTCTGCAAGATATCTCACTATTTTTGACTTTTCTGAGCCTGTCAAGTCCTTCTTTTGACCCATTTTGCCAAAGGAAAGGAAGTTGCCTAATAATTATGCACACCTGATATAGGGTGTTGATGTCATTAGACCACACCCCTTCTCATTACAGAGATGCACATCACCTAATATGCTTAATTGGTAGTAGGCTTTCGAGCCTATACAGCTTGGAGTAAGACAACATGCATAAAGAGGATGATGTGGTCAAAATACTAATTTGCCTAATAATTCTGCACTCCCTGTATATATAAAAGCAAGAAAGTTCTTAGACAGCAGGCAAGCAGAGAATATATAGGCCCAGGTCAAGCCGAGGTCAGCAACAGGACACAAGCAGTTAAAATATCTGAGAATAGCCAAGGTCAGCAATAGGTATCATGCAAGCACAGTGTCCAGGAATCCAGGTAAAGTCTAGGAGGGGTTCACAACAGATATACAGCAGGATCTGTGTCCAGGAATCAAGGTCAGATAAAGCCAAAGTCAGCAACAGATATCACACACTCATTTTTTTCTCAAATAACAAACAGCATACAAGCCACAGGGATGAAGATAAGAAGATGGACCACGGCCAGGGTAAAGATGGAGCACCGCTGCCTGGATTCATTTTTGGTGACTACCATCTTCGTCGTTAAGGTTATTTTTTGGGTGGGTCTTTTCTTAGATTAGGGTTTTATTTTTTCCTGGGCAGCAAAAGGGCTAAATGCCCAGCCAAATGCCCTTTTCAGGGCTATTTTTAGAGTAGTTTTTTCTTTAGATTGTTTTTTGGGGTTAATTGTAGAGGTTTGTAGCCTTTTAAGGGCTATTTCTGTAGTTTAGTGTTAGTATAGTTTTTTTTTTGAGGAGCGTAAATTACCGCAATTTTACGCAAATTAAATTGGGGTAATTTAAACAGCGCACCACTTGTAATATGGATTTGAGGATAAAAGACACCACAATCTCGCAATTGCATTTCCACTGCTCTATCTATTGTTAGCGACCCAATCTGGCCCTTTATCTCCATCTATCCATTTTTATCTGTATGTCTATCTATCCCAATTCTTTAACCCATCAGACCAAATGGCTAGAAAACGTTGAAGATAACTATCACTAGGCATGGATTAAGGTAGGCCAAGAACATTTATGATGATAGTAATTTATTGGTGTAGATGTTAGATTTTTTTGCTGGAAACTTGGTTGCTGGGAGGCTCCTTTAGATAAAAAAAGGGGTGGTGCTTAGGGTGTATGTAGGGTTACAGGGTTAAATGCAGTGGGGACCATGTAATGTGCGGTTCAGGGACACTAAGTCAATTGTTTTGTGTTTTAGGAGAATTTAAGCGGTAAGGGATTAATGTAGGCAGAATTTTTCTATCTATGATATATCTATCCATATATCTATCTACCCATCAAGCTATTTTAGTACTGACAATAACAGAGCTAAAATTGGCCTCCTCAGTACAGTAGAGTGTAAATACCAGGCATTCCAACAGTGACTGCTGTACTTACAGCTAAGCACACAAGGTACATGCTAAAGACATCATATATTCAGCCTGCAAACTTTTGTAATCCAGGCAGCTCAAATCATGATTCACGTGCCCTTCCACGTAAACAAATGCCTTCTCTCCATACAGAAGATAAACTGGGTGAAGGTGGACACAACAATACCCTTTATATCTTTGCTTATGTTGTGCATGGTGTCATTTACCACACCCCAGTACAGGCATCAACTTGCAGGCTAAAGTAGAAACCACAAATCACTGAGGGATCAAAATCGTGTTGGCTAAATGTGTTGTGAGAAAGGGTTAAATTATGTTTGTGTTACTGGCTATAAAAGCATAAAACCCCTGTTCTGTTTGTATTACTTACAGTATACATGTTAAATCACTCTAGTGTGTGGATCCATGCAAAAATGGAGGTTAAATCAATGTACTGAATAGATTACTGTCAATAACGGTGTTAAATCACTGCACTGCGTAAATAAATCAATGCACTGTGTGACTTACTGGAAATATGGAGGTAAAATGCCTGCTGTGGGGGGGGGCGGAGTTAACCGCCATGCTGAATGGATGCAAGATAGAGGAGCTCCTCCAAAAATTTTGACACTAAAAGGGTTTATGGACATCTACCTCCTCGTACCTAGATCTGAAAACCCCTGCAATACATCAGAGACTTGGTGGGGCTCTGAGAGCAAGTGTCCCGGTCATGCAAGTACCGGCTCTGGATCAGAGACATACGGCAATGATTGGGGCCTACTACAAAGATATTCAGCCTAGCTGCGTCATCGTCCACAGAAATGAGCTCTAAAGACACTGAGACTCGCTGAGATTCGAGCCCCAAAGATAGTGAGACTAGCTGCAATATGAGACCCGAATATCATAGTGCTGGAAATCGGATCCCATACCCTTCAGGCAACCATTTTAATTAAAAGTGGGGAAACAGGCTTTTGGCTGCTCTTATATATTCATAACGGTCTCCCCATGGAACTGGCAACCTCCCTTTTGGCAGCACTATGTGATCGGCTGGACATGCACCATGCTGCAATTGTGGACACCCTGAGGAAAACGAGTGGCGCTCCTTATGCTATAGTCTTTCCTGAAGTCACACACGCCAACACAGCAGATACCTCATCAGATGGTGGTGACTTTACCCTACATAAATTAGCTAGCCAGCAGTACCTACGCTATGGGGAACCTGAGCCTGTTGAGAGACCGGAGCGGAGAATGCTGGAATCAACAGGAAACCTTGAACCTGCACAAGTAGTGGGTCTAGATTCAGATTTTGTGCTGAGACAGCGGACCGTTAGCCTTCTATCCATCAAGGGAGGGATTTTCAGCGCATCCCTCCAGGGACCCCTGACATACCTACTACAATGGCCTGAGGGTAGTTCTCCTTACGTTAGCGTAGCTAGATCAACGCAAATGACTTTTGCCAAAATAACGCCTTTGAAGCATCAGTTATCTCAACACCGGCTTCATCCATTTTGCTTCCCTATGCTAAACAGCCAGATAGCTACTGGCCGTTTGAGCCTGCACACTCTCCTCTCACTTCTGAGACAGCCTATGAACTGAACTATGCAAGAACTGGTATCGGGTAATCTGGAGAAGGCATGGGAGCATTTACAGTGGGCTATTACTCTAAACTATCGACTGCTACATAGTGTATAGCCCCTGGTGTTCTAGTTCTAAAGTCTAGTATATAAGCTGTTCTGCTTATTTTATCCTTCATTAGGCTTTGTACCGTTCACTCAGTTTTATTTGGAGACTTGGTTTATTTCTGTTTAAATGTGCTATGTTTCTGTTTACTGCTAATTAACATAAAGGGGTACCGTTTTAGAGAATCTCAAAGGTTGGATATTAGTGTAGCTTACATAGAGCATATTTATGTCCCTGTCACTGAGTTATATGTCTATAGAATCTGGTTCCTACTTAATGCATTACATATGAAAGTTGCTGGCTAGTGTGTATATCTTACTGAAGAAACCCCTAATACTGTTAAAGCCACCTACTTCAACACATCACACTATACGGCCGGTCCTATTATGTACCCATAGATGTTTATACTACACTAATGCTTCTACAAGTAGAGGCTTAGCATACTGAAGGTTTTATAGACTATCCACTTTATTGCAACTGGGCACTAATATTATACACAGCTAAGGGCTAGACTCCTACACTACCTAATACTGTACTAGTTTTCAGTAACCTAGCTCTCTACAAAGATTTCCTCAATCGCCCTGAAGCTGGGATATGTTGATGCAATAGCTTCTATATAGCAGTGTACAGGAGACTCACTAACGTAGTATCCTATTCTCAGGAGCCAGCTTTTGATTACCTTATACAAAGTTTTACTGAAGAATCACTATCACATACTTCTATATTTTTCTAGAATATGACTCTCTGGGCAAGATACAGTAATACTTGTTTACCTTATAGTGCCCATATATCAAATACCACTTAACTATTATTTAGTGTTTTTACCATTTTAGCGGTCTATTATATTCGGGAGAGAGGGATTTCCAGCTATACACCAGTAAGCTCCCCCCTCCTCACATCCCAAACAGATATTCAGAGTACCTCCCAGACACCTCTTCTCCTTTACACAGGCTCCGTCTCATTTAGCGCAATCTATAATGGCTTGCCCCCCCCCCCCCATAGTGGGTCCTATACCCATTTTCTTTTAACCCAATCGGCTCTTGCCCGCTGTAACCTTTCTCTTCTTTCTCAACATTTTTATTAGCTATATCTCTTCATGGGCACAGACCCCTTGACCAATCAAAAAGCTCCATATTGTTATCTGATAAACATTTCCCTCACCACAAGTGGATTTACTGATCTTTGACTATAGTCTTACTATGTGATCACTTCAGTTTGCAAAGCGTGGTCTACATAGTCCAAATCTTCATAAAATAGAGATATAACTACGTTAACTCATACTCACAAAACTCCTCATAATACTAAAAAGAGACCCTTTATTTATTTTTGTGAAATTCCACCTCTATACTCACCAGCACATTTAGTATTGTGTATGTTTTAAGTGCGAGATAATGATTATTACACCACTGTTGAAGACGTATTGCTTCATTTTTATGTTTATTGTTTCTACTCATGTGGAATTGTATTCTTGTATTTCCTTTTGTGTGTCTCAATAAAAAATATTTTTCAGAAAGAAAAATGCCTGCTGTATTTATAATGATAATATAAGGTTAAATCACTAAATTGGGCAACTGATAATAAAGGTGCTAAAAAAAACTCAAGGCCAAGGTCAATAGAAAAAGGAGCTGTGAGTTAAGATGCCTCCTGTAGAAAATAATGGAGCTTGCTGGAAAGGGAAACTTCACTGGGGACAGCGAAATTAGCAGTAAGTGCACTTAAAAAAACAAATACTTAAGCCAATATAAATCAGATTACTTTGCTTTCAGCGTACACTAAGCGTACTACAGCGTACACTAAACACTAAGTGTTTTGAGTATTTTGATATATTCTCTCTATCTTTTAGTTTGTGAGAAGAAAACAGCAAGAACTGCAGGGGGAAATGTTTAGGGAATGCACCTTGCAAACTAATTTCAGCTACACCCATGTTCAGACCTATAGCAGGGACAGGGGAACTCATTTTGCAGTAAGAAAAATAATATGCTTTAAATTTTCTAATAAATATGAATTTCACAGCATTTTTTTTGTACATGCAGTGTCTGCTGTGCACCTTAAATAGTTTTTCATCTGTGTAATTTCAATACAATTTTTTAGAACAATATCATTTTAATTGGTTATGTGATGAAACAGTACATTTTACTGTATATTTTTTTGTCAATATTTCATTTATTTGATTAATACAATTTTTTGAATTACTACTTTTTGTGAATCCTATTGTAATGTATGTATCGGCTTTGTGAGGTATACTGTTCTCAAGGTAAAAACTGCATTTAGAGAAATAGGAAAGATGCTTCATAGTACTGGTAAGATTTCTTATAGCATCTTGCAAGTCCAGAAAGCTTTAGATAATCTGTCCCTCTGTCTCTGCAATATGGGACTTCCCTGCAATAAGAGTGTTTAATCAGTGCACTCTGTGAGTTACTGGTGCAAAGGAGGTTAAACTATGTACATTGTATGTATTAGTGGAAGGAAGGAGTTAATGACTATTCTGTTGTGAGAAATATACTATACATAAGACATATATTATATAAAATTAGCTGATGCTGGGGTTAAAGGGCACCAGATATCTGTGCATAGGACAGCAATTGGCATTATGCAGCAGGACTGGTGATTTTAACAACTATTTAGTGCTTTGATCTGACCTTTATTTTACAAAGGGGTCCTGGATCTGAGCAAGCTCCCTGTCCATAAACTGGATATTACACTGTTAGAACTTCACAGAGACAGACCTTTCTAACTATGATAAACGTTACATGCCGGGTATGCAGGAAATTCACGTGGGTTGGGTATTAATAGAAATATATTTAAAAGAAATAACCAACAGCAGGAATTGTTTAGTTATAAAAACTGCTGATGCACATGTTATGAAAACTGATTGTGTCCCTTCAATCTAAATATTCTACTAAGCATTTCTAGCCTGACACTATGTAACATTAATTCCTGCTAGAGAGATGCACTTCAGATACAGTTATATCAGAAGCTTCTGTGAGTACAAAGCAATGATTATGACAAGTGAGTTGAACTTGGCAGCTAGATAAGCACTTTTGTGTTTTTCCTGGCGACTCACTGACTACATTATCTGTCTCTTAAAAACTGCAATTCTAAGGCTGTTATAGTTATGTACAAGCACATAATGTAAAACAAATAGAACCTATATTGTTATTTTCCTATACTCAACAATGACACAGGAAATACTATTAGTGTTATTAGTTTACCTTCTTTTTTGCAAATTCTACGGTCTACTAACTATGTAATGTACTTTATTTATTTTGCCTGCTTTTTCTATAATTTAGCTCTGAAAATTGTGATTTTGTTACTGCATCCAAAAGAGCTGGAGAAGATTCTGCACGACCTAGTACCTGAATTTACAACAATCTGCACAGTGATTTGTTTAAAGTTAAATAAATATACACAAGTCGATTTTTTAATTATGCTCAAATTTTATTGAGGTTGAACATACCAGACAAATTCTGAACAATTGTCATCTAAGTGTACATATAAAGATACAGATATCGTTAGCTAAACACAGATCAACATCAGTTCAATACAACCTGAGCTTAAAGTTATTTTTATACGCAGAACCGGAATGCTAGCGAAATTTTAGATGGAGTTTAATTAATCAGTTATAATGAAGCTATGCTATAACTTACATTTTATTGCAGCACCGAAATTCAAATACTCCAGGCTCCGGCCGCAACTTCAAACATATTTTTTGTGTGTGAGTTAATAGTTTGAACTGTTCTCCAATCAGCGCTCTAGCCATATGGCACTCACACAGGTTTTTTTTTTTTTGAAGCTAGAGCACCGATTGGTTAACAGTTCAAGGGCGCGATCCGATATCGATCGCAGTTTGCGGCGCAAGCGAGGGAACTGGCGTCGCCCGCAGTTTCAGCTCGCAACTCGAGCTATCCCATATAGGTCGCCGTCAGATGCTAACGTGCCGTAAGTCTCACAAACCAGCGATGTCCAGAAATCTGCGTAAGTACAGATTTTTGGAGTCGCCAGTGACTTGCGCCACGTTAGAATCTGCCGGCGCCTATAAAACCTGACTAAAGTCTAAAACACCCGCACTGTCTAACACGCCTCCCTAACATAGCCCGCACTGTCTAACCCTCTATCCGCTATCCCCCCTCACTAGCCTAACAATAAAAAAGCTATTAACCCCTAAACCGCCGCTCCTTTACCCCGCCGCAACCTAATAAAGTTATTAACCCCTAAACCGCCGCTCCCGTACCCTGCCGCCAGCTATATTATATCTATAACCCCCTAAAGTGAGCCCCTAACACCGCCGCCATCTATATTAAAATTATTAACCCCTAATCTAAGCCCCTTACACCGCCGCCATCTCTATTAAAATGATTAACCCCTAATTTAATCTACCTACCCTGCCGCCAGCTATATTATCTATATTAACCCTAAGTATATTATAGTTAATATAGGTATTACATTATATATATTAACTATATTAACCCTAATTATATTAGGGTTAATATAGTTAATATAGTTACTATAGTATTTATATTAACTATATTAACTCTATCTAACCCTAACACCCCTAACTAAATTTATATTAAATTAATCTAATTAATTTATAAACTAAAATATTCCTATTTAAATCTAAATACTTACCTATAAAATAAACCCTAAGATAGCTACAATATAATTAATAATTACATTGTAGCTATGTTAGGGTTAATATTTATTTTACAGGTAAATTGTTAATTATTTTAACTAGGTATAATAGATATTAAATAGTTATTAACTATTTAATATCTACCTAGTTAAAATAATTACCCAATTACCTGTAAAATAAATCCTAACCTAAGTTATAAATACACCTACACTATCAATAAATTAAATAAAGTACAAACATCTATCTAAAAATACAATTAAATTAACTAAACTAAATTACTAAAAAAAACAAACACTAAATTACAAAAAATAAAAAAAAGATTACAAGATTTTTAAGCTAATTACACCTATTCTAAGCCCCCTAATAAAATAATAAACCCCCAAAATAAAAAAAATTCCCTGCCCTATTCTAAATTAAACATATTTCAAAGCTCTTTACCTTACCAGCCCTTAAAAGGGCCTTTTGTGGGGCATGCCCCAAAGAATTCAGCTCTTTTGCATTCAACAAATACAATCCCCCCCCCCATTACAACCCACCACCCACATACCCCTATTCTAAACCCACCCAAACCCCCCTTAAAAAAGCCTAACACTACCCCCCTGAAGATCTCCCTACCTTGTCTTCACCACACCGGGCCGAACTCCTGATCCGATCCGGGCGATGTCTTCCTCCAAGCGGCAAAGAAGAATTCTTCCTCCGGCGATGTCATCCTCCAAGCGGCAAAGAAGATTTCTTCCTCCGGCGACGTCTTCCTCCAAGCGGCAGCAAAGTCTTCATTCTTCCGGCGGCATCTTCAATCTTCTTTCTTCGCTCCGCCGCCGCGGAGCATCCATCCCGGCCGACTGCTAAACTTGGAATGAGGTACCTTTAAATGACGTCATCCAAGATGGCGTCCGCCGAATTCCGATTGGCTGATAGGATTCTATCAGCCAATCGGAATTAAGTTAAAAAAATCTGATTGGCTGATTGAATCAGCCAATCAGATTCAAGTTCAATCCGATTGGCTGATCCAATCAGCCAATCAGATTGAGCTCGCATTCTATTGGCTGATCGGAACAGCCAATAGAATGCGAGCTCAATCTGATTGGCTGATTGGATCAGCCAATCGGATTGAACTTGAATCTGATTGGCTGATTCAATCAGCCAATCAGATTTTTTAACTTAATTCCGATTGGCTGATAGAATCCTATCAGCCACTCGGAATTCGGCGGACGCCATCTTGGATGACGTCATTTAAAGGTACCTCATTCCAAGTTTAGCAGTCGGCCGGGATGGATGCTCCGCGGCGGCGGAGCGAAGAAAGAAGATTGAAGATGCCGCCGGAAGAATGAAGACTTTGCTGCCGCTTGGAGGAAGACGTCGCCGGAGGAAGAAATCTTCTTTGCCGCTTGGAGGATGACATCGCCGGAGGAAGAATTCTTCTTTGCCGCTTGGAGGAAGACATCGCCCGGATCGGATCAGGAGTTCGGCCCGGTGTGGTGAAGACAAGGTAGGGAGATCTTCAGGGGGGTAGTGTTAGGCTTTTTTAAGGGGGGTTTGGGTGGGTTTAGAATAGGGGTATGTGGGTGGTGGGTTGTAATGGGGGGGGGATTGTATTTGTTGAATGCAAAAGAGCTGAATTCTTTGGGGCATGCCCCACAAAAGGCCCTTTTAAGGGCTGGTAAGGTAAAGAGCTTTGAAATATGTTTAATTTAGAATAGGGCAGGGAATTTTTTTTATTTTGGGGGTTTATTATTTTATTAGGGGGCTTAGAATAGGTGTAATTAGCTTAAAAATCTTGTAATCTTTTTTTTATTTTTTGTAATTTAGTGTTTGTTTTTTTTTGTAATTTAGTTTAGTTAATTTAATTGTATTTTTAGATAGATGTTTGTACTTTATTTAATTTATTGATAGTGTAGGTGTATTTATAACTTAGGTTAGGATTTATTTTACAGGTAATTGGGTAATTATTTTAACTAGGTAGATATTAAATAGTTAATAACTATTTAATATCTATTATACCTAGTTAAAATAATTAACAATTTACCTGTAAAATAAATATTAACCCTAACATAGCTACAATGTAATTATTAATTATATTGTAGCTATCTTAGGGTTTATTTTATAGGTAAGTATTTAGATTTAAATAGGAATATTTTAGTTTATAAATTAATTAGATTAATTTAATATAAATATAGTTAGGGGTGTTAGTGTTAGATAGAGTTAATATAGTTAATATAAATACTATAGTAACTATATTAACCCTAATATAATTAGGGTTAATATAGTTAATATATATAATGTAATAACTATATTAACTATAATATACTTAGGGTTAATATAGATAATATAGCTGGCGGCGGGGTAGGTAGATTAAATTAGGGGTTAATCATTTTAATAGAGATGGCGGCGGTGTAAGGGGCTTACATTAGGGGTTAATAATATTAATATAGCTGGCGGCGGTATAGGGGGATTAGATTAGGGGTTAATAATTTTTATATAGGTGGCGGCGGTGTAAGGGGTCAGATTAGGGGATAGATAAGGTAGATGGCGGCGGTTTTAGAGGCTCACAGTAGGGGGTTAGTTTATGTAGATGGCGGCGGGGTCCGGGAGCGGCGGTTAAGGGGGTAATAACTTTATTAGGGATTTCGGGGGGGGGGATCGCGGTTGACAGGAAGATAGACATTGCGCATGCGTTAGGTGTTAGGTTTATTTTAGCAGATCGCGGTTGACAGGGAGATAGACATTGCGCATGCGTTAGGTGTTAGGTTTATTTTAGCAGCTAGTTTAGGGAGTTACGGGGCTCCAATAGTCAGCGTAAGGCTTCTTACGGCTGCTTTTTGTGGCGAGGTGAAAATGGAGTAAGTTTTCTCCATTTTCGCCACGTAAGTCCTTACGCTGCATATTGGATACCAAACTGCGCGGGTTTGGTATACCTGCCTATGGCCCAAAAAACTGCGGGCGACGGCAGAAATATACGCGCGTAACTTCTAGCTTACGCCGTATATAGGATACCAAATCCGCGCAATTATTGGCGTCGCCGGCTTTTGCGGGCGACGCTTTATATCGGATCGACCCCCAAACCTTTAGCTCAACAACAAAACATAAATAGTTTTTGAAGTGGGCAGCTGGAGTGCAAGGTATTTGAATTTCACACTCCATTCGAAAGTAAGTTAAAGCACATCTTCATTACAACTGATGTATTAAACTCCATCTAAAATATCACTAAAATTCCTGATCTGTTTATACAAATGGTAATGTTTACTATCCTATGACATTGCTGCATTAAATGTGCCTGATAAACACACTATGACATTATATTAAATCTCAATATTCTAATCAAACATTATTGAAAATAACTTTCCCTTAGTAAATTGATGGCCAGGTCACAATTTTTATTGATATAATGGAAACCAGCAAGGGGAAGAGAACAGAATAGGGACACTTTTGCATCCAAAAAATATACTTCACCCTAGACTCCACAGTATAAACAGAACATGCATAAATAGGGTCACCTGAGGATCATAACCACCATTTGAATATGAGGGAGCATTAAATAAAATTTTGTATTCTGTGTACTTAAAATGATGGTAAACTCTTCACTTTTTAAAATCAGATCCAGAATGTTAGTTTAATTCATCAGCTGTAATGAAGTTGCGCTTTAACTTACTTTTTAATATAGATACAAAATTCAAATACCCCACGGTCCGCATCCTACTTCAAAAGTGCATTTGTCTGTGAGCTAAAGGTTTGAATTGTTCTCCAATCAGCACTCTTGCTACAAAAAAGTACCATATGAGGGAGAGCGTTGATTGGAGAACAATTCAAATCGTTAGCTCACAGAAAATGTGACTTTTGAAGTGGGCGGTGTATTTAAATTTCATATCTATATTAAAAAGTAAGGCATAGCCCATCTTCCTTACACTGATTAATTAAACTCCATTTAAAATATCAGTAACATTCCGGATCTGATTTTAAAAAGGGGAGAGTTTACCATTTATTTATTTATTTTATTTATTTATTAAATATTTTACCAGGAAGGATACATTGAGATTTCTCTCGTTTTCAAGTATGTCTTGGGTCCACAAAACTTTGCATTGATACAATAGGGTACAAAAAAATACAGAAACAATATTAATACATAATATATACAAAATTTAACATAGAACAGGTAGGAAATATATAATCAACTATGACAGGTACATTCTATTTTGAGATATGTAGAGAGGGATCTCTTAAAGGATTTTAAGCTTAGGGAAGATTTGAAAGTGTGCAGGAGGTCGTTCCATAATTGTGGTGCTCTGTAGGAAAAGGATGATCGAGCTGCTTTCTTTTTGTATTGAGGCAAATTAAATAATGTGCTGGTACTGTATCGGAGATTATGGAAGGTGGGAATAGCTGGGGTAAGTATTCTGCACAGGTAGGGTGGGAGCTTGCCAGAAAAGCTGTTAAACACAAGGCAGGAAAGATGGAGGGTGCGTCTGGATTCCAGTGACAGTCAGTTTAGTTATTTTAGCATGTCACAATGGTGGGTTCTGTAGTTACATTGTAGCACAAAGCGGCAGAACGAGTAATACAATGTATTAAGTTTATTAAGGTGAGTTTGCGGTGCAGGTGCATATACTACATCCTAATAATCAATGATTGGCATCAGCATTTGCTGTAAAATCTTTTTCTTTACTGTAGGGCTTAGACATGGTTTGTTTCTGTACAGGGCACCTAGTTTTGGATAAAGTTTAGATGCAAGTTTTTCTATATGTAGGCCAAAAGATAGATAGGGTCTAACAAAATACCCAAGTATTTGAAAGAGTAGACTGCGGTCAGTGTGCAATTTGATTTTGTTTTGATGCATAGATGGGAATTGTGTAATTTGTGTAATTTAGGTACTGTACCAAAGATCATTTTGACAGTTTTGTCAGTGTTTAGGAAGAGTTTGTTTTTTGAGCGCCACTTGTCTACCTCTGTGAAGTGGTCTTGGAGCACTGCCTCAAACTGTAGTAGATTGGATTTGCTTGCATAGATTACTGTGGCATCTGCGTACATGTGTACAGTTGAGGATTTGCAGCCATTAGGCAGATCATTTATAAATAATGTGAATAGTAGGGGGCCGAGAATGGAACATTGGCGAACACCACACATGACTGGGAGAGGGAGTCTCTGTCAGAAATGGAGACATATTGTGATCGATCCGATATATATGATCAAAACCAGGTTAGCGGATGATCACCAATACCTGAGTTTTTTAGTTTGAGCAGTAGAATGTCGTGGTCTACTGTGTTAAATTCCTTTGCAAAATCAAGGAAAGTAGCTCCAGTTAGGTCTCCTAGTTCCATGCCAGTTTGTATTTCGTTGCAAACTTTTAGGAGGGCAGTTGTAGTGGAGTGATTCGGGCGAAAACCCTATTGATCAGAGGTCAGATAGTTAGATTGTTGGTAATACTCGCATAGTTGCGTACCATCACTTTAAGTTAGTGCACTTACTCAGCTTCCAACACATAAAACAATAAATAGCCTATTAAAATCCTCCAAGCTGAGCCTACAGTGCCCTCAACTAATTTTGGCACCCTTGGTAAATATGAGCAAAGAAGGCTGTGAAAATTTGTCTAACCTTTTGATCGTTTGTTAAAAAAATACACAAAAATACTATGCTCTCATGGATATCAAACAATTGTTTTTTAAATGCTTACAGAATATCACAAGACTTGTGAAAGAGCTTCAGACATACCTTGGGAACTCCCCTTTTCAGCCCAGGGAATTCCCCTATCCCTCCCACTTATGAAGCTGTGTTTTATTTTACAATAGAGAAAATACAAAGTGCAAGGTAAGTTGTAAAAGATGCACAGACATATACTGTACAAAGTAAGATCCTAATTTGTTAAAATAACATAGAAACTTTTAAAACATAATCAGAATTTGTAAATTCACAGCTGGATCGAAATCTTAAATAGAAAGTACAAAGATTAAATTTAATAATATTGAAAGGACTCAATCTGAATTGTAAAGTAATTTAAAATACAAAGCACAAAGTGTAAGTTAACAAAACTCTTATATTATGCAGTGCTATATTGCACTGGGCTTTTCTCTCCTTCAGATACAAAAATATGAGAGATCTCTCAATGGTGCAGAGTTCCACCCTTTTTCTTTGAGCAGTCAGTGAGTTCAGCCCCTGTAATGTCTGCACTACAATTTCTCTCCAGGCTAGAGAATCTTTGATCATTAGGCCCTGGTTGAGAACTGCAGATTTACTGATTATGAGTTGCCTGCAATACCAGTCCAGAATTAGACAGCAATGAGTGGGTGTTTTTGTTAATTGTACATAACAAGCTTAGCTGGGACATCTTTACCTTATTATACTGCGCCTGGGGTTACAGACTTGATACTCATTGATTTACTTATTGCTGTTATCGACATGCAACTGGAGTTTGGGACTCTTACTTAGTCATATATGATTGATCCCAGAGGACCATTAACATCACACTCCTTCTGCTCATTTTTTCTATATTTTGGACTTACTCCTAGTCAATATAACTAGCCTCTTTATACCAAGCAGCTCCCTTCAGTGTGGCAGATCTACAGATACTACCCTGGCATCATCCCAACCGCATTTACTAATCCTTTTTGCCTTTTATCCATAACTTCCTGCCCTTCTGCCTACCCTAGTGGGAATGTCCCTAATTGATGCCAGGAAGATATGTTGACAAAATTATCTGGTTTGTTAAATCTAAGAACCCCTCCAACAGGGGAATATTGTAAAACAACAAGATGAGAAGAAGGCGCCACAATGGTGCAGTATCACTGGCGATCATCTGGTGTGAGGAAAAACAATTTCATCATACTCACAAATTTGATGGCACTACCAGAGTGCTGCAAACGCCTCCTGAACCTTATAGAGTCATTCCCGAGAGCTCTAAGACCAGATCTTGTCACTCCCAAAAGCTGCGTCCCTGCATTCAGGGGTATCTGCCTCTGTGTGCTGGTCACCTCTCTGAGTTTACCAGGGCAATGGACTTAGGAAGGATTTATTAGTGTATAACAACACTTGTAAATCTAATATTGCAGTAGGTCCGAGACCCAAACTGAAATCAATCAAAGTGTGCTGAAACTGTCTAAATGAACATAGACTTTAATAAAAACAGAGTAAAATCACAATGCGTTTCTCAGTCTGATCTGACTGATTCACAATTTGTGTCCTTCGATACATTCCATTTGGGACTTATCTATCACAGTAACATTTTGGCTATATTTGTTGTATTGCATTTGTGGTTTTGCACATTTGAATATATAATTTATTATATTTGATCACTCAGCACAGAGGTATTATACTATTACTTTGTTCACTGATCAATAGAGAGGTTGGCGCAACCAGAATTGTGTGTATATTTTTTTCTCTTTCATGGTAATATTGTAATTATCACTCAGAACATAGAACTCTTTGTGGATTTTGCTATGATATGTTACCTTCTGAGAATATTACTCATCATCTGCCAGATGCAGTGTATTTAACCTATCAATATATCTCAAGCCCTTAAGAAAAAATCCAATACTGCAAACGTTTTGGTAGTGTTCCAGCTATTTGTCACTGGTGAGATTTTATACTGACAACTTGACACATTGCTAGATATAATAATTTATTTATAGAGAAGAACAGAAGCCTTACATAAGATAATGGGGGATATTTATCAAAGCCTCAACTATGCTGCATTTGCCGGCACCAATACACTCGGCTAACATCGCGGCCGCGGACCTGAATACGATCTCCATATTTATTAAAAAAAGCCAGCAAAAAGATGAACACCAAATACGGGGCAATGCGCATTGGACTGTTGTTAACCAACATTCATCGATCTTGTTGCTATTCAGCTTTTTACCAACTTTATTTATACCCTGTCACTAAACGCCGCCACTATACTAAAATGTTTAACCTCTATCCCGCCGCTCCCCGACACTGCCACAACCTTAATAGTTATTAACCCCTATTCCGGTGCTCCCGGACACCGCCGCAACCTAAATAAAGTTATTAACCCCTATCCCGCTGCAACCGGAACCCCGTCGCCACTAAATAAACGTATTAACCCCTAAACCTCTGGCCTCCCACATCACTACCATTAACTAAACCTATTAACCCCTAAACCATCAGCCCCCACATCGCCATAAACTAAATTAAGCTATTAACCCCTAAACCTAACAACCCGCTAACTTTACATTAAAATTACAACATCCCTATCTTAAAATAAATTTAAACTTACCTGTAGAATTAAAATAAACTAATTCTAAACTATTAACCTACCCTAACTATTATACTAAAATTACATTAAACTAGCAATTAAATTAACTATATTACATATTAAAAAACCCTAACCCTACTCAAATTATTTAAATCTACTATTAAAAATTACAAAAAAAATAAACACTAAGTTACAAAAAATAAAAAACACTAAATTACGAAGAAAAAACCCCAACAGTATCAAAAAATAAAAATGAAGTACACTTAATCTAATAGCCCGATCAAAATAAAAAAGCCTCCCCAAAATAAAAAAAACCCTAGCCTACAACAAACTACCAATGACCCTTAAAAGGGCCTTTTGCTGGGCATTGCCCCAAAGAAATCAGCTCTTTTACCTGTAAAAAAAAAATACAAACACCCCCCAACAGTAAAACCCACCACCCACCCAACCAACCAACCCCCCAAATAAAAAGCCTATCTAAAAATCCTAAGCTCCCCATTGCCCTGAAAAGGGCATTTGTATGGGCATTGCCCTTAAAAGGGCATTTAGCTCTTTTACCTGCCCAGACCCTACTCTAAAAATAAAACCCACCCAAAAAACCCTTAAATAAACCTAACGCTAACCCCCGATGATCCACTTACAGTTTTTGAAGTTCTGCTTGAAGGATCCATCCAGCCGGCAAGAAGTCTTTATCCAGGCAGCCTCTTCCATCTTCATCCATCCGGCGAAGTCTTCATCCATGCGGCCTCTTCTATCTTCATCCATGCGGAGCGGGTCCACCCTGAAGACATCCGGCGTGGAGCTCCTCTTCAATACGGTCGCCGCCGTAAAATGAAACTTGAATGCAAGTGACGCCATCCAAGATGGCGTTCCTTGCATTCCTATTGGCTGAAAGGTTCCAATCAGCCAATAGGATTGAGCTCTCATCCTATTGACTGATTGGAACCGCCAATAGGATTGAGCTCTCATCCTATTGGCTGATTGGAACCTTTTAGCCAATAGGAATGCAAGGGACGCCATCTTGGATGACGTCACTTGCATTCAAGTTCCAGTTTACGGCGCCAACCGTATTGAAGAGGAGCTCCACGCAGGATGTCTTCAGGATGGAGCCACTCTGCGCCGGATGGATGAGGATAGAAGAGGCCGCATGTATGAAGACTTTGCCGGATGGATGAAGATGGAAGAGGCCGTCCGGATAAAGACTTCTTGCCGGCTGGATGGATCCTTCAAGCGGAACTTCAAAAACTGTAAGTGGATCGGTTAGTGTTAGGTTTATTTAAGGGTTTTTTGGGTGGGTTTTATTTTTAGAGTAGGGACTGGGCAGGTAAAAGAGCTAAATGCCCTTTTAAGGGCAATGCCCATACAAATGCCCTTTTCAGGGCAATGGGGAGCTTAGTTTTTTAGAAAGGCTTTTTATTTGGGGGGGCTGGTTGGTTGGGTGGTGGGTTTTACTGTTGGGGGGTGTTTGTATTTTTTTAAACAGATAAAAGAGCTGATTTCTTTGGGTCAATGCCCAGCAAAAGGCCCTTTTAAGGGCCATTGGTAGTTTATTGTAGGCTAGTTTTTTTTTTATTTTGCGGGGCTTTTTTATTTTGATAGGGCTATTAGATTAGGTGTAATTCGTTTTTATTTTTGATACTGTGGTAACTTAGCGTTTATTTTTTTTGTAATTTAGTCATTTTTAATAGTAGATTTAAATATTTTGAGTAGGGTTAGGGTTTTTTTAATATGCAATATAGTTAATTTAATTGCTAGATTTTAGTATAATAGTTAGGGTAGGTTAATTAATAGTTTAGAATTAGTTTCTTTTAATTCTACAGGTAAGTTTAAATTTATTTTAAGATAGGGATGTTGTAATTTTAATATAAAGTTAGCGGGTTGTTAGGGGTTAATAGCTTAATTTAGTTTATGGCGATGTGGGGGCTGGCGGTTTAGGGGTTAATAGGTTTAGTCAATGGTAATGATGTGGGAGGCCAGAGGTTTAGGGGTTAATACGTTTATTTAGTGGCGGCGGGATCGGGAAGCGGCAAGATAGGGGTTAATAACTTTATTTAGTTGTGGTGGTGTCAGGGAGCGGCAGAATAGGGGTTAATACATTTATTTAGTTGCGGCGGTGCCGGGGAGCGGTGGAATAGGGGTAAATACATTTATTTAGTTGTGGTGGTGTCAGGGAGCGGCAGAATAGGGGTTAATAACTTTTTGTAGGTGGCGGCGATGTTGGGGCGGCAGATTAGGGGTGTTTAGACTCAGGGCTTATGTTAGGGTGTTAGGTGTAAACGTTACTTGTTTTTTACCATATAAATCAATGGGATATCTGGCAGCATCGATCATAAGCTTTCGCTGCTTTCAGACTCCTATTGATTCCTATGGCATCCGCAGCTATCAGGGTGGTGGATTGAAAACCAGGTACGCTGGGTCGGAATAGCTGCGAGCGTACCTGTTAACTATTTGATAACTTTTTAAAAGTGTCAAATAGTGCCAAATGTGTATTCGGAACATCTGTAATGACGCAAGTATCGATCTGTGTCAGATTGAGACCGGCAGATCGTAAGTTACGTCACAAATTTCAACTTTTGCCGGTCTGTAGGCTTTGATAACTTGGTCGGATCAAGCTCGCCACAATTACGCTGCAGAATTCCAGCCTATTTGCGGTTGACAGCTTGATAAATATCCCCCATAGCCTCTGATGTTCAGATAAATATTTCCTCACATAGGGGCAGCCACAGTCATTGTTGGTGCTGATAGAATTGTGTTACTAGCTCAGGCAGCCATCTTGTTTTTTTACACAGAAAACTGAATTCTGTTACACACTTACTGCCTGGAGCTAGCTCTGCCCACACACACACACACAAACTGACATGAACTAGCTCAGCCCTTTTATTCGCACAGCAGCATGAGGCATGTAAAAACGAACACCACAAGAACTCATTATGGATTTTACTATGCTATGTTACCTGCTGAGTTTATGACTCATCATTTACCAGATGCAGTGTATTTAATCTATTAATATATTTCAAGAAAAAGCCCAACACTGCTAATTTGTGAAGAAAACAGTGACTGGTCGCTTTAAAGACAAACCTTCTTCTACTTGCCCTGCATCTGGGGATTCCTTGCCTTTACTAAAGTTCTCAAACTTTCAATCTATAGCTGACCTTCCACCACAGCAATGGATAGCTTGTCAGCCTCAGATGTTGTAGAGACCCTTATACAATGCATAAACTCTCTGCATAAAAACTTGACACATTTTATTAAAGGGTCAGCAGCTGAGCTGAGACCGCTATAATTGGAGAAAGTACAGAGGATCTTGAGAAAAAACAATCCAACATTTAAATAGTCCCAGAAGATGTTGCTTCAGCTGACCTGTGTAAGTTCTTACTGTATATCAAAATGTGTAAGTAAATTAGCAAAGAGGCCAAATTGTCTTTAACTATTTTTAAGAAAGCTGGCATGAGGAAGTGCTGATGCAGTTAGGATCTGTATAGCCTATATCCTATATGGGATATCTGGGAGTGACTATGGATTGCTGAGGCAGAAAACAGATCACAGTACCTTGTTTGGAATATTGGTAGAATGTAGAGGTTTCAACTGTCAGCAGTCTAAAGAATATATAAACATAGTGTAAGCATAGAATATTTTGAGCACCTACCCAAGCGAAAACATTTGGTATACTCCATAACTTTCGAGACTCTCAGAGGACATACTTAATATGGTAATATAGCATAATTTATTACTTTATTTTGTTATTATCATCTATGTGTTAAAATTTTGTTGTAATAATAAGTTAAACATCTCTTCTTTAATAGATGAGTGATTGATTATTTGTGATTTATTGTCATTTGTTCTTGGAGTTGTTGTTTTTTATCAATATATATGAACATATATATAAATCCGTATGCACAAAGCTCAGTATTGATATTGCGTGGTGAATAGCTTGTTGCAATAGAGCTGAAGTCCATTTTGTTACAACATGGGTATCTAGATCAAAGAGTTATGTATGAGGCTGTTAATTCTCACACATCCTCTGACATTTTAATTGATAGAGTTCACAGAATTAAATCAGTGGATTGTGCTTCCCGCTCACAGCAAATCTGGGTGGACGAGGTTCAAGACCACAAACTTTGATACATGGAGCCCATAACCTTTATACAAGATATGCACAGGCTTACCTACTCCAGTTAAATCACCATAGTACCCATACTATGTTGAAGCTTCTTATAAAGAAAAAGTGTAGGGGTTGCCAGATTATTTCACAAACCAGTGATATTTTAATCTGTATTTGTAAGGCTAAAGTAAAGGTATTTTTTTTATCAGAAAAAGTTAAACTTGGCAACTTAATACTTAGAGAGGATTTTAACTTTATTAGGAACCCTAAGTTTGATTTTTTTTTAAAATGGAACGTCAGAAAAGTGTTGATATCTATACGGTCAATTCTACTATGAAATTTAAAGATCTTGTAGCCCGCTATAATTTGTTTGATGTCTGGTGAGCCTATCACCCAAGTGAGAATGACTTTACCTTTTATTCTCGACTTCAGCAATTTTTACAGACTCTATGTCTTTTAATTCAGTGACAGACTGCAAAAACAAAATTTATGCTTACATGATAAATTTCTTTCTTTCCGGGCATGGAGAGTCCAAGATTTCATTCCACTTACTAGTGGGAATTCAACTCCTGGCCAGCAAGAGGAGGCAAAGAGCACTCCAGCAGAGCTGTTAAGTGTCACTTCCCTTACCCATAATCCCCAGTCATTCGGCTGAAGGAAAATGGAAAAACACAATTTATGCTTACCTGATAAATTTATTTCTCTTGTGGTGTATCCAGTCCACGGATCATCCATTACTTGTGGGATATTCTCCTTCCCAACAGGAAGTTGCAAGAGGACACCCACAGCAGAGCTGCTATATAGCTCCTCCCCTAACTGCCATATCCAGTCATTCGACCGAAACAGGCAGAGAAAGGAGAAACCATAGGGTGCAGTGGTGACTGTAGTTTAATCTAAAATTTTGACCTGCCTTAAAATGACAGGGCGGGCCGTGGACTGGATACACCACAAGAGAAATAAATTTATCAGGTAAGCATAAATTGTGTTTTCTCTTGTAAGGTGTATCCAGTCCACGGATCATCCATTACTTGTGGGATACCAATACCAAAGCTAAAGTACACGGATGAAGGGAGGGACAAGGCAGGTACTTAAACGGAAGGTACCACTGCCTGTAAAACCTTTCTCCCAAAAATAGCCTCCGAAGAAGCAAAAGTATCAAATTTGTAGAATTTTGAAAAAGTATGAAGCGAAGACCAAGTCGCCGCCTTGCAAATCTGTTCAACAGAAGCCTCATTTTAAAGGCCCAAGTGGAAGCCACAGCTCTAGTAGAATGAGCTGTAATCCTTTCAGGAGGCTGCTGTCCAGCAGTCTCATAGGCTAAGCGGATTATGCTTCTTAGCCAAAAAGAAAGAGAGGTTGCCGAAGCCTTTTGACCTCTCCTCTGTCCAGAGTAAACCACAAACAAAGCAGATGTTTGACGAAAATCTTTAGTAGCTTGTAAGTAAAACTTTAAAGCACGAACCACGTCCAGATTATGTAAAAGACGTTCCTTCTTTGAAGAAGGATTAGGACACAATGATGGAACAACAATCTCTTGATTGATATTCTTAGTAGATACCACCTTAGGCAAAAACCCAGGTTTTGTACGCAGAACTACCTTATCTGTATGGAAGATTAGATAAGGAGAGTCACATTGTAAAGCAGATACCTCGGAGACTCTACGAGCCGAGGAAATAGCCATCAAAAAAAGAACTTTCCAAGATAAAAGTTTGATATCTATGGAATGAAGAGGTTCAAACGGAACCCCTTGAAGAACTTTAAGAACCAAATTTAAGCTCCATGGGGGAGCAACAGGTTTAAACACAGGCTTGATTCTAACCAACGCCTGACAAAACGCCTGAACGTCTGGAACATCCACCAGATGCTTGTGCAAAAGAATAGACAGTGCAGAAATCTGTCCCTTCAAAGAACTAGCTGATAATCCTTTTTCTAAACAATCTTGGAGAAAAGATAATATCCTGGGAATCCTAACCTTACTCCATGAGTAACTTTTGGATTCACAAAAATAAAGATATTTACTCCATATCTTATGGTAGATTTTCCTGGTGACAGGCTTTCATGCCTGTATTAAGGTATCAATGACTGATTCGGAGAAGCCACGCTTTGATAAAATCAAGCGTTCAATCTCCAGGCAGTCAGTCTCAGAGAAATTAGATTTGGATGATTTAAAGGACCTTGTAGTAGAAGGTCTCGTCTCAAAGGCAGAGTCCAAGGTGGAAAGGATGGCATGTCCACTAGGTCTGCATACCAGGTCCTGCGTGGCCACGCAGGTGCTATCAAGATCACCGATGCTCTCTCCTGCTTGATTTTGGCAATCAGTCGAGGGAGCAGAGGAAACGGTGGAAACACGTAAGCCAGGTTGAAAGACCAAGGCGCTGCTAGAGCATCTATCAGCGTCGCTTCTGGGTCCCTGAACCTGGATCCGTAATAAGGAAGCTTGGCGTTCTGGCGAGACGCCATGAGATCCAGTTCTGGTTTGCCCCAACGATGAATCAATTGAGCAAACACCTCCGGATGGAGTTCCCACTCCCCCGGATGAAAAGTCTGACGACTTAGAAAATCCACCTCCCAGTTCTCTACACCTGGGATATGGATCGCTGATAGGTGGCAAGAGTGTCTCTCTGCCCAGCAAATTATTTTGGAGACTTCTAACATCGCTAGGGAACTCCTTGTTCCCCCTTGATGGTTGATGTAAGCCACAGTCATGATGTTGTCCGACTGAAATCTGATGAACCTCAGGGTTGTTAACTGAGGACAGGCTTGAAGAGCATTGAATATTGCCCTCAATTCCAGAATATTTATTGGGAGGAGTTTCTCCTCCTGAGTCCACAATCCCTGAGCCTTCAGGGATTTCCAGACTGCACCCCAACCTAGAAGGCTGGCATCTGTCGTTACAATTGTCCAATCTGGCCTGCGAAAGGTAATACCTTTGGACAGATGGACCCGAGATAGCCACCAGATAAGAGAATCTCTGATCTCTTGTTCCAGATTTAGTAGAGGGGACAAATCTGTGTAATCCCCATTCCACTGACTGAGCATGCATAGTTGCAGTGGTCTGAGATGTAGGCGCGCAAACGGTACTATGTCCATTGCCGCTACCATTAAGCCGATTACTTCCATGCACTGAGCCACCGAAGGGCGCGGAATAGAATGGAGAACACGGCAAGAATTTAGAAGTTTTGATAACCTGGACTCCGTCAGGTAAATTTTCATTTCTACAGAATCTATCAGAGTCCCTATAAATATGTCTGTATGGGACTTGGCAATTTGGAAGTTTGACGCCTGTATCAGGATGTCGTCTAGATAAGGGGCCACTGCTATGCCCCGCGGCCTTAGGACCGCCAGAAGCGACCCCAGAACCTTTGTAAAAATCCTTGGGGCTGTAGCTAACCCGAAGGGAAGAGCCAAAAACTGGTAATGCCTGTCCAGAAAGGCAAACCTTAGGAACCGATGATGATCTTTGTGTATCGGAATGTGAAGGTAAGCATCCTTTAAATCCACGGTAGTCATATATTGACCCTCCTGGATCATAGATAGGATGGTACGAATAGTTTCCATTTTGAATGATGGAACTCTGAGGAATTTGTTTAAGATCTTTAGATCCAAGAATTGTCTGAAGGTTCCCTCTTTTTTGGGAACCACAAACAGATTTGAGTAAAATCCCTGTCCCTGTTCCTGCTTTGGAACTGGATGGATCACTAGAAGGTCTTGCACACAGCGTAAGAATGCCTCTTTCTTTATCTGGTTCACAGATAATCGTGAAAGGTGAAATCTCCCTTGTGGAGGGGAAGCCTTGAAGTCCAGAAGATACCCCTGAGATATAATCTCCAACGCCCAGGGATCCTGAACATCTCTTGCCCATGCCTGGGCGAAGAGAGAAAGTCTGCCCCCTGTCCTTCATGCTGTCTTAGAGGCAGCAGCAGGCTTTTTGGCCTGCTTGCCTTTGTTCCAGGATTGGTTAGGTTTCCAGGCCGTCTTGGACTGAGCAAAAGTTCCCTCTTGTTTTGTGGTAGAGGAAGTTGATGCTGCACTTGCCTTGAAGTTTCGAAAGGCACGAAAATTAGACTGTTTGGCCCTTGATTTGGACCTGTCCTGAGGAAGGGCATGACCTTTACCTCCAGTAATGTCAGCAATAATTTCCTTCAAACCAGGCCCGAATAGGGTCTGTCCCTTGAAGGGAATGTTAAGTAGTTTAGACTTTGCAGTCACGTCAGCTGACCAAGATTTAAGCCATAGCGCCCTGCTCGCATGGATGGAAAATCCAGAATTCTTAGCCGTTAGTTTAGTCAAATGAACAATGGCATCAGAAACAAAAGAATTAGCTAGCTTAAGTGCTTTAAGCTTGTTAAGTATGTCATCCAATGGAGTCGTTGCCTGTAAAGCCTCTTCCAGAGACTCAAACCAGAACGCCGCAGCAGCAGTGACAGGAGCAATGCATGCAAGGGGCTGCAGGATAAAACCTTGTTGAATAAACATTTTCTTAAGGTAACCCTCTAATTTTTTATCCATAGGATCTGAAAAAGCACAACTGTCCTCGACAGGGATAGTAGTACGCTTTGCTAAAGTAGAAACTGCTCCCTCCACTTTAGGGACCGTCTGCCATAAGTCCCGTGTGGTGGCGTCTATGGGAAACATTTTTCTAAAAATAGGAGGGGGGGAAAATAGGAGGGGGGGGCACACCGGGTCTATCCCACTCTTTATTAATAATTTCTGTATACCTTTTAGGTATTGGAAAAACCTCAGTACACACCGGCACTGCAAAGTATTTATCCAGTCTACACAATTTCTCTGGCACTGCAATTGTGTCACAGTCATTCAGAGCAGCTAAAACCTCCCTAAGCAGTACACGGAGGTTCTCAAGCTAAAATTTAAAAGTAGAAATATCAGAATCAGGTTTCCCTGAGTCAGAGATATCACCCACAGACTGAAGCTCTCCTTCCTCAGCTTCTGCATATTGTGAGGCAGTATCAGACATGGGCCTTAACGCGTCTGTATGCGCCTAACACCAGAGCTATCTCGCTTTCCTCTAAATGCAGGTAGCCTGGCTAAAACCGCTGACAGTGTATTATCCATGACTGCCGCCATGTCTTGTAAAGTAATCGCTATAGGCGTCCTTGATGTACTTGGCGCCATTTGAGCGGGAGTCAAAGGGTCTGACACGTGGGGAGAGTTAGTCGGCATAACTTCCCCCTCGTCAGAATCTTCTGGTGATAAATTTTTTAAAGACAAAAACTGATCTTTATTGTTTAAAGTGAAATCAATACATTTAGTACACATTCTCATATGGGGTTCCACCATGGCTTTTAAACATAATGAACAAGGAGTTTCCTCTATGTCAGACATGTTTATACAGACTAGCAATGAGACTAGCAAACTTGGAAAACACATCAAGTTAACAAGCATATATAAAAAACGGTACTGTGCCTTTAAAGGGACACTGTACCCAAATTTTTTCTTTCGTGATTCAGATTGAGCATGACATTTTAAGCATCTTTCTAATTTACTCCTTTTATCAATTTTTCTTCATTCTATTGGTATCTTTATGTGAAATGCAAGAATGTAAGTTTAGATGCCGGCCCATTTTTGTTGAACAACCTGGGTTGTCCTTGCTGATTGGTGGATAAATTAATTCACCAATAAAAAAGTTGCTGTCCAGAGTACTGAACCCAAAACAAGCTTAGATGCCTTCTTTATCAAATAAAGATAGCAAAAGAACAAAGAAAAATTGATAATAGGAGTAAGTTAGAAAGTTGCTTAAAATTGCATGCTCTTTCTGAATTACAAAACAAAAATTTTTGGTACAGTGTCCCTTTAAGAGAAACAAATTTTGTCAAAATTTGAAAAACAGTGAAAAAACATAATTTATGTAAGAACTTACCTGATAAATTCATTTCTTTCATATTAGCAAGAGTCCATGAGCTAGTGACGTATGGGACGTATGGGATATACATTCCTACCAGGAGGGGCAAAGTTTCCAAAACCTCAAAATGCCTATAAATACACCCCTCACTACACCCACAAATCAGTTTAACGCATAGCCAAGAAGTGGGGTGATAAGACAAAAGTGCGAAAGCATAAAAAATAAGGAATTGGAATAATTGTGCTTTATACAAAAAAATCATAACCACCACAAAAAGGGTGGGCCTCATGGACTCTTGCTAATATGAAAGAAATGAATTTATCAGGTAAGTTCTTACATAAATTATGTTTTCTTTCATGTAATTAGCAAGAGGTCATGAGCTAGTGACGTATGGGATAATGAATACCCAAGATGTGGATCTTCCACGCAAGAGTCACTAGACAGGGAGGGAAAAAATAAAGACAGCCAATTCCGCTGAAAATAATCCACACAATTCTTCTAGCTAAAATAGCTAAAGACATAGATTAACCCTCATTTGCGAAAATATTCAATAAAATGAAGACACAAATGAAATTGTTAGCATGATAGTCCAGTTTAAAGGACCAGTCAATACAGAGGACTTGCATAATCAATAAATGCAAAACAACAGACAAATGCAACAGCACCTAGTCTAGTAAATGTTGTCCATTAATAATGCTAGCAATATCCAAATAAATCACAGGACCAAGAAAAGTACCTGAAACTAAACACTTTTCCATAAATAAGATACAACTATCTATAGGAAAATAAATACTATTTTGCTATAGAAATAATAGCATAATTAGTAGAAGTAGAGATAGCCCCAATAAATTGGAGAACCCTCCAAATTGAATTTAACTGCTGGCAAAGAATATAGTTTAAAACCTTTGAAGAAGGAATAAAAGAAAATTCTCAGCCTATTCCATTCCCTAGAATGGGGAAATGGAAAGAAAACCTCTGAAAACACAGAAGAAATAAATAGGCAGAAATAGTGTCAGCTAGTCTTAAAGAACTAGTTACCTTAATATCCAAAAATAATCAACACCTTTTCAACAAAGAACAAATGTACTTTAATAATAGAAAAATAATAAAAAAGTAGATTTGTTAGTGTCAATATCTGATGAAGAAAATTTCTGAAAGAGAAAAAACATCATCAGAGAAGGATAAATCAGTATGTTGTTGGTCATTTGAAACTTCAATAATTAAAAAAGAAGTGAAAAAGACCTAAACATTTTATTAGAAGGCACGAAGTCAGACAAAGCCTTTAAAATAGAATCAGAAAAATATTTCTTATAAATCTTCTAAATATTTCTTGTACATAAGATGTAAGAATGGAAATATATAAAGCATAAACACTAATGGATCCTGCATGTAAAAGTATATCATAATAACTATTACAAACCATAGCTAAAGATAAACATTTATAACATTTAAAATAAATGAACTTAGCTTTGGTAGAACTGAAACTCAGTTAAGCGTTTTTTCCAGAAGTGGCTTCTGATTCAGGGTGAGACATCTTGCAATATGTAATAGAAAAAACAACATATAAAGCAAAAAAGATCAAATTCCTTAAATGACAGTTTCAGGAATGGGAAAAAATGCCAATGAACAAGCTTCTAGCAACCAGAAGCAATAAATAATGAGACTTAAATATTGTGGAGACAACAATGACGCTCAAATTTTTTAGCGCCAAAAAAGCTGCCCACATTATTTGGCGCCTAAATGCTTTTGGCGCCACATCCGGAAACGCCGACATTTTTTGGCACAAAAACGTCAAAAAAATGACAAGAAAATTTTTGCGCCAAGAAAGTCTGCGCCAAGAATGACGCAATAAAATGAAGCATTTTCAGCCCCCGCGTGCCTAACAGCCCACAGGAAAAAAAGTCAAATTTTAAGGTAAGAAAAAATTGATTTATTCATATGCATTATCCCAAACTGACTGTCTGAAATAAGGAACGTTGAACATCCTGAATCAAGGCAAATAAATGTTTAAACACATATATTTAGAACTTTATATAAAAGTGCCCAACCATAGCTTAGAGTGTCACAGAAAATAAGACTTACTTACCCCAGGACACTCATCTACATGTAGTAGAAAGCCAAACCAGTACTGAAACGAGAATCAGTAGAGGTAATGGTATATATAAGAGTATATCGTCGATCTGAAAAGGGAGGTAAGAGATGAATCTCTACGACCGATAACAGAGAACCTATGAAATAGACCCCGTAGAAGGAGATCATTGAATTCAAATAGGCAATACTCTCTTCACATCCCTCTGACATTCACTGCACGCTGAGAGGAAAACCGGGCTCCAACCTGTGGCAGAGCGCATATCAACGTAGAACCTAGCACAAACTTACTTCACCACCTCCACAGGAGGCAAAGTTTGTAAAACTGATTTGTGGGTGTGGTGAGGGGTGTATTTATAGGCATTTTGAGGTTTGGGAAACTTTGCCCCTCCTGGTAGGAATGTATATCCCATACGTCCCATACGTCACTAGCTCATGGACTCTTGCTAATTACATGAAAGAAAAGGCAGTAAATCAAACAAAATTTTTACAGTGTATGTAATAGGTTAGCAGAGCATTGCACCCACTTGCAAATGGATGATTAACCCCTTAATGCAAAAAACAGATAAAAAAAATGAAATAAACGTTTTTTAAACAGTCACAACAACTGCCACAGCTCTACTGTGGGCCTACCTTCCTCAATAAACGACTTTTGAAGCCTTTAGAGCCCTTCAGAGATGTCCAATAGCATGCAGGGGACTGCTGAGGGAAGCTGAATGTCTCTGTCTGTAATTTTAACTGCGCAAAAAAGTGCTAAAATAGGCCCCTCCCACTCATACTACAACAGTGGAAAGCCTTAGGAAACTGTTTCTAGGCAAAAATTAAGCCAGCCATGTGGAAAAAACTAGGCCCCAATAAAGTTTTATCACCAAAGCATATATAAAAATGATTAAACATGCCAGCAAACGTTTTATATTGCCATTTTATAAGAGTATATATCTCTGATAGTAAGCCTGATACAAGTCGCTATTAAATCACTGTATTTAGGCTTAACTTACATTAATCCGGTATCATGCCATTCTCCCTCTGAAGTTACCCCACTCCTCAGACATATGTGAGAACAGCAGTGGATCTTAGTTACAAGCTGCTAAGATCATAGAAAACGCAGGCAGATTCTTCTTCTAAATACTGCCTGAGATAAAATAGTACAACTCCGGTACTATTTGAAAATAACAATCTTTTGATTGAAGAAAAAACTAACTATATTTTACCACTCTCCTCTTATTACCTCCATCTTTGTTGAGAGTTGCAAGAGAATGACTGGATATGGCAGTTAGGGGAGGAGCTATATAGCAGCTCTGCTGTGGGTGTCCTCTTGCAACTTCCTGTTGGGAAGGAGAATATCCCACAAGTAATGGATGATCCGTGGACTGGATACACCTTACAAGAGAAAAGAAGATAACACAAGGGTATAGAGATGCCTGAAGTTTGTACAAAAAACTGCCGTCTTAAATTTAAATAAGGGCGGGTCGAGGACTCTCCATGCCCGGAAAGAAAGAAATTTATCAGGTAAGCATACATTTTGTTTTCTTTCCTATAGCATGGAGAGTCCACAATTTCATTCCAATTACTAGTGGGAACCAATACCAAAGCTAGAGTACACAGAATGAAAGGGAGGAAGAACAAGACAGGCGGAACTAAACCAAAGGAACCATCGCTTGAAGAACCTTTCTCCCAAAGGCAGCCTCACCAGAGACAAAATGTTTAGAATTTAGCAAAGGAATGCAATGAAAATCATGTGGTCGCCTTGCAAATTTATTCCATAGAAGCTTCATTTTTTGAAAGCCCAGGAAGAAGAGACAGCCCTAGTGGAATGAGCCGTAATTCTCTCAGGAGCTGTTGTCCAGTTGTCTTATAAGCTAACCAGATAACACTTCTCAACCAGAGAGAAGAGAAGAAGTAGCCTTCTGACCCTTACACTTATCAGAGAAAACAACAAACAGGGCAGATGATTTCCGAAAAACTTTAGTTACTTGAAAGAAAATTTTAGAGCATGCACAACATGCAGGTTATACAACAGGCATTACTTCTGAAAAGAAGGATAAGGATAAAAAGATGGAACAACAATTTCCAGAATGATACTGCAATCCAATACAACCCTAGGAAGAGATCCTAGGTTAGTACGAAGGACCACGTTATCCGCATGAAAAATAAGGTAAGGAGAATCACACTGCAGAGCCGAAAGCTCGGAAACTCTGCTAATAGAAATAGAATTTAGAACAAAACCTTCCAAAATAACAACTTAATATGAACTAAAAGCATCGGCTCAAACAGAGCCTGCTGCAAAACCCTTAGAACAAGATTAAGACTCCAAGGAGGAGCAACAGGATTAAATACAGGCCTGATTCTGACCAAGTCCTGAACAAAAGATTGAACATCTGGCAGATCAGCCTGTTTGTGCAAAAGAATAGATAGTGCAGCAATCTGACAAGCTCTTTTCCAGGCCTTCCTGAAAAAAAGACAAAACTGAGGTTGCTCCAAGACAAACCCTTCGATGCACACCAAGAAGGTGTTTATGCCATACCATATGAAAAAATCCTACGGGTAACAGGCCTAAGCTCCTGAATCATGGTAACAAAAGACCTTCTTAGAAAAATCACGCATAGCCAAAATTAGGTGTTCAATCTCCAAGCAGTCAGCTTCAGAGAAACTAGGTCTGGGTGAAGAAAGGGACCCTGAAGAGAAAAATCCTTCCTCAGAGGCAATCTCCAAGGAGGAAGAAATGACATTTTCACCAGATCCACAAACCAGATCCTGTGAGGCCAGGCAGGAGCTATTAGAATCACAGATGCCCTCTCCTGCTTTATACGAGCAATGACTCGAGGAAGGAGAGCAAACGGGGGGGGGGGACAGGTATGTCAGACTGAAGTTCCAAGGCACTGCTAGAGTGTCTATCAAAGCGGCCTGTGGATCTCCTAATTTTGAACCGTACTTTGGAAGCTTGGGGTTTCTACTTGATGCCCTCAATTCTAACTTTATAACCCCCCCCACAGGAGAGCTATCAATTTTGAAAACCTCTGGGTGGAGAGCCCACTACCCGGAATCAAAAGTCTGCCTGCTCCGAAAATCCGCCTCCCAGATGTCGACCCCTGGGATGTGGATGGTAGAGAGGAAACAATTGTGAGACTCTGCCCAATGAGAATGCGAGTCACCTCCTTTATTGCTAAGGAACTCGGAGATCCTCCCTGGTGATTGATGTAAGCCACCAAGGTGATATTGCCAGATTGAAATCTGATAAACCGGACTAAAGCTAGTTGAGGTCAGGCTGTTGTGAGCAATTTACAATGCCTTAACTCCAATATGAATATGGGAAGAAAAGACTCTTCTTGAGTCCAAAAAACCTGAGCCTTTAAAGAACCCCAAACTACTCCCCAGCCTGAAAGGCTGGCGTCCATGGTCATAACCACTCAAGATGGTCTTAGGAAGCATTTACCCTGAGACAGATGGCCCTGTGAAATCCACCAAGATAAAAAATCTCTTGTTTTAGAGCTGTCCTCTGTGAAAGGGTCCAAGTGGTCTCCGTTCCCTTGTCTGAGCATGCATAACTGTAGGGGGTCTTTGATGGAACCGAGCGAACAGAAAGATGTCCATAGAAGTAACCATCTCAATACACTGAGCCACAGATGGATAGGTTGAGGACTGAAGTAAGAGGCAGGAAGTCAGAATATTGGATTTTCTGACCTCCGACAGAAAATTCTTCATAGACAGAGAATCTATAATCATTCCTAAGAAAAAACACCCTGGTACCTAGCACCCGGGAACTCTTCTCCAGATTCACATTTCACCCATGGGAACAGAATAGACAACAACATCTTACAAAATGAAAAGAAGGTACCTGAAACAAAATATAGTCCAGGACAGATGCCACCATAATTCCTTGAGATCTGGCTGGTGCTAGAAGAGCCCCATGGAACCCCCGTAAGATTAGAGGAGTAGAGGCTAAACCCAAAAATTAGGGCTATAAGTTGGAAGTGTTTGTCCAAAAGACAAAACACAGAATGGCACAATTAAAAAGAGAACAGAAGAATATAAAAGATAAAGCCTGTAAAGCTTATCATATAACCTCTAAACTGAATCATCTACGGTAAGAAAGGAACAAAAAAAGTTAATAATCCCTAGAACATACATTTAATATGTATAGAGCAGAATTAAGCAAATATAATGCTTATAACATATCAGTATATACCTATACTAAATCAGTATAGAGATAATAAAATAAATGTTGACAATCCCTAAACCCATACTATAAATGAGATAGACATAACGACTCACTTATATACTATAGCCTGCTTTAAGAAGACTTCCCCTAAATGCCATAGCATTGCTGAATACATAGCTGTAAGGTTAGCTAGGATTAATACAGGATCTAGCTGGAAGATTGGAGGCTTACTCACAAGTGGTCAGATTAATAACAATCTCCCGTATATATTTTTCTACCACTCCCATAATAAAAACAACAACTCATTCCTCATATTCTAGTGGTACTATCAGTACACATAAAAACTGATACAAAACAACTTAGGAAGGGAATAAACCTCTATGAAGGTCTAGGCTTAATAGGATTATAAGACATTCACATAGAGATCGTACTTAACAAATGATGAAGTCATCAAAAATGCACTCAAATCTAACTGCCCATAGTGGGAAATTGAAAAGCTAATTCCAAAATGGCGCCAACAGAAAAGTTAGATCGCCGAAGTGGATCTCACTATGTAGATGAGGTTGGAACAAGGAAACACAAGTATTTTATATAGAGCCCAAACTCTCATGTTTTTGAAAACAAACACAGGCCATTCATCTCCTATCCAGCAGAGCAAACTCTCATAGCTCCTCCACAGCATAGCTGACTAGCTGCACCATAGTATCCGCCCACAATGGCGGTCTTCTAATGTGAAGATAATGGTACATAGTCACGTATAATAAAATAGAGCCGACACAAAGCTAAACACTTGAAGTTTAGTGCACCAGTGATACCCCTCTAAAATATAAAAATGTGGCGGTTGCTACTCTAGCATCTAAACCCCAGCACCGTAATATACAAGTGCCATAACTGAGGCTGAGCCTAATATGGGACTTGCAGGTTCATGGGGAAAACCGTTCAGTAAGAGTATTGGTGCGTATTGTGATTGTCTAAAAAAGCACTACAAGAGAATATTCCCTAAAAAAGGCTCCTCTCATCTAGCTGGAAAAGCCACCGCTGCATCAGACAATGGCGCGCATGCGATGATGTTATAACACAGTCAGCGGTAGCCTCCACTACTGAAGCTGGAGGTGACGCTGCTGTAAATGATGAACATACCAGCTAAAGGAGCTAGAGTGTAGATGCTCCATTATAATAAATAAACACCTCTACCCCTGTGTCTTTTTTAACTGTGAGGGAAATTGAGTTATGTCAGAGGGAAACACCCAATAATGAGTGAACCGGAGCCTAAGGAGATGCCGGTAGATCCAAGCTGCTCTAAATAACGGATATCCCCGACCGGGGATATAACTAAGGTTTCCAGACCCATCTAAGAGGGCAATAGAGGTGCCAGTTGGTCACCCTTCAAAGTCCTCCCTTTCCCTGATGACAGTTACAGTTATAGCTGCCAAGGGGGTTAAATAAGGGTATAAACAGACTTACAGGGTCTTATGCTGTGGAGCAGACACAGCACTTCCAAGTCTGTCAGCCTCAATTGACCGCTGGCAGGGACATGGAGAGAAAAGAAAAAACAGAGTAACCAACCCTGGTTTTCTATATGGGGTAGCATAAATGTTGGAAGGTAAGCACTACCTCACCGTCTTCCAACTGCTAAAAACCACCATTACTTCTAAAGAGATTTACATGGACACAGCATAGCCCCAATCCTTGCTTGCAGGGAAAAGTACTCATTAAAGGATTAAATATCTTCAGACACCAACTTTGCACATCCTCCCGATGCTAGAGGCAAAGAATAACGGGGATTATTGGTAAGGGAAGTGACACTTAACAGCTCTGCTGGGGTGCTCTTTGCCTCCTCCTGCTGGCCAGGAGTTGAATTCCCACTAGTAATTGGAATTAAATTGTGGACTCTCCATGCCATAAGAAAGAAATAAAGTTTTGTGCTTGGTCTCATCATAACTCCATCTCTCTTTCCATCACCAGAATGCTGCAATCCAATGATAATCCCTCATGGAAACTACCTCCAACTTTGGGCTAAATTACAAGGGGCGCGATATTAAGCTCTTTTGCGTATTACAAGTTGAAAGTAAATAGTTTGAATTAAAACCTGCCACGCAAGAACTTCAGGACAGGAGATATCCTGACCGTCTTCTCCCGTAGACTTTAGTGGAGCTCCCCCATGGGAAAAAAAACACTTATCGCTCGCGCTAACCCGATATTACGTTAGACCAAGTACGCTCATCCCGAAGGTAGTTATGCATAATTTACATTCCAATGTTCTTCACAGACAAAAAAAATATTTTTCTTTTAAATATGTTTGTATATTTAGCTATGGAATAGAGAAAAGACAAATGCACAGGGGGTGAACCTAGTGCAATAAACGACAGACTAGGTGACTTTAAATAAAGATATGCAGCACACTCACGTGGTTCCACTTCAAACGTATGAGGTATGTTAAAGGCACTTGTGATATAGTAGCAGATGCTCCTCCTCCGGGAAATCTCCTGCCTGGATCAAACTTTCCCGGAGGAGGAGCATCTGCTACTATATCACAAGTGCCTTTAACATACCTCATATGTTTGAGGTGGAACCACGTGAGTGTGCTGCACATCTTTTTATTTAAAGTCACCTAGTCTGTCGTTTATTGTACCAGGTGCACCCCCTGTGCGCTTGTCTTTTTTCCATTCCATAGAATATCTGGAATGATCCTCTCCGGAAGAGGTGAATCTTTTTTGCATGGACTGAGCTGCACTCTGTGGTGATTGTTTGGAACAGAGCCTAAGGAAACATATTAGACATTCTCTCCAAAGGACTGCCTACCTAGATTGTTATATTCACTTGCTGTTACCATACTAGTTTTGCTTGTGCATGTATATTTTATGAGATCTGGCATATTCTTGATCCATTACCAGACAACATATAGATTATATATATTGTATTATCATCCTGTGTTATCCACATCCATGTACACTTATAATACACTATATCACCACACAGAGTCTGTGATATACATATATTGGTACTCAATCCTAGTCTACCTATATATAGCACTGTTTTATTCTCTATTCTTGTATATATAGCTGATTACATTTTTTAAAAAAGTGAGACACTAGCCGGAAGAAGCCCGTATGTTGCACGTGTGAAACGCGCGTATCTGCTTATTACTCCCGGAGCTGTTGACAGCTGCACACCGCCGGCTTCACTTCAGAAGGAACAACCGGGTGAGACTTGGAAGGCGTGCAGGTCACTTAAAGTGCCTTCTGACGGGCCCAGTGCTGTTTTCAAGGCTGTGGAACTACCAGGGATCCCCAGGTGAATATATCTGCTTTATTGCCATTTGACAGAGACAGGCTTGCAGAAGATCCGGGAAGGAAAACCCCACTGCAGTAATTCACAGTGAGTAGAACACTCTTGAGCTCCGCTCACACTGCACATCAGAATTGGCGGCCTTAGTGGAGGTAACATTGGAGTTGCGAGTACACATATATTGTGGACGGTTCTTGTTGGGAAGTCCCGTGAAGGGATACTTCTATGGTGTTGTGAAATTAATGCAAATAACTGCATACACTTCAAGTGATCTTCAAGTTTGGTGGCTTTAAATGAGCCATATACTGGCAGCTCTCCATTTCCCCGATTAACAGATTTATTAATAATGAGATTACAAATATCTGCCTGACTGGGTTGGTTTAAAACTCCAGCACTCGACCCCCTCACTTGAACTATTTCCTTTGTTTGGAATAGTAATAATTTAAGACCTTATTTTTCCTCCTGAAATAATGTTGCTTTTCTTTGAAGTATTAACTGATGTTTATTAATGTGTCATAAATCGTTCTGCTTGCTGCAGATGTTTTTCAGATTTGATAAGTAAATAACCTGTAGCTGGATAAAGTGGTCTGCTGTCTTATTTCTTGATTACATTTTGTTCCCAATACCGTGCACTAGAAACACTGTTTTATATATGGTAAACTTACCATTATCGTGTAGTGCTGATTCCTCTGAATGCTCTCATATAAAATAACATAATTTATGTAAGAACTTACCTGATAAATTCATTTCTTTCATATTAGCAAGAGTCCATGAGCTAGTGACGTATGGGATATACATTCCTACCAGGAGGGGCAAAGTTTCCCAAACCTTAAAATGCCTATAAATACACCCCTCACCACACCCACAATTCAGTTTAACGAATAGCCAAGAAGTGGGGTGATAAGAAAAAAGTGCGAAAGCATATAAAATAAGGAATTGGAATAATTGTGCTTTATACAAAAAAATCAAAACCACCACAAAAAAGGGCGGGCCTCATGGACTCTTGCTAATATGAAAGAAATGAATTTATCAGGTAAGTTCTTACATAAATTATGTTTTCTTTCATGTAATTAGCAAGAGTCCATGAGCTAGTGACGTATGGGATAATGATTACCCAAGATGTGGATCTTTCCACGCAAGAGTCACTAGAGAGGGAGGGATAAAATAAAGACAGCCAATTCCTGCTGAAAATAATCCACACCCAGAATAAAATTTTAATGAAAAAACATAAGCAGAAGATTCAAACTGAAACCACTGCCTGAAGTACGTTTCTACCAAAAACTGCTTCAGAAGAAGAAAACACATCAAAATGGTAGAATTTAGTAAAAGTATGCAAAGAGGACCAAGTTGCTGCTTTGCAAATCTGATCAACCGAAGCTTCATTCCTAAACGCCCAGGAAGTAGAAACTGACCTAGTAGAATGAGCTGTAATCCTTTGAGGCGGAGTGTTACCCGACTCAACATAGGCATGATGAAATAAAGATATCAACCAAGATGCCAAAGAAATGGCAGAGGCTTTCTGGCCTTTTCTAGAACCGGAAAAGATGACAAATAGACTAGAAGTCTTTCGGAAAGACTTAGTAGCTTCAACATAATATTACAAAGCTCTAACAGCATCCAAAGAATGCAATGATTTCTCCCTAGAATTTATAGGATTAGGACATAATGAAGGAACCACAATTTCTCTACTAATGTTGTTAGAATTCACAACCTTAGGTAAAAAATTCAAAAAGAAGTTTGCAGCACCGCCTTATCCTGATGCAAAATCAGAAAAGGAGACTCACAAAAAAGAGTAGATAATTCAGAGACTCTTCTGGCAGAAGAGATGGCCAAAAGAAACAAAACTTTCCAAGAAAGTAATATAACGACCAAAGAATGCATGGGTTCAAACGGAGGAGCTTGAAGAGCCCCCAGAACCAAATTCAAACTCCAAGGAGGAGAAATTGACTTAATGACAGGTTTTATACGAACCAAAGGTTGTACAAAACAATGAATATCAGGAAGATTAGCAATCCTTCTGTGAAAAAGAACAGAAAGAGCAGAGATTTGTCTTTCAAGGAACTTGCGGACAAACCTTTATCTAAACCATCCTGAAGAAACTGTAAAATTCTCGGTATTCAAAAAGAATGCCAAGAAAAAAGATGAGAAAGACACTAAGAAATATAAGTCTTCAAGACTCTATAATATATCTCTCTAGATACAGATTTACGAGCCTGTCACATAGTATCAATCACAGAGTCAGAGAAACCTCTTTGACCAAGAATCAAGCGTTCAAACTCCATACCTTAAAATTAAGGTTTTGAGATCCTGATGGAAAAAAGAACCTTGAGACAGAAAGACTGGTCTTAACGGAAGAGTCCACAGCTGGCAAGAGGCCATCCGGACAAGATCCGCATACCAAAACCTGTGAGGCCATGCTGGAGCTACCAGCAGGACAAACGAGCATTCCTTTAGAATATTGGAGAATACCCTTGGAAGAAGAACTAGAGGCGGAAAGATATAGGCAGGATGACACTTGTAAGGAAGAGATAATGCATCCATTGCCTCCGCCCGAGGATCCCGGGATCCGGACAGATACCAGGGAAGTTTCTTGTTTAGATGAGAAACCATCAGATCTATTTCTGGGAGTTCCCACATTTGAACAATCTGAGGAAATACCTCTGGGTGAAGAGACCATTCGCCCAGGTGCAACGTTTGGCGACTGAGATAATCCGCTTTCCAATTGTCCATACCTGGGATATGAACCGCAGAGATTAGACAGGAGCTGGATTCCGCCCAAACCAAATTCGAGATACTTCTTTCATGTATGCCACAGTTGTGACATTGTCTATCTGAAAACAAATGAACAACTCTCTCTTCAGAAGAGGCCAAGACTGAAGAGCTCTGAAAATTGCATGGAGTTCCAAAATATTGATCGGAAATCTCACCTCCTGAGATTCCCAAACCCCTTGTGACGTCAGATACCCCCACACAGCTCCCCAACCTGTAAGACTTGCATCTGTTGAGATTATAGTCCAGGTCGGAAGAACAAAGAAGCCCCCTGAACTAAACGATGGTGATCTGTCCACCCTGTCAGAGAGTGTCGTATAATCGGTTTAAAGATATTAATTGAGATATCTTTGAGTAATCCCTGCACCATTGGTTCAGCATACAGAGCTGAAGAGGTCGCATGTGAAAACGAGCAAAGGAGATCGCATCTGATGCGGCAGTCCTAAGACCTAAAATTTCCATGCATAAGGCTACCAAAGGGAATGATTGTGACTGAAGGTTTTGACAAGCTGATATCAATGTTAAACTTCTCTTGTCTGACAAGGACAGAGTCATAGACACTGAATCTATCTAGAAACCTAAAAAGGTTACCCTTGTCTGAGGAATCAATGAACTGATTGGTAAATTGATCCTCCAACCATGAACTTGAAGAAACAACACAAGTCGATTCGTATGAGATTCTTCGAAAATGAGAAGACTGAGCAAGTACCAAGATATCGTCCAAATAAGGAAATACCAAAACCCTGTTCTCTGATTACAGAAAGAAGGGCACCGAGAACCTTTGAAAAAAATTCTTGGAACTGAGGCTAGGCCAAACGGTAGAGCCACAAAACTGGTAATGCTTGTCTAAAAAGAGAATCTCAGACACTAAAAGTGATCTGGATGAATCGGAATATGCAGATACACATCCTGTAAATCTATTGTAGACATATAATGCCCTTGCTAAACAAAAGGCAGGATAGTCCTACAGTAACCATCTTGAATGTTGGTATCCTTACATAACGATTCAATATTGATAGATCCGGAACTGGTCTGAAGGAATTGACCTTCTTTGGTACAATGAAGAGATAAAATAAAACCCCAGCCCCTGTTCCAGAACTGGAACTGGCATAATTACTCCAGCCAACTCTAGATCTGAAACACATTTCAGAAATGCTGAGCCTTTGCTGTGTTAACTGGGACAAGGGAAAGAAAAAAATCTCTTAGCAGGAGGCCTTAACTTGAAGCCAATTCTGTACCTTTCTGAAACAATGTTCTGAAACCAGAGATTGAGAACGGAATTGATCCAAATTTCTTTGAAGAAAACGTAATCTGCCCCATACCAGCTGAGCTGGAATAAGGGCCGCACCTTCATGGGTACTTAGGAGCTGGCTATAGGTTTCTATAAGGCTTGGATATATTCCAAACTGGAAATAGTTTCCAAACTGATACCGCTCCTGAGGATGAAGGATCAGGCTTTTGTTCCTTGTTGTGAGGAAAGGAACGAAAATGATTATTAGACCTAAATTTACCTTAGATTTTTTATCCTTTGGTAAAAAAGTTCCCTTCCTTCCAGAAACAGTTGAGATAATAATTTATTACCCTGGAAAGAAACGGAAAGCAAAGTTGACTTAGAAGACATATCAGCATTCCAAGTTTAATCCATAAAGCTTTTCTAGCTAAAATAGCTAGAGACATATACCTGACATCAACTCTAATGATATCAAAAGATGGTATCACCAATAAAATTATTAGCATGTTATAGAATAATAATAATGCTATAAAATTATGATCTGTTACTTGTTGCGCTAAAGCTTCTAACCAAAAAGTTGAAGCTGCAGCAACATCCGCTAAAAATATAGCAGGTCTAAGAAGATTACCTGAACATAAGTAAGCTTTTCTTAGAAAGGATACAATTTTCCTATCTAAAGGATCCTTAAATGAAGTACTATCTGCCGTAGGAATAGTAGTACATTTAGCAGGAGTAGAGACAGCCCCATAACCTTAGGGATTTTGTCCCAAAAAACTCTAATCTGTCAGATGGCACAGGATATAATTGCTTAAACGTTTAGAAGGAGTAAAAGAATTACCCAAATTATTCCATTCCCTGGAAATTACTTCAGAAATAGCATCAGGGAGATTAAACACTTCTGGAATAACTACAGGAGATTTAAAAACCTTATTTAAACGTTTAGATTTAGTATCAAGAGGACCAGAATCCTCTATTTCTAATGCAATTAATACTTCTTTAAATAAAGAACGAATAAATTCCATCTTGAACAAATACAAAGATTTATCAGCATCAACCTCTGAGACAGAAACCTCTGAACCAGAAGAACCATTATCAGTATCAGAATGATCATGTTCATTTAAAAATTCATCTGAAAAAAGAGAAGTTTTAAAAGACTTTTATGTAAACTAGAAGGAGAAATAACAGACATAGCCTTCTTAATGGATTTAAAAAAATAAAATCTCTTATGTTTATCAGGAACACTCTGAAAATTAGATGTTGACGGAACAGCAACAGGTAATGTAACAGTACTAAAGGAAATTTTATCTGCATTAATAAGTTTGTCATGACATGCAATACAAACAACAGCTGGAGAAACAGATACCAAAAATTTATAGCAGATACACTTAGCTTGGTAGCTCCAGCACCGGGCAGTGATTTTCCTGAAGTATCTTCTGACTCAGTTGCAACGTGGAACATCTTGCAATATGTAATAGAAAAAACAACATATAAAGCAAAATTGATCAAATTCCTTAAATGACAGTTTCAGGAATGGGAAAAAAATGCCAGTGAACAAGCTTCTAGCAACCAGAAGCAATAAATAATGAGACTTAAATAATGTGGAGACAAAAGCGACGCCCATATTTTTTTAGCGCCAAATAAGACGCCCACATTATTTGGCGCCAAAAATTACGCCACATCCGGAACGCCGACATTTTTGGCGCAAAAGAACGTCAAAAAAATGAAGCAACTTCCGGCGACACGTATGACGCCGGAAACAGAAAAGATTTTTTGCGCCAAAAAAGTCCGCTCCAAGAATGACACAATAAAATGAAGCATTTTCAGCCCCCGCGAGCCTAACAGCCCACAGGGAAAAAGTCAAATTTTTTAAGGTAAGAAAAAATGATTGATTCAAAAGCATTATCCCAAATATGAAACTGACTGTCTGAAAAATAGGAATGTTGAACATCCTGAGTCAAGGCAAATAAATGTTTGAATACATATATTTAGAACTTTATAAAAAAGTGCCCAACCATAGCTTTAGAGTGTCACAGAAAATAAGACTTACTTACCCCAGGACACTCATCTACATGTTTGTAGAAAGCCAAACCAGTACTGAAACGAAAATCAGCAGAGGTAATGGTATATATATAAGAGTATATCGTCGATCTGAAAAGGGAGGTAAGAGATGAATCTCCACGACCGATAACAGAGAACCTATGAAATAGACCCCGTAGAAGGAGATCATTGAATTCAAATAGGCAATACTCTCCTCACATCCCTCTGACATTCACTGCACGCTGAGAGGAAAACCGGGCCCTAACTTGCTGCGGAGCGCATATCAACGTAGAATCTAGCACAAACTTACTTCACCACCTCCATAGGAGGCAAAGTTTGTAAAACTGAATTGTGGGTGTGGTGAGGGGTGTATTTATAGGCATTTTAAGGTTTGGGAAACTTTGCCCCTCCTGGTAGGAATGTATATCCCATACGTCACTAGCTCATGGACTCTTGCTAATTACATGAAAGAAATATATATATTTAAAAATACTAAGAACATTTTCTCCTATGTGAAGCACATTGGAATGTTAAATATTTACAGTAAATACATAGTAAAACACATTATAAAATATTATATATACACATACACACATAATATAGCCTTTTCTATTCAAGCACCTTGCCATATACCATATACCTATACTGCAATATCGTGACCACGCCAATGTTAGCGCGACACTTGTAATCTAGTCCTTTATGAGCCTACTCAGAATTCTTTCCATCTTATAAAACTTTCAGTCAATTCTTGTGGATGAGCCTAAAGACTAATCTATATGGTCTGTGTATTCAAACAAATGTCCAATTAAAAGAAAGCTCAGGGTGCCCCATAATAAACATTCTACCTCAAAAGTGTTAACTGACGAGATTTCTAGTCTTAGAGAACAGGTTAACATGAGAACATTATAATGGGTGAAAGACTCTATACAAAAATGTAAGCAGGCTACTATATTATCAGGAAAACAATTTTAGCTAATAAACTTAAAGTAAGAACTACTAGAGTTAGAATTATGGGTATATAGTTTGAAGGTCAAATGGTTTATGCTTCTAAAGAGATGGGGGAAGCTTTTGCTAAATATTATGAAAAGTTATATAAGACTTTAGTTGGACACCCCTGAAAAACAGAATTTATGTTTACCTGATAAATTACTTTCTCCAACGGTGTGTCCGGTCCACGGCGTCATCCTTACTTGTGGGATATTCTCTTCCCCAACAGGAAATGGCAAAGAGCCCAGCAAAGCTGGTCACATGATCCCTCCTAGGCTCCGCCTTCCCCAGTCATTCGACCGACGTAAAGGAGGAATATTTGCATAGGAGAAATCATATGATACCGTGGTGACTGTAGTTAGAGAAAATAAATCATCAGACCTGATTAAAAAACCAGGGCGGGCCGTGGACCGGACACACCGTTGGAGAAAGTAATTTATCAGGTAAACATAAATTCTGTTTTCTCCAACATAGGTGTGTCCGGTCCACGGTGTCATCCTTACTTGTGGGAACCAATACCAAAGCTTTAGGACACGGATGATGGGAGGGAGCAAATCAGGTCACCTAGACGGAAGGCACCACGGCTTGCAAAACCTTTCTCCCAAAAATAGCCTCAGAAGAAGCAAAAGTATCAAATTTGTAAAATTTGGTAAAAGTGTGCAGTGAAGACCAAGTCGCTGCCTTACATATCTGATCAACAGAAGCCTCGTTCTTGAAGGCCCATGTGGAAGCCACAGCCCTAGTGGAATGAGCTGTGATTCTTTCAGGAGGCTGACGTCCGGCAGTCTCATAAGCCAATCTGATGATGCTTTTAAGCCAAAAAGAGAGAGAGGTAGAAGTTGCTTTTTGACCTCTCCTTTTACCAGAATAAACAACAAACAAGGAAGATGTTTGTCTGAAATCCTTTGTAGCCTCTAAATAGAATTTTAGAGCACGAACTACATCCAAATTGTGCAACAAACGTTCCTTCTTTGAAACTGGATTCGGACACAAAGAAGGCACGACTATCTCCTGGTTAATATTTTTGTTAGAAACAACTTTCGGAAGAAAACCAGGTTTAGTACGCAAAACCACCTTATCTGCATGGAACACCAGATAAGGAGGAGAACACTGCAGAGCAGATAACTCTGAAACTCTTCTAGCAGAAGAAATTGCAACCAAAAACAAAACTTTCCAAGATAATAACTTGATATCAACGGAATGTAGGGGTTCAAACGGAACCCCCTGAAGAACTGAAAGAACTAAATTGAGACTCCAAGGAGGAGTCAAAGGTTTGTAAACAGGCTTGATTCTAACCAGAGCCTGAACAAAAGCTTGAACAACTGGCACAGCCGCCAGATTTTTGTGAAGTAAAACAGATAAAGCAGAAATCTGTCCCTTCAAAGAACTTGCAGATAATCCTTTCTCCAAACCTTCTTGAAGAAAGGATAGAATCTTAGGAATTTTTATCTTGTTCCATGGGAATCCTTTAGATTCACACCAACAGATATATTTTTTCCATATTTTATGGTAGATTTTTCTAGTTACAGGCTTTCTAGCCTGAACAAGAGTATCAATGACAGAATCTGAGAACCCTCGCTTTGATAAAATCAAGCGTTCAATCTCCAAGCAGTCAGTTGGAGTGAGGCCAGATTCGGATGTTCGAACGGACCTTGAACAAGAAGGTCCTGTCTCAAAGGTAGCTTCCATGGTGGAGCCGATGACATATTCACCAGATCTGCATACCAAGTCCTGCGTGGCCACGCAGGAGCTATCAAGATCACTGATACCCTCTCCTGTTTGATCCTGGCTACCAGCCTGGGAATGAGAGGAAACGGTGGGAACACATAAGCTAGGTTGAAGTTCCAAGGTGCTACTAGTGCATCCACTAGAGTCGCCTTGGGATCCCTGGATCTGGACCCGTAGCAAGGAACCTTGAAGTTCTGACGAGACGCCATCAGATCCATGTCTGGAATGCCCCACAATTGAATTATTTGGGCAAAGATTTCCGGATGGAGTTCCCACTCCCCCGGATGAAATGTCTGACGACTCAGAAAATCCGCTTCCCAATTTTCCACTCCTGGGATGTGGATTGCAGACAAGTGGCAGGAGTGAGTCTCCGCCCATTGAATTATTTTGGTCACTTCTTCCATCGCCAGGGAACTCCTTGTTCCCCCCTGATGGTTGATATACGCAACAGTCGTCATGTTGTCTGATTGAAACCGTATGAATTTGGCCTTTGCTAGCTGAGGCCAAGCCTTGAGAGCATTGAATATCGCACTCAGTTCCAGAATATTTATCGGGAGAAGAGATTCTTCCCGAGACCAAAGACCCTGAGCTTTCAGGGGTTCCCAGACCGCGCCCCAGCCCACCAGACTGGCGTCGGTCGTGACAATGACCCACTCTGGTCTGCGGAAGCTCATCCCTTGTGACAGGTTGTCCAGGGTCAGCCACCAACGGAGTGAATCTCTGGTCCTCTGATCTACTTGTATCGTCGGAGACAAGTCTGTATAATCCCCATTCCACTGACTGAGCATGCACAGTTGTAATGGTCTTAGATGAATTCGCGCAAAAGGAACTATGTCCATTGCCGCGACCATCAAACCTATTACTTCCATGCACTGCGCTATGGAAGGAAGAAGAACAGAATGAAGTACTTGACAAGAGCTTAGAAGTTTTGATTTTCTGGCCTCTGTCAGAAAAATCCTCATTTCTAAGGAGTCTATTATTGTTCCCAAGAAGGGAACCCTTGTTGACGGAGATAGAGAACTTTTTTCTACGTTCACTTTCCACCCGTGAGATCTGAGAAAGGCCAGGACAATGTCCGTATGAGCCTTTGCTTGTGGTAGAGACGACGCTTGAATCAGTATGTCGTCCAAGTAAGGTACTACTGCAATGCCCCTTGGTCTTAGCACCACTAGAAGGGACCCTAGTACCTTTGTGAAAATTCTTGGAGCAGTGGCTAATCCGAATGGAAGTGCCACAAACTGGTAATGCTTGTCCAGAAAGGCGAACCTTAGGAACCGATGATGTTCCTTGTGGATAGGAATATGTAGATACGCATCCTTTAAATCCACCGTGGTCATGAATTGACCTTCCTGGATGGTAGGAAGAATTGTCCGAATGGTTTCCATCTTGAACGATGGAACCTTGAGAAATTTGTTTAGGATCTTGAGATCTAAGATTGGTCTGAATGTTCCCTCTTTTTTGGGAACTATGAACAGATTGGAGTAGAATCCCATCCCTTGTTCTCCTAATGGAACAGGATGAATCACTCCCATTTTTAACAGGTCTTCTACACAATGTAAGAATGCCTGTCTTTTTATGTGGTCTAAAGACAATTGAGACCTGTGGAACCTTCCCCTTGGGGGTAGCTTCTTGAATTCCAGAAGATAACCTTGGGAGACTATTTCTAGCGCCCAAGGATCCAGAACATCTCTTGCCCAAGCCTGAGCGAAGAGAGAAAGTCTGCCCCCCACCAGATCCGGTCCCGGATCGGGGGCCAACATCTCATGCTGTCTTGGTAGCAGTGGCAGGTTTCTTGGCCTGCTTACCTTTGTTCCAGCCTTGCATTGGCCTCCAGGCTGGCTTGGTTTGAGAAGTATTACCCTCTTGCTTAGAGGATGTAGAACTTGAGGCTGGTCCGTTTCTGCGAAAGGGACGAAAATTTGGTTTATTTTTAGCCTTAAAAGACCTATCCTGAGGAAGGGCGTGGCCCTTACCCCCAGTGATATCTGAAATAATCTCTTTCAAGTCAGGGCCAAACAGCGTTTTCCCCTTGAAAGGTATGTTAAGCAATTTGTTCTTGGAGGACGCATCCGCTGACCAAGACTTTAGCCAAAGCGCTCTGCGCGCCACAATAGCAAACCCTGAATTTTTCGCCGCTAATCTAGCTAATTGCAAAGTGGCGTCTAAGGTAAAAGAGTTAGCCAACTTAAGTGCTTTAACTCTGCCCATAACCACCTCATAAGAGGATGCTTGATTGAGCGACTTTTCTAGTTCCTCGAACCAGAAACACGCTGCTGTAGTGACAGGAACAATGCATGAAATTGGTTGTAGAAGGTAACCTTGCTGAACAAACATCTTTTTAAGCAAACCCTCTAATTTTTTTGTCCATAGGATCTTTAAAAGCACAACTATCTTCTATAGGGATAGTGGTGCGTTTGTTTAGAGTAGAAACCGCCCCCTCGACCTTGGGGACTGTCTGCCATAAGTCCTTCCTGGGGTCGACCATAGGAAATAATTTCTTAAATATAGGGGGAGGGACAAAAGGTATGCCGGGCCTTTCCCATTCTTTATTTACAATGTCCGCCACCTGCTTGGGTATAGGAAAAGCTTCGGGGGGCACCGGGACCTCTAGGAACCTGTCCATTTTACATAATTTCTCTGGAATGACCAAATTGTCACAATCATCCAGAGTAGATAACACCTCCTTAAGCAGAGCGCGGAGATGTTCCAATTTAAATTTAAATGTAATAACATCAGGTTCAGCTTGTTAAGAAATTTTTCCTGAATCTGAAATTTCTCCCTCAGACAAAACCTCCCTAGCCCCTTCAGACTGGTGTAAGGGCATGTCAGAACCATTATCATCAGCGTCCTCATGCTCTTCAGTATCTAAAACAGAGCAGTCGCGCTTTCGCTGATAAGTGGGCATTTTGGCTAAAATGTTTTTAATAGAATTATCCATTACAGCCGTTAATTGTTGCATAGTAAGGAGGATTGGCGCACTAGATGTACTAGGGGCCTCCTGAGTGGGCAAGACTGGTGTAGACATAGAAGGGGATGATGCAGTACCATGCTTACTCCCCTCACTTAAGGAATCGTTTTGGGCAACATTATTATCAGTGGTATCATTGTCCCTACTTTGTTTGTCACATTTATCACATATATTTAAATGGATAGGAACCTTGGCTTCCGAACATACAGAACATCGTCTATCTGATAGTTCAGACATGTTAATAGGCATAAACTTGGTAACAAAGCACAAAAAACGTTTTAAAATAAAACCGTTACTGTCTCTTTAAATTTTAAACTGAACACACTTTTTTACTGAATATACGCAAAAGTATGAAGGAAATGTTCAAAATTCACCAAAATTTCACCACGGTGTCATAAAGCCTTAAAAGTATTGCACACCAAATTTGAAAGCTTTAACTCTTAAAATAACGGAACCGGAGCCGTTTTTACATTTAACCCCTATACAGTCCCTGGTATCTGCTTTGCTGAGACCCAACCAAGCCCAGAGGGGAATACGATACCAAATGACGCCTTCAATAAGCTTTTTCAGTGGATCTGAGCTCCTCACACATGCATCTGCATGCCTTGCTTCTCAAAACAACTGCGCATTAGTGGCGCGAAAATGAGGCTCTGCCTATGACTAGAAAAGGCCCTCAGTGAAAAAACATAATTTATGTAAGAACTTACCTGATAAATTCATTTCTTTCATATTAACAAGAGTCCATGAGCTAGTGACGTATGGGATATACATTCCTACCAGGAGGGGCAAAGTTTCCCAAACCTTAAAATGCCTATAAATACACCCCTCACCACACCCACAAATCAGTTTAACGAATAGCCAAGAAGTGGGGTGATAAGAAAAAAAGTGCGAAGCATATAAAATAAGGAATTGGAATAATTGTGCTTTATACAAAAAAATCATAACCACTT